>NW_004444095.1:1665523-1682465 GCF_000243295.1 Trichechus manatus latirostris | reverse complement strand
TTTCAGGATTGTTGCATTCTCTGTTTGGCTTTTTCAGATCTTTGCTGTGGAGGGACGGTGTGGTGCTTCTGCCTAGAGCGCCATCTTGCCGGAACTCCTGCACTTATCTTTTATCTTGAATCATTCTTCCTTTTTGAGTCTCTGGCTCTAGTGTTGCATTTTTCTTTTCCATAGACTTCCCCCCACCTCCAAATGTGCTTTCCAGAAAACACTAGTGGTTTGCTCATTGACATCTGATATAAGTCTCTGTATTCTTATCCTTCACCATTATGAAATTTAAGATGGCATGATCATTTTGATTTCATTAAACAGTTCTTTTTGTTAGTCAGAAGCAAGTCCAGAGGGAAACAATAAATCTCTATTCCTGCTGCCTTTTGAGAGTCAAATTTTCAAGAAGTCGAGTTAAAAAACAAGTGTTTTCTGACACTTCCCCTAACCTTGAAGTCCTCCCAAACTACTATATGTTATCCTTTGTGTATTTATTTAAGAATAAGTTGTCCATGTTTTCCAATCAGCCAGGCTTTCTGCAGTTAGCTCCTACAGTGATATTTTAATGTAGCTCTCTTTTCTTCCTTACCCAAGCATCCTCCCCAGGGATTCTGCTCATCTCCAGGAATCCCTTTTAAGATTTCTGGATCTTGTTGACTCCCGTGCTTCCTCCTACTGGACTGTGGATCACAAGATGCTATTTCTGCTTCAGATTATGTTTCATTCTTTTTAGAAAGAGTCTCAGACTAGTGAGATTGTTTCAAGCAACAAAATTTAGTCTTTAACTCCTCAGTCATTACTACTTGGCATTAGTTTTGGTTCTATATAACACCTCAAATACTCCCCCGCCTTCTGCCTTCTTGAAGCTTATTTCTTCCATCTGTAGGGACCTCTTCCCTCAGTTGTCTTCCTCTTATTGTCTCTTAAATGCTTGAGAAAAGAGAAGAATTCCCCCATCTCCCTCATCTTCTTCTCTAATAAGAAGACAACTCTAAAAGTATAAAAAGTAATACAACCATGAAAAATAATTTATGGCCACCTCAGAATGGAAATTCAACATGGCACATTTTCCTTCTGCTCCTAGAACAGTCCCATTGTTGCCCATGCCTCTAGGGTTTTCCATTGAGATGTCTTTTGCAGTTTTCTCTGAAAGCTTCCTCTTTGAACTACATAGTCAAATACTTGTTTACCAGTGATCTCCTGGATATATTAGGCTTCTGAGGCCATTGCCTATAAACTAGATTAGGCATTCCTTCTCCTCCTCCACTCACCTCCAGTAACCCAGCTGTTTGTTAGTTTTTGGGACCAATTCACACCAGGAATTTCAGCCCACTTCAGTAACTATAGAGATACCTACAGACCTTTGAATATGTTTTATGCAAATATTTCACGTTTCTTGCCCCTATCCTCAAGTTCTCACCATTTTTGCTCATTACTGTGTGTATTATTTACCAGGTGTGTATAAAAATATTACCTGACGTTATTGTTTACCTACTAGTGTCAGGCACTGTGCTAATATGATTATGATAAGGAGGAGGAGGGGGATCATGATGATAATGATGATGTTGCTATTTCTGGCATTGTTCTATGTACATGTCTTGTATTAGTCATTTAAGCTACACAACTGCCCCAATGATGTTTACCTTATTACTATCTTTCCTTTATTGAGGAGAAAAACTAAACTTTAAAGAGGTTGAGTAACTTAACCAAGGCAAAGAGGGGGATTCTGTCCCACGCATTTGTGTTCCTAGATTTCAAATCTTAATAATTACCATGTGATATCTTCTGTCCTGTGTTTAACACTATTAATATTCATTTAAGATTTCTTAATGACTTTGAAACAACGTGTCATGGCCAAATAGAATAACTTTATTAGTTCTCATTTTCCAGAAATAATGTAGCTTGGTTTTTCTTCACTGCTAGCCACTTTATCACCAATTGGAAAGAAACGAAAAAATACGATAAGCTGCTCCCAATATAAAATACACAACTAAGACAAGAACATTTCATTTGCTTTGATTTCCCTAGGGTCCACCTCCAAATTAATGTACTTGCTATTCAAGGAAATCATAAGTCAGAAATAAAATCTTATCCAATCTTATCTTTTGCTTTTTTTTCTCCTTGAATGAAAAAAAAAAGTAACACTTAGTCACCTGGCAAGGTCTGATTACTTTTGTTCCCTTTACCAGTTCCATAATCTATATAACTGTTTTGAGAAGGACTGTTGGATTTAATTGTTTGGACATGAAAATAAGCAAAATCATTTTGAAAGATTATTAAATGTGTATTAATGAAAAATTTGAGTCTTTGAATTTTCCTGTCATGTATTACTATTTAAAGTGTCTACATTGTTAGAAAAATCATATACTGTTGTAAATAATACTTTGGCTCCAATTGTTGCCTTTCAGTTAAAGTTGATTTATTGTTATTGAAATTGGCTCCTTAGCTTCTGTTTCTAATTTTTCTTTTCTTTTTCTTTTTTCCTTTTTGCAAAAAAAAAATATATATATTTTAGCTCCTAGTCAGACTGTTACTCTGGTGACACAACCTGTGGGTACCAAGGAAACTGCTATCTCCAAAGTAGAGATGCCATCTTCCTTGCTGTTGGAGGTACCTGCTCTGGCGGATTTCAACCAGGCTTGGACAGAACTTAACGACTGGCTTTCTCTGCTTGATCGAGTTATAAAATCGCAGAGAGTGATGGTGGGTGACCTTGAAGACATCAATGAGATGATCATCAAGCAGAAGGTATGGGGGAGAAACAAGATAAAAGCTGACAAAGATTATTCTTTAAAAGTAAAGATTTTCCACAGATCATGTCACCCTCCTAGCCCATTTCCCACCAGTTTTTAGGCACTTTTTTTCTACCAGCAGATACACTATTCTCTACTCTATTCAGCCTAAGTGTGATCGGGGATACAAATTAATGCAATTATCTAAAACAGCCATAAATTAAAAAGGAAAAATACAAGGAAAAATTATAAACCTTACAAGTATAGTTGGCTTAATTAAATTCACTAAACAACTTGTATTTGAAAGAGCTATTTAATACCAAATAAGTAGCTCAATTAAGTTGTTTATATTTAAACTGTTTGTTTTGGCACTATGCAGCCATAACATATTACAGAATTAAATATAATAATCTGGGAGTTGGTTATTATCCAGTCTTCGAAGTTGTCTGTGCCAATTTTCCGCCTCCAATGATAAGGATAATTGAAAGTTAGTTACAAATAAAAAAGAGAGAAGTACAAAACATAATAAATTTGAAAAACCCTGGATCTTAATACTGGCATCTATGCAATGCCGTATTCAGATAAACATGCTTTTTAATACAAAGCTTGCGTTTCTTAATCTCTTTGGAATCCATTTTGCAAACTGATGACATCAGCTAGAATCATAAAAATACATTGATATAAATGTGGATTACCTAAATAGAACAAATATACTATGTATCTTTTATATTTCTGAATGAACAAGAAAAGTAGTTTTGAAAGGTTTATACACTATAGTTATTTCACTTGTAAAAGTTTTCAAGTATCTTCTAAAGAAATAGTAAATTGTGTTGAAAGTATATAGGTATTACAGAACTACCTTTTAAGAAAAAAAAAAAGCAAAGCAAACAGAGTAAGGGAAATTTCTTTTTCAAATTGACTTCAGCAAATCAGTAGAAATAATTTGGTAGTAAGCAACCTGCGTCTAACATACCTTCAACTTGCACTCAAAACACCTGGATTCAGTGTTCTTTGTTATTTGCAAATAACTTGATTGTAGTCACATCATTCTCTGGATCTTGGTTTCCTCTTCTTCGTGCAGGGAGCACAGAATACACATTCACCATACAGTGATGGATATGTGTGTATACATAAAAAGCCCAATTCCGTCAAGTCGATTCCACCTCATACATAGAAATGTAAATATTACATATAATCGTATGTTGTTGTTGGGTGCTGTCGAGTCAATTCCAACTTATAGTGACCCCATGTGACAGTAGAACTTCTCCATAGGATTTCCTTGGCCATAATCTTTGTAAGAACAGATCTCCAGGTCTTTGTCCCATGGAGCTGCTGGGTGGGTTTGAACCCAACAGCCAAGCACTTAACCATTGTACCACCAGGGCTCCATATATATGTGTGTGTATATATATATATATATATATGTGTGTGTGTGTGTGTGTGTGTGTGTGTGTGTTCTACTACCACTTTATAACAAATATTAATAGCCACATTTTTCAGGAAAAGCAACTGAGGCACATAGATATCACACTTCTAGTAAGTAGCAGAACAAGGATTCAAATGCAAGTCTGTTTGATTCCTAAGCCTGTCTTCTTATTTATACCTATACTGCCTACCAGTAATTACTGAAACTGTAGTTATCATTTAGTGATGCATATGTATATGTGTCTTCTATGTCAGACACTATACTGAGCATTTTAGAATTGCCATGTGCTGATACTTACAGAAATGAGGTACATTATTTCACAATATTATATTGAGGTATACCAATTCTTCCAGAACTTTTACTTACCAGAGGAGACAGTATGTTAAAGTGTTTAAAGCAAGGGCTTTGGAGTTAGACTGTCTGGTTCAAAGTTTGGCTTCACTACTACAGCCATGTGTGCTTTGATAATTTTTTCAACCTCCTTGAGTCTGCGTTTATCTATCTATAAAATGCAGATAATGACAGTACCTGCCTTGTAGTTTGGCGTGAGGATTCAATTACGTTACAGACATGAAAATGGCTTTTTACCTTGTCTGGCTCACTGCAAGTATTCAATAACTGTTGGTAATTAATATTAGGTGCTAGAGTGAAGTTTATGGGCGTCTGCCCATTCACAGCATTTGTGTCGTGCAAATTGTGTATCACATGATATTATTATATGAAAATAAAAGCTTCTTCTACATCTGCACCCCATTCTGCCATTGACAGTATGGCTTCCTGTAAAAGTCGCTTGATAGTAGAGTGGGGGAGAAAGTCTAGTCCCTTGTGATGAGTTTGTGAGCCTATCCTTTAGTGAAGCCAAAATATATTTGTCTGTTCCTGAAAAGTCTACTAATTTAATGCTCCTTCAAAGAGATAGTCTTTAAATATAGGTAGAAATTAATTTAGAGGAGGAGTTCAAGTGCCATGTCTAAGGTCACACAAAGCCAGGATCAGAATCTGCATCTACTGACTTTTTTTTAAGTGGCTCTGCCACTCTCTATGAAGCCCTGGGGGTGCAAAGGTAAGAGCTTGGCTATTGTCTATTGACATCAGAACCTAAATTATTTTTTATATAATATAATTATATTTTATGTTATATATATCATATAAATACATATATATATGGGGCCCTGGTGGCGCAGTGGTTAAGAGCTTGGCTGCTAATCAAAAGGTCGGCAGTTTGAATCTACCAGGCACTCCTTGGAAACCCTATGGGGCAGTTCTACTCTGTTGTATAGGGTCACTATAAGTCGGAATTGACTCAACAGCAGGGGGTTTGGTTCGGTTTTATATATGTATATATATGCATATATGCAATATTCCTTCTCTTGCTAAATAATGGAAATGCCTACACTTGCTTCTTTCTCTCACATTGAAAAATAATTTATGAAGATATTGTCAGTTCTTGACTTTTACAGCCTCAAACACTAAATGGTCATTGAGATGACCTTAAATTATCATTAAACAAATATGTGGTGGCAAAAGATAGATAATTTTGGGGAAGATGTTTATTACAATATGAGAAAATGAATATTTCCTATATGTAACATATTAAAATAAAACAATCTTGTCCTTAGTATTTGAGGTATGAGAAATGTGTAAACTGTGAAATGCTTTCAATGCCTATTTATTCATATATTCTTTAACAAACTTTTATCGAGCTATTACTAAGTTCCTGAGAAATACATAGTTGAATAAGTAAGGAGCACACAAATTAAAAAGGATGAAGGGTAAAAAGCAATAATAACATGAAGATAGAGATAAATTTCAGGATAATAGCTAGCACATACTTAGCACTAATGATATGCCAGTCACTGATCTAACTTCACGCGTATTATTTAATACTAACAATGATACTGTGAGGTATGAACTAAGGCACAGAGGGGTTAAGTAACCTGCCCAAAGTCAAGTAGTGAAGTGACAGCAATGGGGTTTGAATATGGACTATCTGGTTCCAGAGTCCTTACTTACCCTTAACCACCATACTTTTCACTTCCCTGGGCATGTTTAAGTGATGCTCTGGGGACTTAATTCAGGGAGAGGAAATCTAACTAAGCTAGGGAAGAGAACAGGTGTCAGGAAAATCTTCCTGAAGAATGTAAAAGTTCAGTCAAATGTTGAAGAACGAGTTGGAATTAACCAGATGGATAAAACAAGGAAGGACAATTCAGGCAGAAGAAACAGGCTGTGCTTTTCACTGAGGTGGGAAACAACATGGTGTGTTCCAGGAATTGTGATTCCATATGGCTAAAGTTAGGGATGAATGATGAGGAAGAAAATGATGAGGTTGAAGAGAGGTGTGTGGGATTAGATAATGGGGAATCCTTCCTTGCCAGGCTCAAGGGTTTTGATTATTTCCTGAAGGCAGTAGCCAACTTAAAATTTTAAACAGGAGGTAAAATTATGAATTATAGTTTAGTTGTATATTAGTTGGGGTTCTCTGGATGCAAGCAATAGAAGCTATCTCTGATTAAATAAGGCACACAGTGAATGTACTGGAATTATCATGAAGACTATGGAACAAGGCTTAAACAAATAAAAGGGATCTGAGGATGCCTGGGCATCTGGTTAACAGGAACTACTCGAGTCTCCTTGCGATACTCTCTTTTTTCAATCCTGTATAACTCTGCTCAAGATTTTAAGTTCTGGAAGAGAGACTCCGGTTGACTTGCTTGGGTCACACACCCATCCCTTAGTAGAGGAGAGCAGAGAACTTTGATTTACAACCCTCTCCTAGAAGAGTCTCTTGTAATGAGGCAAAGGTACCCCCCCCACAAAGAAATTGCAGTCTATTAACCAAAGAAGAGGGAAAGGATACTGAGCGGCCAATACACAACAACCACTGCGCTTGAGCAAGAAGTTGGAGGACAGAGCAAATAAAGATTTGCAAGAGGTGATTATCATGATCCAAGCAACGTGTTTATCTACTGAACCTGTGCAACATGGAGACCAAAGATAAAGATGATTTATATACCAGTATCCCAATATAAGTTTGTTTGACCATTCCATATACCGCAAATGGTTCACAATAAAGGTAGATTGTTTGACGGATAATATGAATGAAATGTGATAGGGAAGCTGCATTTTTAACAGAGATTGGAATTTGAGGATTGTCATAGTAGCTGCAAAGCATCAGAAGTTAGGTAATATGATGGAACAAGACATTTCATGACTACAGGAGAACTTAATTTTAAATTTATGAGATTCAGATCCAAACTCAGACATACAGTGATTGAAATATCGACTTCAGAAAGGATATAAAGAGATGGCATTTGAATCAGCTATCTTCTTAAATAGCTCTAGGCCTTGATTCCAAGGACTAGAAATCACATATTTGGTAAAAAGCTTCTGTTCTTCTTTAGCAAAAGTTGTTTAATTAAATTATTAATTTAGAAAATGGAGACCTGTTACCATTTTGAAATGCAAATAATTTTTACTAAGTGATTGATATTAAACAAAAGAAAATGGAAGTTTAAATTAACTTTAATTTTTAAAAGATTGTAAAATGTAGCCATTTTACAAATTAAGCAACCTTAACAATTTGAGAGTAGAAGATACACCATTATATATTAGAAAAATAGAGATAAGAAATATGCAGATTAAACCTTTAAAAGTAAAACAAAAAGTTCAAGGTTTATTTTCTAGAATTGTGAATTAATAGCAGACAGTGATTTGTAATTCATAGTTTAGTGTCAGAGAAATCTGATTAAGAATTTTTTATTTTAATTTCATCCCATGTTAAGTAAAATTGACTCAGGGATGAAATTGTTTTGACAATGATTAGCAGTTTTCTTTTATGACGTAATTAATGAACGAAGGAAAACATTATGTCTAGAGTTTATCTCAGAAAGTTATGATTAAATCTGACCCTGAGCAGAAGAAGGAGGAAGGAGGGGGAGGTAAGGAGAAAGGAAGGAAGGGAGGAAAGAAAGGTAGAGAGGGAAAAAAGAGGGAGGGAGGAAAGAGGTTGGGGGAGAGGTGAGAAAGAGAGAAGAGGGTGGGAAATTTGGGAGGAGGTTTGTGGCAGTGGAGAATAGTGTTGTTATCAACAAAAAAAATTAGGTGACCATATAATATTGATATTTTTTATACTACTGGTCTCTGACTGGAGCCTTGGTGGTGCAGCGGTTAAGTGTTTGGCTGCTAACCGAAACGTCAGTGATTGTAACCCACTAGCTGTTCCATAGAAGAAAGATGTGGCAGTCTGCTTCTGTAAGGATTACAGCCTTGGAAACCCTATGGGGCAGTTCTACTTTGTCCTATAGGGTCGCTATGAGCAGGCATCAACTAGACAGCTGTGGGTTTGGTTTGGTTATGTCTCTGATTGCCTGTGCCAAATTAATTGTAGTCTTTGTTCAAGTCGTTTTGGCCAGGTGCTCAGGGTAGTTCACCACTAATTCTGAACCACAGACACTTGTATTGAATAAAGAATTGAATCAGCACAGGAGTTTTATTCTCTAAGACCTCTCCAGGTTGGGGTTGAGGCAAATTGGCCAAACTGAACAAGATGATAATAGCATTGTTCAAGATTCATTTTTAACTATGAATTACAGTGCTACCTGGGAGATTTCATTATCTAAAGATTGAATAAGCAGTTTCAGTAGGCATAGTATATACATTTAAATGGGAAATAATTACTTGGATGTGTTTATTTTTTTGTTTTTGTTAAGGTCAAAGTCTTTAATAAAAATTCTATTGTTATTATTATTGTTATTTGTAACTCTGGCTGTATCTACACAAAGCAAGTGAATAGCTCCAGAGTCATTCTGAGTATAACTTTCATTGAATAAATTCATCCACAATCTGATGGCAAAGAAACTTGTCCATCATGGCCCTAGAAGGATTGATGGAACAAAGTGTGTGTTTGGGGAGAATTGCATTGATTGTTTAAATTAAAAACAAAAGAAAACAGAGTATTTCTTGAATTATTTTATTGCCAGGAACATAGCGGAAAATTAAGTATTGCAAATAGTTTGCCTTATTCACCAAATAAGAAAAGTTACAGACACTTTAGTTAATTGGTTGTAGGTCACCTAGTAAGGTCCTAACATAAATCCAGACCTCTTTGGAATAGATGTTTCTTCTTTTCTTTATCTATGACTCCCTGACTTCTCGCACATCCCTTCATTTCTCCACTAAAATTAGAACAAAACAAACTGAACAGTTTATTTCTGTGGGTATCCAATGGATTTCACAAGTTGGGTGATAATCTTCTTAGGGTGAACCCCCCAAAAAAGAACAAACTCGTTGGCCTCCAGTCGATTCCAACTCATAGCGACCCTATAGGACAGAGTAGAACTGCCCCATAGGGTTTCCAAGGAGCACCTGGCAGATTCAAACTGCCGACCTTTTGGTTAGCAGCCGTAGCTCTTACCTACTGCGCCACTAGGGTTTCTTCTTAGAGTGAGGAGATGCAGTATTCTGATTTTCTGTTTCATCAAACAACCATTCATCCCTTACCATTTCATCAGTTCCTATCTGCACAACTGTGTTTAGAAAACACTATACTAGAGTGCACTGTCTTTCTATACATGGAAGGTGTATTTTGGAGCCCTGATGGCGTAGTGGTTAAGGGCTCAGGCTGCTAACCAAAAGGTCAGCAGTTTGAATCCACCAGCCACTCCTTGGAAACCCTATGGAGCAGTTCTACTATGTGCTATAGAGTCGTTATGAGTTGGAATCAACTCGATGGCAATGGGTTTGTTTTTTGTTTTTTTTTCAGTGCCTTGCATTATACAATGAATAAAGCTGTAATCTGTTTGGCTGAAGATATTTGCAAATTATGTACTGTAATTATCTCCCAACACATATGCATGTCTCCAGTAGGCAGTTTGTAACCCTGTGGATCATTGCTCCACGTTCCCTCAATTTTCTTTCCTTACCTGATGTGAGCCAGATTGACTATTATCTTCACTGAAGGATGTAAAGATATGTCAGTGTCAGTAGTATAACCTGTTTTATATTCTCTGATCATGACAAAAAAATAACAAACTCCCCTTAAATAAAAAGGTCATAGAATTGCAAACACACAACAAATCCCATTTTCTAAGCCCCATAATAACCTTTTTTATGGAAAATAATACCATACACTTTTTTGCTTAAAGATAAACATAAGCTTTGCCAATCCACATATTTCAAAGTTTATGAATAGAAATGCATCTTATTACATTTCAATTTAATTCACTGTAAAATTTTCTGTCAAAACCATATCAAGTAAAACTGAACCGAGATATTTACATGAATTCTGATAAAAGCCAGTACACTGTGTTTTCAATGACATACCAGTGTGATTCTGATAAGGAATTTTATGTTTATCATTTTTTTTAAATAGTGAGTTCTATTTACAAATTTCCTTGCTTTGGCCTAGTTAGGTTGCTTTTATGAAATGACTTTTATTATTTTCATAAAAATACCTAAAATCTGAGGTCTTCTCTAACTCTTTTAAAATACAGCAGTATAAATAATTCAGTGTCTTTTAATCTTATTTTTAGTTATATAATTACACTCTAAATTTTAATCTGGGCTTCAGATTTCACCATAATTTTGGGTCCTTAAAGTCTATAATTGAAGTTATACAGTATTCCCCCTTTTCCATGGAGGGATATGTTCCAGGATCCCTGTGGATGCCTGAAAGCACAGATAGTAGCAAACCCTATATATACTATGTTTTGACCTATACATACATACCTATGATAAAGTTTAGTTTATAAATTAGGCATAGTAAAAGATGAATAGTAATAACTAATAATAAAGTAGAACAATTATAACAATATACTGTAATAAAACTTATGTGAATGTGGTCTCCCAGCAGGATGGAGCAGGAAAGCATGAGATTTCATCACTCTATTCATTTGACATTTTCGGTCTGCAGTTGACCGTGGGTAACTGAAACCTCAGATAGTGAAACCACGGATGAGGGGGTGGGGGCTACTGTAGTGTATTGTAGTGTAAGTGCTTCTTTTTGTTACCCTTAATGCTAGGGTAAGGAGCCCTGGTGGTGTAACGGTTAAGCACTCGGCTGCTAACCAAAAGATTGGTGGTTTGAACCCATCCAGTGGCTCTGAAGGAGAAAGACCTGGAGATCTGCTTTCCTAAAGATTACAGTCTAGGAAACCCTATGGGGGCAGTTCTACTGTGTCACATGGGGTTGCTATGAGTTGAAAATAGACTTGAGAGCACCTAACAACAACAATAAAAATGTTAGGGTAATGTTAGGTACATGTTGTTCATTCATTCATTTATGCGTGCATGCATGCATTCACCAGATAAATGGTGGAGTAAAAGTTTGGATTTATGTCCTTGTTTATGCTAATGAATAATTGAAAATGACTTATAGCAGTGATCACACATCATTATTAGTAAAAATGTTTTTGCACATCTTTCCACGATTTTCTGTTTACTTATGTTCAAGTGATGAATATATATTATTAACATGCCCATAAAGTATATATTTCAATAGACTGCAATTAAAATAAGCACTACTAATATTTTCATTCCTTCCTCAAATGCCTACTTTGGAGAACTCTGAGTTACAGTGTCATGCAGATTGTTTAGAAATATGTTAACTACTTTTTAAAGGGCTTTCAGTATAAGACTACATTTCATTCATCTGTTATTTAGTAAAAACTTGCTGGTGAGAGACATTGGTTTTGTATGTTGTTGAGGATTAAAAATCAGAAGGATATAGGCCCCAATTTTAGAGTGTGTCTTTCTTCTATAAGGGAAACATAAAAGGCAGAGAGCGATAATTGACACAACAGAAAAAAGTGCTAGGGTGGTTTCAATCACATACATGTTAGAATGAACGAATCAATGACTACATTGTTATTTATTTTCTTCTGCTAAATATATGCCTTCCTTTATCATAGAAAATAAAATTAAGCTAGTCTTCCTCATTCTATATTTTTGGTTGATTTTTATTCAAATCACGAGTGCATTAAAATTGGTCTTTGCATTGATATATTTTAAAGCTTTTAAATTTCATAAACTAAGCTAATTGATCAATAATTTCCAAGGTGGACATAGCTGCATTGTTTTTGAAAGAGAAGCAGTAGGATTTGACCCTTTTCTTTTGATCCTTTCTGAATTCACTAAAATTAATACCAGGATTTCTAGAGTGATTTTGGGGCAATTTCTTATTGGATTTAAAAGTAACTTTGTGTTTAATTTTAGTAATTCATAAATGCTTCCAGATTCCCTTATCTTTATTTTTTATGTTCTGTGTGAATAAGTAGCATCATATTCAAGCATTATGTATCTTCTATAATTTATTCAAGGAATGAATACCTTCTGTATTGTTTCTCTCTCCAATAGAAATGCTTTGATTTACCTGACATATTCTCCCTTCAATTATGGAAACAGAATAAATTTTGTGATGATATAATTTTCCCCCCTCAACCAATATAATTTATGTTCAGCTCTAGGATTATTTTTAAACCCTTCAACTAGAAATAAGAAGTAAAGCCATTGGGAGAGTTTCGGGCAAAAGGGTATATAGATAAACTGAGTTGATTTTGTACTAAAAAAAGTGGAGAGGAGGGAAGAACTTACACTTAATTTTTCATTCTTTTCCCATAAATCTAAAAAGAACTAGATTGTGATGAGAGAGAAATAAGAGAAATTGTCTGCAACTCCATTAAGGCTAAGCTCTTCTGTCATGTCATACTATGTGAAAATCATAAAAAGCTGCCACAGACAGAACCATAAATGCCCTTTGAGAAATTTGACATAAAAATCAGATGGCCCTTTATTAGATTTACCCAAGTTCGATTTTATTTATTTTTTTAAGCAGTATTATAATAGGTGTTAGGCACTGAAAAAAGAACAGTTATCGGGGGCACATAGTAGAAGTTGGAAAGAATGCAAGCAGGCAAGAATCTATATATCACAAAATCATTTTATATCTATAAAATCATTCTGTAGATAAAAATGAGGATGTATTTTATTTTTAGCACTAGGAATTTTTAGATGAGAACCATGCAACCATTTCAAGGTGTGAGTTCTAACCAAATCCAGTTATGAAGTAATCACACCCAATGACTTAGAGTTCCTTCACACTCCTTGGTGATGATTAGAAATGTAGAGTTGGCTGGTCTGTCAGAACATTGAAGCCTTTGAGATCTATCCCTGTGTTCTCTGTGAAGTTTGCTTTGATAACTCCCATCTGTATTGGCCTTTTTATCAATGATTCACTGTAAAAGTATTTTGTCCATTTATTATATATTTTGTTGTGAAGCTACTTCTCATATCTTGAATTTCTCTTCTAAAACTTTTATTATCATTTGACTTTTTACATTTTTCTCTTTTAACCCTTGAAATGAATTTCAATTTCCTCATAAACAGGAATAGTATTCTATTGGCCATAGCAGCTAAGGACATACTAGGTGTTTTATAAATACTGTGGATTTACTTTATCTTCATGAATGACTAGTTTTACTTAGCATTTTGAGTTTAGCGATTTGTTATAGAGCCATATGCGTATTTATGTTTCTTTTAACTCTTAAATGCAACACGATTTATGCCTAATTTTGATCAGCTTTAAAGGAGCCTGAGTATTTTAACCCAGTAGATGGGTTTATTTATCCATAATTCAGAATAGGAAAACTGGTGACCTAATCCTGAAACCTTGCTGTTCTGAACAAAAGCCAGATTATTTTAGTTAAGAAGAAAAAAAGTGTTTTAGTTAAGAGTATCTTGGCAGGTATAGCCAGTTGCCCATCCAATATTTATTATTTCCTTCTTCTTAGTTCTCTTATCGCAGAAGTGGCACGGAGGTGTAAATATAAAAAAAAAAATCCTAATATTGTTTAGTGGTAGATATAAGTTATCTTACTTTGCACTTATACCATACAAAGGTCACATGAAAACAGTTTAAATTTAGAGAATTTAAATATACTGTGTTTATATTCACCTTCTATTCTCATGGAATAATTTCCTTTTTAATGGCATATGTTGTCTGTAATTCTCTAAATCTGCGCTGTCCGTAGCAGTAGCCATTAGCCACGTGGCTATTTAAATTTAAATTAATTAAAATTTAAAAATCAGTTTTTCAGTTGTTCTAGCCACATTTCAAATGCGCAATAGTTACATGTGACTAGTGCGTACCGTATTGGACAGTGCAGATATAGAACATTTCCATCACTGCAGAAAGTACCATTGGACAGCACTGCTTTAAATAGCCGTGACACAGGTTATCTATTGAAATTTATTCCAAATATCAGGAAAATAAAATTAACGAAAGTGACGTTGCTCATTTCTATCTTTTTGCCTCTGAATATTTTACTTTGGAGAAAGAGAAAGCAATTACTTTCTTAATAAGTAGCCTGACAAATTCTGAAGAGGTCCATTAGCATCAATATACGTGGTTTTAGGTCATCAGTTTTCATATTCTGAATTATTAAGAACCAAACACACCCACTGAGTTAAAAAAAAAAAAACAGACAAAGCAATAATAGATTACCAGTTTTAGCATGATAATCAAACAGGAAAACAAATAACAAGGCCCACTTAATATAATTTGTTTGAAAGACCAAGTTTCTCTTCTTTACTTATGTTGCTTTTTTCATAACATCTTTTCACTCCTTTAAAATGTGCTTGCAGAGCTTCTGCCACAAAGACCCCAGGGTCTACTTGGCCGTCCATGGTCTCTGCATTGCAGCACCACCCCAAGGTGCAAGTTCCTAGATTGTTTCTTCTTTCCTGCTACTTGATTCAACAAGAACTACCACTCTTGTATATCATGATCTCTGTTGTTCATTTTATGATGTAAAAAATGGGAATAATGGATCCTAAGATTTTGCCTAAAAAATGTATTATTGTTCCTAGGTGATAGACTATCTCAACATTTCCCAAAGTGTTCTGTGGAACACTAGTTCCATCAGATACTAGTAGATATTCCTCATGAAGTACTCAAATAAGCTGAGAAATGTCCATAGAGTTTGCCTGTCCTAGAGATTCACAGTGCACATGACCATAGCAAAGTCACTGACAAGTCCTTTAGGGATATTAGCATTGTTTAGCTCAGCATTTCTCAGTTATTTATCCCTGGAAACCTTTTGTGTGCAATATCTTGAGGAACACAGTTTAGAGAATGCTAACTTATCTTAGTCAATTGTGCATATCTCTGTGGGTCACCTGATTTCTTTACATAGGTTTGTTTTTACCAAATTAATCTTTAAGAACTCTTTCCTCATAGGTACTATGTCTGTAATTTGGAAAATTGTCATAAGGATAACGTTCGTGCTTCTCACCATGATGTGCCTACCAGGGACCAAGTAGCTAGGCTTGCTCCAGAATAACTATCTAAGGGATGGAATTCAGCACAACATTCTATAAAATCAGTGTTGTCTATAAATAAATAGATAGATAAAACATATAGTAATTTATATTTAAAGTATTCATTAATCATTAAAATTTGCTCACCAGTTTAAAGGATAGCACAAAATATGGGGCAGTATTGAAAGGCATTAAATGCCTGGATACATTTTAGCACTTCCTTATATAAAGTCTGAAAGTCAGAAATCATGCAGCTTTTCACATTCTATTTGAAATGGAAAGCTCTGTTTCTTCCTTTCAGTGTTCCATTACAGAGATCCTCAAATGAGAATATAAAAGAAGATCCATGAATTCTCTTATTTATTTTATCTCATTCTTTTAAAGTTTCTGTTTTTATGTTCTCAAAAGCATATATTACTAAATTAGTACATGTACAAAAATTTGAATAAATATGGATTGGCCTGTGTGGGCCAAAATTTTTTAAATAGTAGGTGTGTGCAATCAAAAAATGTTTGGAGATTGCTGCTTCTAAGTGCGTCGGATGTCAGAAATCCCCTGGGCCTATAATCCAATACTTGGTACTTCTGATTGCTGTACTAATTGTCCCCTTGATGGAATCGAAACTATCATTTAATATAGAAACCCTACTGGTGTAGTGGTTAAGAGCTACAGCTGCTAACCAAAAGGTCCGCCCTTAGAATCCACCAGTCACTCCTTGGAAACCCTATGGGGCAGTTCTACTCTGCCCTATAGGGTCGCTATGAGTCAGAATCGACTCAATGGCAATGGGATTCTTTATCACATAATATTATTACTATCCAAACATGCTACGACATTCTTAAATTCTGTCTTTAAGAATGAATTTATTTGGTTTAGAGCATTGCATCTGAAGATTCTCATTGACATGAAAATATTCTAGAAGGATAATTCTTTAGAATCTTCCTTATAAGATCCGATTGTTTCTCTACTCCAAAAGTATAAGAAATGTCATGTGTCTTTATTTTTTTCTAAACAAAATTTGACTCAAAGTCTTTCCTCTAGGGTAGTTGGGAAATCCAGTTTCGGTCATATTTTAGAGATTCCTTGCTCTTCAGGGTCCTTCAAGAGCCTTCAAAACGGTTATGAGTATACAGAAAAGAAATCTCCCAGTTATTATTAACCTAAGTGTTTGATTATTAGGAGCTCCCAGTTATCTAGTCTCTCTTCTGGTGTTTGTGCATTGTTACTTATGGTTTGTATTCTGTTTATGCCCTGTATTAGGGCTCCTAGCATTGTCCCTATTTTTTCTTCCATGATCTTTATCGTTTTCAATTTTATATTTAAGCCTTTGATCCATTTTGAGTTACTTTTTGTGCATGTTGTGAGGTATGGGTCTTGTTTCAGTTTTTTGCAGATGGATATCCAATTATGCCAGCACCATTTGTTAAAGAGACTGTCTTTTCCCCAATTAATGGACTTTGGGCCTTAGTCAAATATCAGC
>NW_004444095.1:1624632-1653574 GCF_000243295.1 Trichechus manatus latirostris | reverse complement strand
GCAGTTTTTTTTTCCTTCAAGGCTTTATATATGTCATCCCATTGCCTTCTTGCCTGCATGGTTTCTGCTGAGTAGTCCGAGCTTATTCTTACCGACTCTTCTTTGTAGGTGACTTTTCGTTTATCCCTAGCCACTCTTAAAATTCTCTCTTTATCTTTGGTTTTGGCAAGTTTGATTATAATAATTCTTGGTGAGTTTCTTTTGGGATCTACCTTATGTGGGGTTCAATGAGCATCTTGGTTACATATCTTGTCATCTTTCACGATATCAGGGAAGTTTTCTGCCAACAAATCTTCAGCAATACTCTCTGTGTTTTCTGTTACCCACCCTGTTCTGGTACTCCAGTCACTCATAGGTTATTCCTTTTGATAGAATCCCACATAATTCTTAGGGTTTCTTCATTTTTTAAAATTCTTTTATTTGATTTTTCCTCATGTATGTTGGTGTCAAGTGTTTTATCTTCAGTCTCACTAATTCTGACTTCCATTGCCTCAGTTCTGCTCTTATGACTTTCTACTGAGTTGTCTAATTCTGAAATTTTACTGTTAATCTCCTGGATTTCTGATTGCTGTCTGTCTATGGATTCTTGCAACCTGTTAAATTTGTCATTATGCTCTTCTCTAATCTTTTAAATTTCCTCTATTGTGTGTTCTGTGTTTCAATTAATTTCCTTCCTAATTTCTTGAAAAGTTCTGTATATTAATCTTCTGTATTCTGCCTCTGATAATTCCAAGAAATTTTCCTTCTCTGGAAAATTTCTAGATTATTTATTTTGGATTGCCTCTTTATGTGATTTGATATTGACTGTTGTCTCCAAGCCATCAATAAGTTATTATATTTATGTATTTTATGTTTGCTTACTGTGTCCTAGCTTCTTGTTTGGTTTTGATATGCCCAAATAGACTGCTCATATGAGCTAGCTTGATTATTGGCAACTTTAAAGCTCTAATCCCTGTCACCAGGTGGTTAGATCTATTGCTAGGTATGTGAGCTCAGGAGTCCACCCACTCCTGTATGGATTCAGCTCAGGTGCCCAGAGAGATAGCCACCAAGTGTGTGGTGTAGGCTTTCACTTACAGTCCTAGACAGGCGTGGGTGATTGGTGTAGGCACAGGCATCTGGATGCAGCAGGGGGTCACACTCTGAGCAAGGCAGGGGGCTGACAGCCGCCCCCTAGTGTCCAGGAGGAAGGCATGTCCCTGTTCCCTAGAGCACGTAGGTGGGTGGGTTTTGTAGCCGGACTATGAGCACCTAATGCTGTTGGCTGTAAGGACTGGGGGACACCTCTTATTCATGGGCCCCTATCGCAGGTGACTAGGTGGTGTGGGTAGAGCCACCAGTCCTCAGGACCCTGATGTGGGTAGGTGAAGACCCTGCTTAATGCGCAGAGCAGTGTCAAATGTCAAGAGCCTACCATTTCACAGCTGAAACAGTTGAAGTTAGGGTTCCAGTGTATACCCTGTTGTACTGCGGTAAGGAGGGCCTACGTTGTTGAGATGGGCTGACGCAAGTCTATGCAAAGGGAAAGGCACTCAAAGTCCCTGGATCCCTTATGCCTGTTCCTAGGCAGAGGAGCTGTGCCTACCCTGGGTTCCTGGCTTAGGGGAGCCAGCAGTTTATTTTTTCCCCTGTTTGTTCATTTGTTCACTCTCCAAGGCAGGGAGAATGTCTCTGTGTGTTTGATGGATCCAGTTCCAGCCCAGGCGACTTGGCAATTGCTGAAGCTGGTCAGGGACCCAGTGCAGAGCAAAGAGCAGGGAGGTAAATGGGAGAAATGTTTTTTCCCTAAGGGGGGTGTTTTTTATCCACTCAGTAGGCCATACGCAAGTACTTATCTTTTGCCAATGAGGGCTGCTTCTCACTGGTTCTGCATGGCTAAGTAGACTCTCAGAGGCTGGGTCTCTCCCAGTGCGGAATACGCCCCCTGAGCACTGCCAGTTGCCTGCTTCACAGCTCACCCCAGAGCTAATCAGGCCTGAAGGGCTCAGGCTCTCCCCGGGTCAGGTCTGGCAACTCCTCCCTGCTTCTGAACTGTTTCTCCCTCCCCCTGCCACTCAGTCCGGTTCCTCAACTCTGCCTTTGGTGTTCAGGGTTTCTAGATTGCCATATATAGTCGAAGCACTTGTTTTTTTCTGGTCTTTGTTATAAGAGGGTCCAGCAGAAGCGTCTGACTACTCCACCATCTTGGCCCTGCCTCTAGAACCTGAATCAATCATTGTTGCAATAAGATTTTCCACCCTGACTCTGTGGTTGTTGTACGAGGGGATGCTGAAAAGAAGACCAAAACACCTACTATAGTCACTACTCCAAGCTGGATGGAGTTAACAGTTAGTCAGGAAAGGTTTCCCAGAGGAGTCAATATCTAAACCAAATATAATTTCTTTATACCCAGCCTAACAATATTATAATAATTGTTATTTTTTTTTATTCTATTTTCCTATTCTTTGGTAGTGTTATATAAGTAATTCTGGAATTTAAAAGCTGGCAAGAAGAAGAGGACATAAAATACTATCTTGTTTAATCATTTCAAAAGGAATAGAAATAAACATACATATTCATTTTCTTTCACTGTACATCAAGAGAGATATAATAGATTATATTAACAAGTAATCAAGTATTTCCAATACTGATAATCAGGAAATAATATTTGATCATTAACTTATCTCACTCCTTTTTTCTCATCTTATTTTTCTTTGTCAGTGCTTTGATAATATCTCCAAATAACAGTTTTTGTTCATAACACCAATTTGTATCATAAGAACATTATTATAATTTGGACACTCAAACCTCCTCTCAAATACAGGGAAACTTGAATATTGTGTAAATATTTTTCCTTCTTCTTCTCAGATTTGGGGAAATATCATGAAATTTTTTTTGAGTCAGGCATCTAAAGCCTTGCCTTGTATGGTATTGGCAAGCTATACAACTTCTATGATCCTTTGTTTGATCCCCTCTAAAACTGGGATAGCAAACTTATGTTACACTGTATTTATTACAATTAAAAACCACATATTAGAATCTTAGTAAGTAGAACTCAACTCTGGAGTTTCATTCATTCTATATTCTTTAAGAATTATCTGTGATAGTTTTGCCAACCTCTGTATTACTCTTTACATTTTCATTTTTGCTCTAACAAGGGTATTTTACCTTATCAGTCAAAGTAAACAATTAAATAAAATCACTCTTTAAAACAAATATTGATTTTAAATTATTAAATAGGTTTATATGGAGGTTCCTCTCTCTGAGCCTAGCAATTATCCTTGGTGAAAAATGATAGACACTGGAAAACCCGATTAATCATGATGGCTATTTTTGCAGCATAAATAAATCAAACTTTCAAAGCTGAGATGGAATCAAAAGGGCAATTGTAGTGTAGTGTTTCAAAGCCCTTTACCATTTTGATACTACACATTTAAAAACAGAGAAATGTATTTTACTCTAATTGTTTTCCAAGTGCTTTAAAAAATGTGCATTTTCCTAATAGATGAGAAATTTTTAGTTGGACTGGGATAAACACTTGGAGTGTTTACTAAGAAGGATACTTTCTGTTAAAAGAGGCTTTCAGACAACAGAGTCTTATGAGTGTGCCAAAGGTCAAGATGAGATGGTTTTTAGAAACTCAGTGGCCACAGACAGATGTGATTGGGCCCTTGGAGATATGCAGGGAGTCATCCCACTTTCTTTCTTCCAAATGTTCTTAAATTAAGTTCCCAAGCACTTGATTAAGGAGAAATGGAAAGAAAATATGCATGCTTTTTAGGGAAACTTTTCCCCTACACTGTGGAGACTTAGAAAGAGAGCTTTATAGGAACTAGTGCCAAATGCCTAGGTTCGTTTAGTTAAAGATAATGTCACAGGTTTGGGAAGCAGACTCAGGGATGGAAATGAGCACGTAGAATGTTTAGTAGGGCATATTCTTGGGGTCAACACCTATGCAAGTGAAGGGAAGGGAAAGGAAAGGAAGGGACGGAAGCCGAGCAGGAGTAGAAGAGGGAGAAGTTTGGCTGTTATGCTGTCTCAGTAAAGGCCTCAGCAGACCATTCAGGGAGTTCTGAAGCTGGGATGACCCTTAAGAATTTTCACGAGTTGAGGAGAGGAGACCATATCTTTATAACCCCATAGCAGTCACTCATTGTATGTGGACTACTCAGGGGAGGAAACATAACCTTGGATGAGATCAACTCTCTTTAGCCAAGGAAATTCCTGTAAGGAGTAAACAGAAAGGCTGTCTACCTGCAGAACTCCTAGCAGCTGGGGAAATAAGTCTTTTATTCCTGAAGGGGAATCTGGGCAGCATACGAAGCATCTCTTTATTTGAAATAGGGACTAATTGAAAAATATTGGATGTCCAAAAGTTAGTAGGTTGATAAAATAAATTGTAGTGGATTATAAACCACTCTGTACAGCATGATACTGTGTTCCTGTATGTATTACATACTGAAATATACACACATATTATTCTGTAGGACCATACAACACATAAATGTCTTTGAATATTATACATATTCATAGAGAAGACTGTGAAAGGATATACTACTAGTGTTTTAATTTAGAATTGTCTCTTCTTGTTGTTGTGTGCCGTCAAGTTGATTCTGACTCATAGGGATCCTATAGAGCAGAGTAGAACAGACCCATAGGGTTTCCAAGGAGTGGCTGGTGGATTCTCACTGCTGACCTTTTGGTTAGCAGATGTAGCTCTTAACCACTGTGCTACCAGGGCTTCACAACTGTCTCTGGGTGGGTGACATTACAGGTGCTATCTGTGCTATTGTATAGATTGATATTTTCATATAATTTTGTAATGGTCATGCATTGCTTCTTTATATAAGGTAAACACAGCAAAAGAAACTTTAAGTGATCACTATAGAAAAGAATTCCAATGTTGGACCTTTAGAATTTTGCCAAATTTTTCATAAAAAATATTCAAAATAATTGTAAAAGTAGGGAAAAATGAACAGATTTTGAAAAATGGAAAGAAATGCTTAAAGACATAAACCATGGCTCAATTACCATTATTGAAACATGCAGTGTTTGACTTTGACCAAATAGCTTTTCGACAACTTACTTTTGGCTAAGAAATGTTAGGCCAAACAATATGCTATCATAAAATCTGGGGTGCTTATCATTTATTAAGCACTAGTATGTACCAGGCACTGTACTATGCACCTCACATTTAATATTTTCGAATCCTCTCAAGAGTAGTGCAGACAAGCTTGTGTTATCCTTGTTTTGTGAAGAAGAAGACTTGTAGAGGTTAAGCGACCTGCCCAAGGTGCCACCATTGGTAGGTGCCTGGATTTCAACCCAGGTTTATTGGCAACAAACCCCGTATTTATATATACACACACATAAACATATGACTTGATTACATATATACTATAAATGTATATTTATATTGAAACTTAATAAACTGCATCAATAACTAGTCTGTAGGATATGTTTGAGGAAAATGAGTGGAGATGAAAATGTGTTTGCTTAGGAAAGTTGATACATTAAAATATGCTTTATTATAATCTTTACTCATTCCGTGAAAATATATACTCAGGAAATAAATAATAAGAAATGTGAATCTTGAGCAGTAAGGCATCTGAGAATTTGTCAAAGAGCCGAGATAAAGATGTTAGAGAGGAGAATACCTTGGAAATCCAGATAGGTCCCCAGAGGGTAGTGGAAGGAAATGATGTCACCACTGTCCCATATCTGAATTCCAACTTTACATCTCTATACACTAGATTCGTTGCACTCAGTAATGATCAGGCTCATATCCTCTCTCTCTCTTCTTCCCTACCTCTCTCCTTCCCTCTCTCCCTCTCTCTCCTCCATGCATACACACACGGACACACCCATGCACGCATACACAAAGGAACATACATTCAGACATACTTACAAACATGCACACATCTCACTGGAGAATTAGATAAACACCATCCTGTTGATTTCATAATTACTAGGCCTGGTTATTGCTTGGACAGTGAAAAAAAATGATATGAGTAGATACTTCAAGATGAAAGGCAAGAAAAGATTGTGAGATTATTCATGTGATAGAGATGGTACACAAAGATGGGGAAAAAATCTTTAAAAATATGATTATTAAACCATGTTGGACAAATCTGGCCATGAGAAAATCAAAAAGAAATTTAATTTTCTACTCCAAGAATGAAATCAAATGTATTGTTCAAGCAAAGGAAGTAAGGGTTATACTGTGTGTGTGTATTAGTTACACTTTCTTACAGAATAGCTTATTTTCAAGTTTGTGACTTACACAATGTTGTGAAGTGTTCTATGTCAATATTGTTATGCACTATGATCAGGTTATTTTTGGTAACTGTCACAAAACAGTGTGATTGGCGAGGATTAGCTTATTCTCTCATACCCTTATTATTGTTATGATCACACTATGTATAAAAGTTTCAGTCAAGGCACACATGAGAGTATTCTGGACTCTAGAGGCAGGATTCAGTTAACCTATTCAGTTAAACTTAGAGAAGGTATCAGGCAACCAAAATTTTCTTGGATTCAAGGTGCAGACACAGAATTGTTTGGACATCAAGTCTTGGCTACCATCCCAAAGATTACAGGCCCTAGAGTTTGCTAGATTTTTCTACCTGGTCCTTTTAAAGATTAGAAATGTCTTTCAAATAATTTAACCAAATCACGCCTTGAATACCACTAATCTCATATATGAAAACTCCTTTCTAACATTCACTTTGCTCATTAGCAAGGCCTCTGGTGTTGTGATAAAAATAGCTAAAATGGTTGTAATACCCATCTCAGGAGTCTGACCTTTCTTATTCAATTCTGACCCCATAATCCATATGAATTTCTGATAAAGGCAATGGACAGCTAACACATACACAATATCTTACATATAATGTCTATACTGAGGTATGATCAGGTAAATTACAGACATCATAGCATATATAATTAAAAATATTTTAGTGAGACACTTCTTTCATCTTTATTATGTCCAAACTATATCAGAGATTTTATTATTTTTAGTGGTCCAACAACAAAACAAAACACCAAGCCCCGAAATAAAAAATTATTTGTATATATTATGAAGAGGCAACAATTTGGTATAAATTCAATTACGAATAAAATGCTATTATGTGTGACTATCTTCCTGGCTTGTATGAGAGTAATGGTGCATGGGATTTACAGATTCTGCAATAACTGAGAGATTGAAAAGATATGTAGCTTTTCCCACAACTTTGCTTAATGAAACCCTCAGTTTGTGCTGTGAAAATAGTTTATTGTTTTCTTTTCATGCAAATCAGCTTAGTTTTTATCTTTTTATTTAATAGTCTGTAATTTAGGAATAATGCTTTTTTTTTTTGTAATGTGATTAGTCTGCAAGTATAAAATGCTAGCAGGAAATAGATAAGTAAATATCCTGTAAGTCATAGTCTGTCTTCTTTTCTTTTTCATTTTTGGTTTGCCAATAGAATTCTTTATTGTAAACAGACCAGCCAATCATGATTTTTTAAAAAATTTTCTCTCAATTCAAATGAAATTGTAGGTAGACTCTTGGGTTTGAGCTGCCTGGTACTCAGCATATGGGTCAGGGAGCTGGGATAGTAATCTTATTCGCTGTTCTCATGCTCCCAACTTCATCGTAACTCCAAAGTAAGCAATAGTTATAATCCTAAACTATTTTTCAAAATTAATTTCTATTAACATTGCTTTTTTTAAAACTAAGAATCTATCTAGTGTAAAAGCTTACATTAAAGAATTCAGTGTGTGACTGATTGCCTCCATGAAAAACTGCTTCCTTCGCCATGAGACCAGAAGAACTGGATGGTGCCCAGCTACCATTACTGAACATTTTGATCAAAGATTCCACAGAAGAATCCTGATCTAAAGGGGGAAAATGAATAACAGAATTTAAAATGCTCATGGACTCTAGACTTTCTGGAGCCATGGAGGCTGAATGAACCCCTGAAACTATTGCCCTGAGATAATTTTTAAACTTTAAACCAAAAATATCCCCTGAAGTCATCTTAAACCAAATAATAGTTTAGCTTTACTAGTAAAAAAAAGTCTGCCTTGAGCATTATGCTCTTTTAAGAACTATCTGTATGGGATCAAATTGGCAACAGCAACTTGAAAGATTAGAGGGGAACTTTAGGGGGCAGTGAGTTTATATTAATGTGGGAGGAATAACTCAAAACAGGAGGGTGAGAATCGTTGCACAACTCAAAGAATATAATTAAAGTTACTAAATTGTACATGTAGAAACTGCTGAATTGGTTTATGTTTTGCTGTATATGGTCTCAACAGCATCAACAAAATTAATAAAAATTAGGAAAAAAAATTCATTCAGGTGAGTCACAGAGGTAACTTTTGCATTGCTGGTGTGTGTGGATCGGTACAGCCACATCATAGGCTTCAACTGTAATCTCTTTTTCTCTTTACCTTTTTGCATATCTGAAATGTCATCATTACAGTCTCATCGGTGTTTTTAAAATCTAAAGTGGGTTATGGGAAAAGGAGGCGGATCATAAGAAAAGTTGATTAACATTCTACTTGAACTTCAAATCTTCACTCTTAATATCACCACCATTTTTAAATTTATGCTTCCACTATTTTACGGTTCTTTTCCTTTGGTTATTCTTGTTGATGTAAGACTTTAGACATAATATCTATGTATAGGAGTTATACTGGAATCTTCTCAAGATATGATGAGTTATCTATTATAATTTGAGGAACATCATCATTTAAGAATTTCAGAATTTGATTTTGCTTAGAATGATCAGAAACAATAAAGCATATGTATGATTCATCTCATGAGAATTAGAACAGGATTATTGTTATTATTATTATTTCAGGCCTCTCTTAATTTTGGCACATCTATGAATCAGCAGTAGATCTTTCCTAGATTGAGATATAAAATTTGAGAGAAGAGTGGAGAAAAGAAAAAGGGTCAACTTTTAATCTCTCCTTCTCTCTCAGTCCTTATAGCACTTCACTTTTTTTAACTTATCACTGAGAAATTTTTCACAGGTCTCTTCCCTCAACCTACTTTGTCTGTCTACATGGTTGTATTTCACCATTTTGAAGAAAACTGTCTACCGCCATTTTGAAGGTCATTTACCTAGAAAATGATAGAAAGCAGCATCTATTCAAACAACTGCATAACAATTATCTATCAATTATCATTGTTTATTAGTTCCCTGTTTTAGGATTGAGGGTCTTCTCCCTACCTCCCTCACACCCCCAGCACGTTATTACTAAGCCTACTGATTCATTCACATCCTTGGGCTACATTTGCCACCCACTGTGTTCCTGTTGTTTTCTGTATGAAAGTGAAAAGATTTAATTGGATATTGTTGAAAAGACACAGAGGCTAACTCTCAATTTTCATATGTGGTTCTTCTCTCTCCCTCTGCACCACCTCCTTTCCTTGATGAGAAAATTGCCTTCTCCATGGGAACAATTAAAAAAAAAAAAAGCTTTCAGATTTTTTGGTAGTAGTTGGTGCAGAGAAAAGAAGTCAAAAAAGTAGATGAGGTTTAAAAAATTAAAAGGAGAGAGGAAGACAGCTGGGAAGAAGTCTTAATGTTTATGAGTGGGTGTGGAGGGAGAAGAATGAAGTTGAATGCGCAAAGCTGAGCTAAGAGGTTTCTTTGCATCCCAGAAAGCTGTGCCCCATCCTTTCCTGCAGGCTGTCACTCCCCCAAAGATAAGGGCTTTATTCTGGAATTCTTCCAGGATTCACTCCTGAAGAGCTGCTTGTCACAAAACAGCATCACCCTGATTTCCTCAGGGAGTCACAGTCCATTAATTTTTTTTTAATGTAACACTTTTGTAAGCTCCAGTTTCTACCTCTTAATAGGGACATTCAAATGGACTTTTTGTAGCAAGGTGAAGGAGATGCAGCAATACACCTTTCCCACCTCTGGAGGCCTTTGGTTAAACCAGGTCTGCCACACGTAGTGCTCAGGTACTAACTGAAAGGTTGGCGGTTCAAGTCCAACTAGAGGTGCCTTGGAAGAAAGGCCTGGTGATCTACTTCTGAAAGGTCACAGTCATTGAAAACCCTATGGAGCACAGTTCTACTGAAAAATGCACGGAGTCACCAGGAGTCAGAATTAACTCCACAGCAACTGGATTACTGGCCACCTGGAGCAGAGTTCTCATTTCTTTATGTCTTCTGTGCTTTCTGGATTATGGAATTTGTAATCCTTGTTACTTACTCTTGCATAATACTGAGCCAGTCCAAAGAAGTATGCTACATTGTGACAAGCAGTTTAATGCTGAATAACTGCAGATCCATTGTGGTAGGCTAAATAATGTCTCCCAAATGAGTTAGAATAGACTCAACAGCAATGGGTTTTTGGTTAAAGATATCTAAAGGAGCCCTGGTGGCGCAATGGTTAAACCAAAAGGTCAGCAGTGCATACCCACCCAGTGGCTCCGTGGGAGAAAAGACCTGGCAATCTGCTCCCATAAGCATTACAGCCTAGGAAACCCTATGGGGCAATTCTACTCTGTCACATGAGGTCACAACAACAACAAAGATGTGTCCTAATTTCTGGAATCTGTGAATATGTTACCTTACACAGTAAAAGGGACTTTGCAGATCTTATTAAATTAAGGATCTTTAGCTGAGGTGATTATTCTGGATTACCTGAGTAGGCCCAGTGTAATGACAAGGGTCCTTACAAGAGAGAAGGCGATGGGATAATGGAAGCAGAGTTAGAGAGGGAGATTGGAAGATGCTACACTGCTGGCTTGGAAGATGGAGGATAGGGCCAAGAGCCAAGGAATGCAGGCAGCCTCTAGAAGTTGGAAAAGGCATGAAATGGATTCTCCCCTAGAGCCTCCAGAAGGAATGCAGCTCTGCTAATACCTTGATTTTAGCCCAAAAGACCTACTTTCAGATATCTGACCTCCAGAACTATAAATTAATAAATTTTGGTTGTTTTAAGCCACTAAGTTTGTGATAATGTGTTGCCACAGCCATAGGAAATGAATACAGCCATGAATGTTTAATAATAACCAACTTTGCACAATTTAAATATGTTTTCATACTGGAGTTTACTTTTTCTTAATTACATAGAGAAAAAATGAGGTATAAAGAAAGTATCCTGATATACTCCATTTTAACCGTAAACCAGAAAAACCAAACCCGTTGCCATTGAGTCGATTCCAACTCATAGTGACCCTATAGGAAAGAGTAGAACCACCCCATAGGGTTTCCAAGGAGCGGCTGGTGGATTCGAACTGCTAACTTTTTGGTTAGTAGCTGAGCTCTTAGCCACTGCACCAGCAGAACTCCATTTTAACCAAAAAAAAAAAAAAACCCGCTGCCGTCCAGTCATTTCCGACTCATAGTGACCCTATAGACTTATGTTATTCACAGTTATAAAAATATGACAAAGGTGAATGTATTTATGTGGAATTACAACAATGAAGCAGATAAAAAGAAGAAAGTGTCCAGTTGGAAACGAAGTTGGGGGAAAAAATGAGGAGAAGCAAACCAGTTGTGTAGTTTTCCCTCTTGCTTTTTTGGTCTGGATTTGTTTAACCCATTGCATCCTGTTTTAGTAACAGAACTGCACTGAAGCATTAATGGAGCTAACTTTTATTTAGCAGTTGTAAACAAGTACAAAAACCACACCTTGATATTTACTGGATTTGCAGGTGCTGGTTTAGTATAAGGAGCAGCCATTACCTTTAGGGCTAAGATACAATATCCAGGAAAGAGTCTTTACCCTCTACCCTCCAAACCTTGTTAATTTCACCGGCTGGAAGAGATGTTGCTATAATGTTTCCCTGAAGGAAATTGCTGCACATCTGCCTCCTGAATTGCCTGTAGAAGCTGTCGGTTGGGAGGTGCTGTACTGCAGAACTTGCTACAAAGCTACATAAAGGGGTGCCAGAAGAAGTCATTCACGGAAGGGTGCTATGAAGTTGCTGGCCACTGAGAGCTGCCAGCTGCCATGTGCCGCAGGAGTGCAGCACTGAACAAGCCCTGTGTGCCACAAGATCCAGGTGCTAGAGAATCCATGCACTACATGAACCTCACACTGTAGAAACCACGCACTGCAGGAACCTGCAGAGACAAATACCCCTTCTTCCTCCAGTGTCCTTCCAGTGTTCTCTTAATATAGAACCAGCTGCAAAAGGGGAAATATTTAAATGGCCTAGTTACATGTTTGCTGAGCAGACAATGAGGTGTGCATTTGGAGCTAAGAAGCAATCAGTTGATAACAGACATAGATGACTTGCCCTAGTCTCTTCTTAATTGTTTATGGCAGCCGTGGATCTCGAACCCATGACCCCATGTGCATAGTACTCTGTTCATTTCACTACATCATGTGATTCTCCTGGGAGTTAAGAAAAGTTTTGGAAAACCTGTAGGATTTGGGAAGTTCAAGATGGTTGGAAAGGGCATGCTAGCCAAATAGAATGGCATGAGACACACAGTAACAGAGGCAGGAAAGTGAGGAATAAGTTTGAGAATAGTAAGTGGAGTAGCTTGTGGAGACGCCTTGTGACATGGTGACAGGGCTAGGCTCAGGAGTCCCACAGATCTGAGTTCAAATGCTTTTCTACACCTAAACTGGCTGGCTGTCTTTAGGGAAGCTATTCATCTTCTCTGAGCCTGTTTCTTCATGTGTAAAAATGGTTATAGTACTCCCTTAGTTAGAGCTGCTGTTAAATTTAATGGTGATGTTTGTAAAATATCTAGCTCACGTTCTGATACACTGTAGCTGCTTAAGAAATTGTATGTAACGTGCTGGACAAAAATACTAGAAAAGGCAGATCTGGGCCATTGTTTTTCACTTCCACCAGCTGTTAGCTTTGTGACCTAGGGTAAGTTATATAACCTCTCTATGCCTCATTTTCCTCATCTATAAAAGAACATAAGAGTACCTACTTCAGATGGTTGCTGTAAGTTAATATTTGCAAAGTGCTTAGAAAATATATCTGACACATAGGAACAATATAATAACTACTTATTGTTTTTGTTGTGCTGTATGTTTTTGAATTATAGAACAGTGGGGAGTCACTGAAAGTTTTTGAGAAAGTGGGGTGACAACTTTTAGTAGATATCTCGAGTGAACACTGTAAGTGGATAGAGATTGGGGCAGTAATTACTATTAAAAATATTCCAAGGCAGACATTTATTAAACCAAAACTGCTTAATTAATTGTATCTCTGAGATTCCCAACCTTTCTTATTTTTTAACGTTCTGTGTGGTGATACCTGTTGTACAAATATTTAATGCTTTTGACTCCTCTTTTGTGAAACAAAGACATAGAATTAGCTATTACCACTAGCCTACCTAGCTTCATAAAGTTTTAATTGAGGCATTAACCTCATTAACATCTGCTCTGGTCACTATCTTAGAGAAAACTTCCCCTGAGAGTAAGGTAGATCATTAATATAACACACACAGAGGGAGAGAGCGAGAATTGGAAATTGGAACCAACCAACAATGTTGATGTATTATTATCAATTCTTTGTCTCTACCCAGACTCATGCCACTAACGGGTCTGAAGCAGCAATATATAAGCAATTTTGTGCCCCTCATACAAATAAAACAGAGAAAAAAGTGGATATGTAGAGAATTCTTACTGCAACCTCTCCCCAAGGATTACTGCACCTTTATAAATTACTTAAAATTTATTGAAATGAGTGTTAATAATAAGCAACCTTCCCTATAAAACAGGGAATTAAACAACACTTGCCTATAATGTAAGCAGCTTGGTTAGGTATGCAGCATTATAAAAACCGTTTAAGAATTGATTATACTTGCCCTTGGAACAGACCTAGAGGCTTGCAGTTAAGCAGCTGTGCACATTTTCCTTTCAAACAGTACATAAACTTTCCATATTCCTCTGAATCGGATTCATTTGAGCCATGTGTTTCCTCGGAACTATGCCACAAATAGCAATTCCCCCAGAGCGGGGCTTCTTTCATGCTGTGGTGCAAGTGTGTGATTTACTGGCACAGTATGCTAATGGAGACCCATTTTTATAGGATAAGAACTAGTATGGTCTGGGGAATTGAAAAGTATATCTGAGATCCTCCCCATAGAATATGTCCCCTCCTTTGAAAAGCTGTCACACTGCAAGTTGCTATTGAGTTAAAGGCTGTTGTGCTCCTACAGGGAAATATATTCCATTGTAATTTTTACATCCCCCAATAACAGTCTGTTCTTTGTTTACTGAAGAGAGCTTTTATGTCATCAAATGGTATTTTTTGACAGAGAAGCAGAATCAATGTTTTATTATAGAAACTTTCCTCTTACAACAGCAAAAATAAATAGCTCATCTCTTAAGCTCCTGATCAATGTCTAACACCTCCTACCCCCAGCAACACTTCTCTGCAAGTGTATTAACACCCCATAATAGCAGCTCCAAGGATCCCTGGTGGCACCAGTGGTTAAGCACTCAGCTGCTAACTGAAAGTTCGGTGGTTCGAACCCAGCAGCTATTCTGCAGAAGAAAGATGTGGCAGTCTGCTCCCATAAAGATTTACAGCCTTGGGAACCCTATGAGGCAGTTCTGCTCTGTCTTACAGGCTCGTTATGAGTCAGAATCGATAGCAACGGGTTTTTTGTTTGTTTGTTTTGTTTTTAATAGCAACTCCACTCACCTACCAAGAAATGATCTTTGCAAATGATTTACAGCTAAACCAGGGCTTAAACACATAGAACCCAATCAAAGGCAGATTTGATCTTTTCCAGAGTCGTACAGTTTCTGAGAAGAAATAGATTAATGTCACTCTCTGAGACAACCACTACGGAAATACACGAAGTATGCTATCTCTTTTGAAGAGTGAGACCCAATTGTTGGCAATGTTTTTTTTATTCCTTACATACGTGTCCAATCGGTACATATTACACCATTTCATGCAAAAGTAGACTATAGATTTGTGCATACATTTCTTCTCCATATTGGATATTGCCTGTTCTGTGTGTGTGCACACAGGTGTGCATGCACACACACACCCTTACCCTTGTTTTACACTTATTCGTGAAACTCAGAATGGTTTCCAAACCATTAAGAAAGCGTTACTTACCCTGAGCACATTGATTACTTACTATCCATATGTCATCTCACTTTGTTGTGTTCAGAACTTCTTGAAATCAGATGGTCGAGACCAGAAAGATTAAATATATTCCACATAACATATTCCTCAATTGCTGTTACTATAAAGAAACTTGGACTAGCCATATTTGACTAATTTCTACCTAAGGTACTTGAATTTTTATAAATATATTTATTGCTTTAATCTCCCCAAGATTGGTTGATATAAATGTAATTATCTTCATTTTACAGATGAATAAACAGAGCCTGTATATGCAACATGAATTGAACAGCTGTGCCAATTATTTTGATAATTCAAGTCTTAGCATCCACCATTTGAAGATAGGAGAAGAGGATATTTGGGGGCTTGAATTATACCCATTGACTGTGTACATGAGTTTAATTGCCCCTAGATAATCGCTCATTTCTCTACTTCACTTGCCTTATGCAGGCGGTGTCACAGAACAGTCACATCTCTTGCTCTGCCTCAGTTTATTGATGGCTTCAGCTGGCAATGAAAACCAAGGTTCTTGCCTCAGTACCTAAATAAGTGGCATCTCCAAAATGTTTTGAAAACAAAAAAAGGCTGAATGCATTTTTAGCATAACCTTTTGTATGCTTTGACTTTTGATTTTGGAAGGGATTAGTACAGTACATGTTAAATAACAGTTGGGCACCTTTCCTAGAAATGGGAGTATTTTGTGGAGTCTCATTTCCCAGAGAAAAATATCACAGATCTAATGCAATAATAGATATAAAAAGACATTGAAAAGTTAGGGTCACAAAATGTGACATCATAACATTATATTGATAATGCTTATTACCACTGGTAATAATATTTTAATTTATATTTCTAGAGTGATCAAAATTTCCTCTCATGTGCTAAAAACATATGCTATTCTTTAAAGCAGGAATTTAAGAATTTAATAAAACATCCTGAATGTTTACCTTAAAAAAAAAATAAAAATGAAAACTACAGTCCCTTTCTACTGCCATTCAATTTAATATAAGATTACAAATGGGATCAACAAGTTTACTTAATCATTCTCTGGGACAGTTTTGGAAAGCAATGGAGTTGAATTTACTTTATTTATATGTAGGAGAGTTATTATCTTATCCTTAAATAAAAGGATGCATGAAGTTAAATTAGAAATGTTTTATATGTTTTCATGACAGGAGATTTAATCAAAGAAAGGATAGATGAGGCTTTTCTTAGATTGCTGCAATTTAGCTTTTCAGCTCTCTCCTGGGGAAAGGACCTTAGATGTAATGGTGCATGGTTAATATTACTAAAATGCCACTTTTATTGCTGCATTCCTCTGGTCTAAAACCTCCAACGACCCCCCATTGCCTTCAACATAATGTCCTTACTCGTTAATCTGGTATTCAGAGCCCTTGCATTCTGCTTCCAGCTTCCCTTCCCAATTTGATCACAGTCATCATAATTCTACCCAGTGTAGAGCTGCCCTCTCCACTCTTTCCCAAGCACACTTGTGTATTCTGACCTCCACACTTTGCTTTAAGCCCATTCCTTGTCCAGGATTTTCCCTCTCATCATCCTGGTGTTATGAATACTGTCCATCCTCAACTTAAAGTTCAGGTTCCTGCTTCTCTATGGCACTTTCCCTGAATACACTCACATTAAAATTCCATCCTTCAGAATCCTGTTAGCATAGAGTCTGTGGTCCATAAACTATTACATTTGTCATTTACATATCGTCTTCTATTATGGGTTAACTGCACATGTAAGCACTCATGAGTGGGCCTGAAGGTTGTCTCTCCAACTGCATTGCTCTGTTCTAAAACCTTGCAACTGCATTGCAAGTTCACTGAGTTCATTGGGGGATGTTCTTTTAAGCCATTCTCTATCACACACAAGGCACATTCCCTACTGCATAGAATATTGCCAAAAAATATTTCCTGACCATTTGACTGATCGGTGCTCAATTACCTTTCAGCTCTAGTCTCTTTTACCTGAGGATTTCCACAAGCTTTGGACAGCTTCTGTAGGATGTAAAGTCAGTGGTGTTCTGTACCAGGCAAAATATTATAAACAGTGCCCTCAGATATACATTTCACTACTCGAGTCACATAATTTATCCTCTATTTTCTTTCTTATGATTCAATTTACTGTATAGGGTGCTCTGATTAGATAAAAAGAGCCTATATCTTGAACAGTTGAAAATAGAGTGATTCCAAAATGGTATTATTCAAGATAGAACAACAAATGAACACTGGGAAAATTGAGCAGAAATAATCCCAAAATATGTATATTGTAAAATGGTTTCCGTTTTTCCCTTTCCTCTAAAATGTATGTAAAAGAATCCGTTGACGTTGAGCTGATTCCGACTCATAGCCACCTGTAGGACAGAGTAGAACTGCCCTATAGGGTATCCAAGGGGCAGCTGGTGGATTCGAACTGCCGATTAGCAGCTGAGCTCTTAACCACTGCGCCACCAGGGCTTCAAAATGTATGTAGGGAGAAAAAAAAAGTATTACTGATTTTATTGGGTTATAACATCAAAAGCCTGCAAATGTGATGCACATGACAAAAAGTGGTCTTAAAACTGCCCCAATTATCCTTTGTCAATATGCTAAACTTAGGGAACAATAGAGTTTCAAGAAATGTGAACAATGTAGAATAACTAATAGATCTAATGTTGAATAGCTAAAAATATCAGTGCCCTTTGTATTAGCTTAGAAATGTATTTGCAAATCATTATCAACAAATTGTAGCCTAAAATTCTTCTTTCTTCTTGACCTTGAAATTATATTTCAAGATCCTCAATTTAGACCACATTATTTACTTACTGGCTTGTGTAACTGAAAGTTTTCATTTTTGCATATTAAGTGTTTTATGAAATGACAAGTAAATCAATCCTTTGAGTTTCCTGTGACAAAATAGCTTTGAAAGGACCATCTTAATCTCTTTTTAACAAAGAGACAGAATTTATTTTAAAAATAGCAAACTAATAGTAGACTAGCTTTGTATTATACCATTACAAGAAAGACATCAAATTTGGTAGACTTAAAATATGTTTTTTAAGCCCTCAAGAATGTCAACAAATGAGAAAACGTCATTACAAAGAAATAGAGAAATAAATTTCACAGACTGTCCTCTTGTTTTTTGAGTTGGAATATCTAATAATACTTTCTTAAGCTGATATAATGGAGCCCTGGTGGTACAGTGATTAAGAGCTCAGCTGCTAACCAAAACGTCAGCAGTTCAAATCCACCAGCTGCTCCTTGGAAACCCTATGGGGCAGTTCTACTCTGTCCTGTAGGTTCGCTATGAGTTGGAATTGACTCGACAGCAATGGGTTTGATTTTTTTGGTTTTAAGTTGCTGTAATATTTATCATTTTTCAAGTTAGCTAAATGATTGTTAATCTTAATAATAGTTATAAACAATGCTTAAGCAAGGTTGTATGTTCTAGTAACTTTCATACCTTTCCAATTATGTCTTTCTTGCATCTCTGCTTCCCCTTATTGTGTCCATTCGTTTGGTCAATAAATACTCTTACTTATGGATATCTGTTTACTGTATTTCCAGGAATCAACCAAGCACTGTGAAAGGTATTCCAGCTAGAAGGAGCAAGGTGTACACAGCAGGGGACTGTGAAAAGCTTGGCTCCCATAGCTTGTTTTTCCAGTCTTCATTGCTTCCAAGTTGTCCTCCAGATAAAATTCAAACATCTCAAGCTAATTTTAAAGAAGCCAACCATAAACTGCTCCCCATTGTGCCTATCTAAGCTCATCTCCCATTATTTCCAAAGAATTCTAGACCCTAGCCAGCCCAGTTGAGGCTTTATTTCATTTCCATGCCATTGTTCATTCTTTTCTTCCCCTTACAATGCCTTCTTCATTATCTAGCAGAATCTTTCAGGGTTCAGCTGCAGTGCCACACTGTCTATGAAGTCTTTCTTGAGAATCCCCATATGTGGTCACTTCCTTCGCTGATTCCTTGTAGTGGTCAGTACTTTCTTTACCATTCATTTTGGTACTTTTGCTGGATACTTTCTCAGATCCACTCTCTAACTTTCTGTTCCACCCTGGGAGGCTGACCAATATGGACAGCATCAGTGGGTTTGCTTGCTCATTGACTGGGTCCTTCGACGGGAGGTACCAGTAGATCAGAAGGTGAGAAGAGAGTGAGTCAAAGCATGGCTAGGTACCCTGACTGACAGCCACAGCTCTTGTCAGGAGATCATCTCCCTGCAGTTCCTTCTCAGGTTACACTAACTGCTCCCTTCTCTTTGCATTTCAGGCATTGGGGAGGAAAGACTCCCCCACTGTTGCTACCTCCAGGGTACTGCACCATCCCAGTTCCAATGTGTCACTTTAGTACTTCCGCAGTTAGTTAATCCCCCCTTTCAAATTTCCAGTTCATATTCTTGTTTCGTTTAGTCATGCCTGTATTGTAATTGTATCATACTATGCCTTAGCTATACTATATTATAACGTTGTTGCTGTCGTTGCTAGGTGCCATCAAGTTGGTCTCTGACTCATGAAGACCTCATTGGTTGATTTTCAGATGTAGATCACCAGGCCTTTCTTCTTAGTCTGTCTTAGTCTAGAAGCTGCGCTGAAACCTGTTCAGCATCACGACAGCATACAAGCCTCCACTGAAACATGAGTGGTGGCTGTGCTTAAAGCACTTGGCTGTTAACCAAAAGGTCAATGCTCTGCAGGAGAAAGATGTGGTAGTCTGCTTCCGTAAAGGTTTACAGCCTTGGAATCCCTATAGGGAAGTTCTACTGTGTCTTAATAGGGTTGCTATGAGTCAGATTCCACTCGGCGGCAGTGGGTTTGGTTTTAGTTTTGGTATATTATGATTATATCATACTATATCATGGCTCCTAAGTGTGTGGGCTCTAGACCCAAATTACTTCTGTTAGAAGTTCTGTCACTTATTAACGTGTGATCCTGGACAATTTACTTCTTTTTTCTTTCAGTTTTCTTATCTGTAAAATGGGTATTATTATACCCATAGCTACCTCATAGAGTACGTACCTCATAGAGTATTTTGAGGACTGGATGAATTAATATTTTTATTTAAAACTTTTACAGTTCTTATCTAACAGGAAATGTTAAAAAAAAGTTTACAAATATTAATCCAATTAATTCTTTTAACAAACTTAAGAGGTAGGTACTGTTCTTATCCTCATTTTCTAGTGGTTGGAATGAAGCAGAAGAAAGCTAAGTAACTTGTCCAAAATAATAAATCTAGTAAGTGGCACCCAGAATTCAGACCCAGGCAATCTAACTCCAGAGTCCATGCTCTTAACCACTATGCTATTAACTGACAATTCTGGCACATAGTAAGTACTCAATAAACAACTATCCTTTTTTTGGTTAGCAGCCAAATGCTTTATTCATGTTTAGCTGGGTTTTTTTTTCCCATACAAAAATTTATACATACATTGTTCTGTGACTCTAATTGCTCTCCCCATACTGTGACAGCACACTCCTCCTTTCCACCCCTGATTCCCCATGTCTGTTCAACCAGCTCCTAACGGTCTCTGCCATCCTATCTCACCTCCAGACAGAAGCTGCTCTTTTAGTCTCTTGTATCCACTTGAGCTAAGAGGCACTCTCCTCATGAGTATCACTTTATGTCCCACGGTCCAGTCCAATCCCTGTCTGAAGAGTTGGCCTCAGAAATTGTTTTAGTTCTAAGCTGATAGAGAATCCAGGGGCCATGCTCTCTGAGGTTCCTCCAGTCTCAGTCATACCATTAAGTTTGGTATTTTTACTAGAATTTGAGTTCTGCACCCCACCTTTCTCCTGCTCCATCAGGGACTCTCTGTTGTGTTCCCTGTCAGGGCGGTCATTGGTGGTAGCCGGGCACCATCTAGTTCTTCTGGTCTCAGGCTGATGAAGTCTCTGGTTTATGTGGCCCTTTCTGTCTCTTGGGCTATTACTTTCCTTGTGTCTTTGGTGTTCTTCATTCTCCTTTACTCCAGATGGTTGGGACCAATTGATGCATCTTAGATGGCCACTTGCAAGCTTTTAAGACCCCAGATGCCACTCACCAAAGTAGGATGCATAACATTTTAAACAACTATTCTTGTTGTTAATATTATTTTCCATTGTGTTGATTGTTTATGAGTCTTTCTTTTTTTGTTAGGTTATGAGTCCCTTGAGGAAACAGGCTAAGTTGTATTTGTCTATGTGTATGCCCAGAATTTGGCATATAGTTTATTAAATGTTTGTGTAATTGATTATTAGATGTTTCTTAAGACACACTAGCCTTGGAAACAACTAATACTTACTTAGCTAAAATTGGAGGTGATATTTGGTATCCCAGCAGCCATTATTGTTGCTGGAACACAGTTCCTCATTTTACCCCCAATTTTTTTCTTAGATGATTCATCACTTTCTTGGGAGTTTCCCTACTTCACTTCTCCTACAATCACAGGGACTTTGCCTCTCTGATATTGTTGCTACTGATGCAGTCCCACCTCACGACCACTGCCAACCAGCTGTCCTGTTCTGCTTTTTTTGAAGCTAGAAGAGATTTTTACTCTAAAACACGCATTTTATTTAGCTTCATGTCTGCTTCTTCCAGAAATTTGGAATAAATCCCCAGGAACTAAGCAAGAAACATTGGAATGACATCATGTCATTTGTGTTCAAATGTGTTCTTCCCCATCAATAATCAACCAGTGCTTCAGCCAAGATACACATCTTTTATTCTCTGCTGCCTCAGGGTTGGGGTCAGGAATGGCTACATGATTTGTGGGACCCAGTGCAAAAAGAAAATGCAAGGCCTTGTCAAAAAACGTTATTGAGAATTTCAAGACAGTGACAGCAGAATATTAAGCCAAGCATGAGGCCCTTCTATGTGCAGAGCCCTGTACAAGGTGCACACCCGTAAAGCCAGCTCTGATTGAGATCTCTGCTTACCCAGGGCACGTCTCACACAGAGAGGTTGAAATGACTTTTGTCTTAGCTTGATATCTTCCATAGTCTGAAATCTTACCTGAAAGTCTCTTTCCCGTGTCTTCCAAGAAACCTAGTGGTTCTCAAGTAAATCAAATTCCTGGTGGCTTACTTTGACATCCTAGAATTCATGAACTATGTGTGTAGAGCAGATCTCCACCATAACCATATTACACATCGAAGAAATCTTCCCTTCCTCCAGTAAAATTGTAGGTTAATTGAGAATAATGGCCATGCCCCCCATATTTTTAAGAAGCAGTAGTTTTTAAATAAAAGTAATTTAAAAATGGCGGGTGTTGGTGGTTCAGTGGTAAAATTCTTGCCTTCCATGCAGGAGATCCTGATTTGATTCCCAGCCAATGCACCTCAAGCGCAACCACCACCCATCTCTCAGTGGAGGCTTGCATGTAGCTATGGGGCTGAACAGGTTTCAGCAGAATTTTCAGACTAAAACAGACTAGGAAGAAAGACCTGGTAACCCACTTCCAGAAAATCAGCCAATGAAAACCGTATGGATCACAACAGTCTGATCTTATTGTGTATTGGGTCGCCATGAGTTTGGGGCTGACTCAATGGCAGCTAATAGCAATAATAATTTAAAAATACTGATTTACTTGAATTGAATCTTAAGTCAACTCATGGGAGGCACGAGAAGACCTGTATTACCAATGTCCAGCAATTAAGAATTACTCATGCAAGTAGTAATACATGGAGACATCATGTTATGTGAATCTAAGGAGTTAATGAGAAATTTAAGGGCTAGAAGTGCAAAAGTGAGTGTGTTAATCAGAGTCTGAGATTAAATGTAACTAGACAGGATTAAGTGGAAAACAATTTTATTGGAGGTAATATCTGTGTGAAAGGAAATAGAGAGGAATCCAGGGAAGGCTGAGAGAGCCATTAGAGATACAAGTCTGACTGCAAATGAAGGAGAGAGAGAGAGAGAATGTTGGGTGGAACTATCCCAGTCTTCTGTGTAGTCTAAGGAAGCTTCCACAAAGCTTTTGGGGATTCATTGAGCTAGAGCTAGAGGAATCCCCTGTCTCCCAGGAATGGCTCTGCCTTTGTGTCACCACATCCCTCAGTCATTGGTGAGGAGCAGTCTGTAGGCTCTTGGCTTTGGTGCAAATGCAGAGACGGATTTCAAAATGCAGTAACTGGAGCCCTCAGTCAAATAGGTCCCAGTAGTAAAAGGCCGCACGTTCTCATGGCTGCCACAGTGGGTATTAACAGCAATGGTATTTAAACCTGTTTTGCAGTTTAGATAGAAAAGAGCTGAGAACCACTTTAGCTCCACCTCCTTCAGAAGACCCTCCTAGATCCCTAAGTTTGGTTAGGTATCTCTGCTATACACTTTGAACATTCTCTGTGCTTCCCCTACCATAGTACTTACCTCAGTCACTGTCATTGTATATTTACTGCCTGTCCTCTTTGAGAACAGGAACTTTTCCTTCTTCACTGCTGCATCCCTTGTGCCTACTTCAATGTCTGACATAACAGAGGCACTAAAAAATATTTGCTGAAATCCAAATTGGGGGGCATTGGACAAAACACCTGGCCTGTATTCTTCAAAAATATCAATGTCACAAAGTTCAAAGAACAACTGGGGAGCTATTTCAAATTAAAGGAGACTAAAGAGATATGAAAATTAAATGCAGTGCATGAGCCTGAACCAGGAACTGCAAATGTAGCTATAAAAGGCATTAATGGGACAATTGTCATACTCTGAATAAAGACTGTGGATTAGATTATAGTACTAAAGCCAGGTTAATTTTCCTGACTTTGAAATTGGATTGAGGTTATGGAAGAGATTGTCTTTGATCTTAGGAAATAAACACTGAATTATTTAGGGGCAAAGGGGTAGGATATCTACAACTTATTCTTAAATGATTCAGAATATATATATATATAATATTAAAAAAAAACTCGTTGCCGTCGAGTCGATTCTGACTCATAGCGACCCTGTAGGACAGAGCAGAACTGCCCCATAGTGAGTGCAAGGCTGTAATCTTCATGAAGCCGACTACTCCTTCTTTCTCCTGCAGAATGGCTGGTGGGTGCGAACTGCTGACCTTTTGGATAGCAGCCAATCGCTTAAACCTCTGCACTACCAGGACTCCTTATATATTATATTATATATACAAATATTACACATGTAGAGAGAGAGAGAAAATGATAAATAAAAATGCAGCAAAAAGTTAACTATTGGCTCATTTGGATGAAGTGTGTATGGGAGTTCTTTGTAACATTGTTGAGTCTACTCTGAATTTGAAGCTAGAATAAGATAAAGGGCCTTTAACAAGTATTTTTTGAATGCATGAAGTACAAAAGGATAACCATACTTAGAAAGTATTTATGAAGAAGTTACCAATGGAGGTGCTGCTAGAACATTCAGAGAGGAAGTAGGGAAGGCATGCCAAGTAGGAAAATATCCAAGCCAATTTAAAATGTAAATGAAAGTGAGGAAGTGCAGGGCAATAAAGACGACTTTGGATTTGGCCAATCTATTTGGAGACGCAGCTTAATACAAGAATAGAAGCCAGAATTAAGGTGCTCAGTGAGGCAGTTGAGAACTAGACAGATGATTAGCATCCTCACAGGTAAAACTCTTTCAGTTACTAGAAAGGCTACAATTTACAGCTACTTGACTTAAATGCTTATTTTCTTCCATACATAAAATGATTCTATAAACTATTTCACCTTGTCAATCTTTAATGTTAATTTCTTAAAGTTATTAATAGAATAAAGTGTAGGGTTCTACGTTTTCACATTACTTTTAAATTAACTCATATTTATTTACTGAAAATAGTAACAGTCGAAGATCACTACAGGCCTTTGTTCTAATTCTGTCTGAAAATTGTTGATTTTTATAGAAAAAATATTAAACATATAAAGCATTTGGTCGATAAGCTCTTTTCTTAGACTTATAAATGCTAACTATTCAGTTAAGTATATAGAGTTTTCTATTTAAGTATTATTTAGGTAGACTTCCATTTTAAAGAATATAATAATAAAATGTAGTTCTTTCTCAGAGACTAAAATGACCTGCTTGTAGTATGTTAAGGAGCCCTGGTAGCACTGTGGTTAAGCGCTCCACTAACCAAAAGGTCGGAGGTTCAAACCCAACAGCCCCTCCACAGGAGAAAAGATGCGACTCCCTGCTTTCATAAATATTCACAGCCTTGGAAACCCTATGGGGCGCAGTTCTCCCACATGGTTGCTGAGTCAGAATATTGACTTGTCGGCAATGGGTTTGGTATTGGTTTTGTACTATGTTACGGTTTTATTGTTTAGCTCATTTTTTCATAGAATTGCTATTTATAACCACTTCCCTCGCTCCTAAGGGGTCTTAATAGGATTAAAGACTTCTGATTTACTTTGTATTTGAAGATACTTTTTTTTTTCCCTCCATCTTCACTCAGCTAGCGGAATCCATGATGAATTCTCATCTCCAAGGGGTAAGCTGTTTTTAGTAAAGCCCTGTAGCTAGCTTATGACTCCTCTTAGAAATAACATTGATTCCTTCCTTCTCCTGTGTTTGTTTCTGCCAGAATGATAGAATCCTGTGTAGAATGATTAATTATGCTTAGGTACTTTTAAGCATGTTAATAGCTTTAGTTTTATTCCTTTAATTTGTACATATGTAATACATATCTGGGCTCATATCAGAGAAGGAAATAAACATAATTAAGAGTTCTACTTGTTTTGTATGTCCGCTGAAGCTACAACAAGGTAATTGAATGATAGAAGAGGACTGGAGTTTGTATGAGAATGAAGATTACAGTAGGGGCAGTGTTACTGAGGAGTGACACATGGTAAGGGCAGCAGATTGGGGACAAAACAAAATTTTATAGATGGGTATTTTGGAACTGGATAATTTTGAGCAAAAAGGAGCCCTAGGGGCACAACAGTTAAAGGCTTGGCTGCTAAGCAAAAGGTTGACGTTTTGAACCCACCCAGGAAGAATAACCTGGCAATCTGCTCCTGTAAAAATTACAGCCTAGGAAACCCTATGAGACAGTTCTCCTCTGTCACGTTGGTCGCTATGAGTTGAAATTGACTTGATAGCAAGTAACAACAACGATTTTGAGTAATGATAAGATCTAAGGTGTTCTCCCATCTGTGGGTGGCTATAAAGGAATAGAGAATAAAGTCATTGGATTTAGGAAGTTATGGGATAATAAAGCTAAATTGTCAGGTCAAAGGAATTATAATAGCAAATCAATGGGATACACTCAGAAGAAAACCAAATGAACAGAAAAATATTTTCTCTCACCTCATGCTTATGTTCTGTTTATTAGCAAGAAAATCTATCAGTCAGTATTTTTATAATATCTTAGCTAAAAAAAATTTAAATATATGCCATATTTAAGTCCTTTCCTTTATCTTGGGAAGAAAATTGAAGGAGAAAATTCACATTCTGCTCTACTGTTGTTGATAAGTAACATGGAGTCAGTTCCGACTCATAGCGACCCTATGTACAACAGATGGAACACTACTGGTCCTGTGCCATCCTTACAATCGTTGTTATGCTTGAGTCCATTGTTGCAGCCACCGTGTAAATCCATCTTGTTGAGGGTCTTCCTCTTTTTCGCTGACCCTCTACCAAGCATGATGTCTTTCTCCAGGGACTGGTCCCTCCTGATAACCTGTCCAAAGTACATGAGGCAAAGTCTCGCCATCCTTGCTTCTAAGGATCATTGTAGCTATACTTTTTCCAGGACAGATTTGTTCATTCTTCTGGCAGTTCATGGTATATTCAATATTCTTCGCCAACACCATAATTCAAAGGCATCAATTCTTCTTCGGTCTTCCTTACTCATTGTCCAGCTTTCATATGCATATCAGACAATTGAAAATACCATGGCTTGGGTCAGGCACACCTTATTCCTCAAAGTGACAACTTGGCTTTTTACCACTTTTAAGAGGTCCTTTGCAACAGATTTGCCCAATGTGACATGTCGTTTGATTTCTTGAGACCACTATTTAATATTAGTGTCTGATAATTCAATAGCAATACAAGAGATTTTTCTAGTTTCTATTGTGAAATGGATATTTGTATGTGTTGACCAGAGAGTGGGATAAAGAGTTACAATTTTTGATTGAAAAACTTTAGAAGTGCATAGTTGTACTGCAGTTGTGAATCTCCTCAGATTTTTAAGGAGGCTACTTCAAAGGTATGTCATCAGTAATCTTCTCCGGTGCTTACAAAGAATGTGCCTGTCAGCAGAATTAGAGAATCGCCCAACTAGAGAACAGGTTTCACAATACCCTGAGACCTATTTTGTTCATTAGAGAGGAAAATGGCTTGTTTTAAGTCTAAATTGACATGCTTGCTAATTTCATCAGTAAAAGCTGTTCTTTGTGGTCAGGTTTAATTTAGAGCCTGTTAAGGTTCAAATTAAAGTTGATCAAGTTACTTTTACAACATACTTCCTAAATGAACTTTGAAATCCTAAAACAAAGAAAAAAGTATAGCAAACCTTGAGTAATGCATCCAAACGTGAGAAGCAAAGAATAGCCTGATTGTTTGAGGGTGAATTAACATTAAATCCAAGAACAATAACCTGATATAGATAACCTCTGTTGTATAAATATTTCCAAACATCAAAAAACACAGTTTCTCATTTAAATTACACAAACCATATATAATGCATTTGTTCACTGCTATATCAATAGCACCTAGAATAGTGCTTAGTGCTTGATGAATATTTAGAAAATGAATGAGTAAGTAAATAAATGAATTTATGTGTTTTGCTAGCTATGTTTATCAGTTCTTTGTTAAATTTGAGAAGGAAAAGTTGATTTTATCTGATGTTTCCGGGTAAGACTGTTTAAATATATATATATAGAATGCATTCAAATATTTAAGAGTAGAGAGTTCCAAAGCATCTTTTCTGCTTGCTGTGTCACAGATGATGAGATTTTAACATTCTAACCCCAGAAAACATCTTATTTTGTAAAATCTATCTATTACTATATGGCTCCTACTTTAAAATTTGTTCAGCACTCTCCAACTGACTTATGCCACTTACATCAATAGATATCTTTGGCAATTTGTTCCATATTTCAAACACCCTTTTATGTAAAGAAACCATGAAAGTTAGAAACCTGAAAATTGGATTTTTCTTCTGAGCAATCACAGCTTACAAATGTGGAAAATTTGTTAAAGGTTAGCCCCTCCGATTTTTCAATACAGAGAGGGGAAAATATTCAAAATAGATGTATGATGTTTGGGTATGTTTTTTTTCCCCTCTTATTTTCATATTATCAAAAGCAATTGACCTTAAATCACAAAACCTTACATCTTCACAAAAGAAGCACTACAAAATGATCAAAATTTGGCCTTTCAAAAACTAAAAATCCTTAGAAAATCACCAGGAGTCAAAGGACATGGTAGGTAGCTAAGTTTCATAAACATTGCTATCTACCACATTTCATCTCTTCACTTCCGTGGCCTCATGTGGTAGTAGAAAGATTTAGAATCAGACAGACTTCTGACTTGGTTAGTATTAGAATAAAAAGAAAAAAACATCTGTCACAGAGTGATTATAAACTAATAGTAAATATCAATTTTACTTTCTTCAATTAAAATAAACTGAATTCTGTTTTATGTTTTAGAATCAGAGCAATACTGCAGGTGAAGTGTCTTACTTTTCCACAAATTTCTTTGTAAATCTTGCTAGGATCTTGGCCCTTCAGTGTAGAGAGATTAAGATGACACAGACACTGGATGGATACTTGGGAGAGAAGAAATTTCTTTCTTTTTTTTTGAAATTTTTTTATTTTTTTATTGTTGTAGTTTAAATGAAGTTTACATTTCAAGTTAGTCTCCCATACAAAATTTATACATACATTGTTACGTGATCCTAATTGCTCTCCCCATACTGTGACAGCACACTCCTCCTTTCCACCCCTGATTCCCCATGTCCATTCAACCAGCTCCTAACCCTC
>NW_004444095.1:1594185-1620168 GCF_000243295.1 Trichechus manatus latirostris | reverse complement strand
ACTGATTTTCTAACCAGAGGACTCCCTTTAGTATTTCTTCTAATTTTGGTTTGGTTTTTGCAAAGTCCCTAAACTTCTGCTTATCTGGAAATGCCCTAATTTCACCATTATATTTGAGAGACAGTTTTATTGGATATATAATTCTTGGCTGGCAGTTTTTTTCCTTCAAGTCTTTATATATGTCATCCCATTGCCTTCTTGCCTGTATGGTTTCTGCTGAGTAGTCCGAGCTTATTTGTATTGACTCTCCTTTGTAAATGACTTTTACATTTATCCCTAGCCGCTCTTAAAATTCTCTCTTTATCTTTGGTTTTGGCAAGTTTGATGATAATAAGCTTGGTGACTTTCTTTTGGGATCTACCTTATGTGGGGTTCAATGAGCATCTTGGATAGATATCTTGTCATCTTTCATGATATCAGAGAAGTTTTCTGTCAACAATTCTCTCTGTATTTTCTGTTATCCACCGCCCCCTCCACCCCCCACCCCGTTCCGGTACTCCAGTCACTCGTAGGTTATTCCTCTTGATAGAGTCCCACTTAATTCTTAGGTTTTTTTCATTTTTTTAAATCCTTTTATCTGATTTTTCCTTAAATAAGTTGGTGTCAAGTGCTTTATCTTCAATCTCTCTGATTTTGACTTCCATTGCCTCAATTCTGCTCCTATGACTTTCTATTGAGTTGTCTAATTCTGAAATTTTACTGTTAATCTTCTGGATTTTGATTGCTGTCTGTCTATGGATTCTTGCAGCCTGTTAAATTTGTTATTATGCTCTTCTCTAATCTTTTTAATTTCCTCTATTGCGTGTTCTGCATTTTGATTAATTTCCTTCCTAATTTCTTGAAGACTTCGGTATATTAATCTTTTGTATTCTGCCTCTGGCCATTCCAAGAAATTTTCCTCCTCTGGAAAATTTCTAGATTCTTTATTTTGGGAGCTTGCTGAAGCCATCATGGATTGCCTCTTTATGTGATTTGATATTGACTGTTGTCTCCAAGCCATCAATAAGTTATTATATTTATGTATTTTATGTTTGCTTACTGTGTCCTAGCTTCTTGTTTGGTTTTGATATGCCCAAATAGGCTGCTCGTATGAGCTAGTTTGATTATTGGCAACTTTGAAGCGCCAATCTCCTGTCACCAGGTGGTTAGATCTGTTACTAGGTATGTGAGCTCTGGGGTACACCCACTCCTCCTGTATGGATTCAGCTCAAGTGCCCAGGTAGATAGCCAACAAGTGTGTGGTGTCAGCTCTCACTTACAGTCCTAGATAGGCATGGGTGATTGGTGTAGGCAGAGGCATCTGGCTGCAGCAGGGGGACACACTCTGAGCAAGGCAGGGGGCTGACAGCTGCCCCCCAGTGTCCAGGAGGAAGGCATGTCCCTGTTCCCTAGAGCGCGTAGGTGGGTGGGTTTTGTAGCTGGACTATGAGCACCTAATGCTGTTGGCTGTAAGGACTGGGGGACACCACTTATTCATAGGCCCCTATCGCAGGTGACTAGGTGGAGTGGGTGGAGCCACCAGTCCTCAGGCCCCTGATGTGGGTAGGTGAAGACCCTGCTTAATGGGCAGAGCAGTGTCAAATGTCAAGAACCTGCCACTTCACAGCTGAAATAGTTGAAGGTAGGGTCCCGGTGTATACCCTGTTGTACTGCGGTAATGAGGGCCTATGCTATTGAGATGGGCCCACACACGCCTATGCAGGTGGAAAGGCACTCAAATTCCGTGGATCCCGTATGCCTGTGCCTAGGCAAAGGAGCTGTGCCTACTCTGGGTTCTTGGCTTAGAGGAACCCGCAGTTTGTTTTTTCCCGTTTGTTAATTTGTTCACTCTCCAAGGAAGGAAAAATGGCTCTGGGCATGTGACAGATCCTACTTCCGGCCCAGGGGACTTGGCAATTGCTGAAGCCATTCGGGGACCCAGTGCAGGGCAGGGAGTAGGGAGGTAAATGGGAGACAGGTTTTTCCCTAAGGGGGTTGTTTTTGATCCGCACGGTAGGCCGTATTCAATTACTTATCTTTTGCCAATCCAGAGCTGCTTCTCACTGGTTCTGGGTGGCTGTGTAGACTCTCTGGCGCTGGGTGTCTGCTGGTGCAGAAAACCTGCCTCCCAAGCACTGCTGCTTGCCTGCCTCACCACTCACCTCTGAGCTGATCAGGCCTGAAGGGCTCGGGCTCTCACCAGGTCAGGTCTGGCAACTCTTCACTGCTTCTGAACCGTCTCTCCCTCCCCCTGCCACTCAGTTCAGTTCCTCAACTCTGCCTTTGATATTCAGGGCTCCCAGATTGCCATATATAATGGATTCACTTGTTTTTTTTTGGGGGGAGTCTTTGTTTTAAGAGGGTCCACCGGAAATGTCTGACTACTCTGCCATCTTGACCCTGCCCCCCAAAATTTCTTAATGATTAACACTGCTGCCTATCAATTTAAAGGTATTTGTTGAGTATATTCTAGTTGATAACCTTTATCTAAAGCAGTATTCAGTTTAAAGTTATTTATTATATGGAAGAATATGGATACTAACTTCTAGACTGATGATTTCCAAACTTGCCTGATCATAAGAGTTAAGTAGACAGTTTGTTAGAAATACAAATTCCCAGCCAACCCTACTACTGAGTCGTTAGTTCTAGAGTGGGGCAAAGGAGTCTGGGTGACTGTTATGGTCAGGCAACTTTGAGGAAACACTAATTTAGCACGTCTACATCATCTTCTCATTTTATAGTTGAGGAAACTCACATACAAAGAAGGTAAATAAGTGGTCTCTTAGTTCACTTCTATGCTTTTTCTTTTTCTCAGATATACACCTTAATTTTGATACCACACAGAATGAGATTAAAAGTATAGATAGCTCTCTTTCTCTTAGATGCATTATCATAATTAAGAATTACATCTCTACTAAACCAAAAAAAAAAAAATCCAAACCTGTTGCTGTCGAGTCAATTCCAACGTATAAGTGACCCTATAGGACAGAGTAGCACTGCTCGATAGGGTTTCCAAAGAGCAGCTGGTGGATTCAAACTACTGACCTTTTAGTTAGCAGCCAAATGCTTAATCACTGTGCCACCAGGGCCCCACATCTCTACTAGTAGCACTCATATATTGTTTTAAGTAAACTAAGGGTACTCTGAAATGGCTCCACTTAAGCTCTTAAATGGAGCCCTGTTGGCATAGTGGTTAAGAGCTCAGTTGCTTACGAAAAGGTCGGCAGTTGAAATCCACCAACTGCTCCTTGGAAACCTTATTAGGTAGTTCTCTTTAGTCCTATAGGGTCGCTATGAGTTGGAATCTACTCAACAGCAACGGGTTTTTTTTGGTTGAAGCTCTCAACTAGTGAGGCGAATCTATAATCAAGAATTTCATTTGAGATTTTTTTGGAATCTAAGAATGAAAGACATTACTTGTTAAATTTGTCTCTACAAATTCTTATGCAATAGAGATTTATATCCAGTAACATCTTCTTCCTTATTTCTAAAACCAGTGTAGTTGGCTTGAAAATTGCACTTTATTTGTATTACATATAAGAAGTGCACAATGCTGGGGAACCCCAATATTAAGTTATATTTGTTCTTTCAGGCAACGATGCAGGATTTGGAACAGAGGCGCCCCCAGTTGGAAGAACTCATTACTGCTGCCCAGAATTTGAAAAACAAGACCAGCAATCAAGAGGCTAGAACAATCATAACAGATCGAAGTAAGTCTTCACAGGAATATGAAACTCAAGGCAGGTGCATGAAAAGTTTCAACATGAACATTACGTTCATACATCCCCATCATGTTTATGAAAACAGTGTAAAATAGTTGTGAATTATAATTATTGTACTGATTAAGAATTTCAATCCATAATGTTATCTATCAATAACTAAGCTTAATTTCACTGAATAGAGGAAATACAATTTTTGTTAATTCAGGGCGTATATAGTTGCAAGGCATGGAGTGGTGGGTGTGGTGTGGCAGAAGGTTTTCTCCTCAATTGTCATCTATCTGGGAGGGCATCAGTGGAGATTCCGGTCTCTCCCTCAGGACCTTGATTGTTGATCTAAGCAGGAATCTACTTCCTGGACCATCTCTCATTCCTGTCTGCAGTGGCACTTTCAGACCTGGATGTTTCTCTTCTATTTTGATGCCCCATTGTGTACTATCAAAAATCATTATACTGTTCCTTATGTCACACTGAGGTGGGCAAGAACTTTGGGAAGCTGTATAAAGCCCATCTGCCTAAATATTGCATGCACTTTTTTCTTCTTTACGCTACTCAAGTGTGACTCAGAGTGACTGTGTGTGGTTTATGTGCATGTGTGTGTGGTTGGAGAGACAAATAAAGGGAGGAGTAGGGGAAACTACTCTCCATCCTGTTTCCCCCAGAGGCTCTCCGCAGGTATAAGGCCCAGGTCACCTCTGCTCTCAGATTCCCTCAGATCTCCCTGGGTTTCCTCCCTTCCCTCCACCCACCTTCCCTCCAGGATATGGTTTGAAAGGGGCTGGGCACAGGGCCCTTCCATGTGGACACACAGAAGATATTGAACTTTCTTGCTTCCCCTGCAAATACCCTGGTGGTGCTGTGGTTTAGAGCTCGGCTGCTAACCAAAAGGTCGGCAGTTCAAATCCACCAGCCGCTCTTTGAAAACCCTATGGGGCAGTTCTACTCTGTCCTATGGGGTTGCTATGAGTTGAGTTGGAATTGACTGGTTGCAATAGTTTTTTTTTTTTTTTTCCCGGCTACCTTTCTACAACCAAAAAAATCTTTTCTAGTGCGAGAGTGGGGAAACCATTCCTTTAATCATCTATTTTTCCCAAAAATTATTTGTCTTATGCCAAGACTAGTCTTTGGAAACTCAAAAACCAGGAATATATGTCTCCTTTAGCTACATTCTGCTGCGTCATCCCTTCCCTAAGGAAAATGAAGTATGAATGCCTGGCTGCCAGTGTACTGGGGAAGAGAAAGGGTAACCAGAATAAAAGGTTAATAATTGAAAAATATTATAAGTCACACTTGTACAATAGGTAAATTCTTAGTGATAATAGCTACTATTTATTGGGCACCTCCTAGGTATTAGGCAGTGTGTGTGTGGGTGTGTGTGTGGGTGTGTGTATAATCTTTAAAAAATCCTGTGAGCTAAATTTCATTATGCCCATTTTATAGATGAGAAAATAGGTTCTCAGAATGGTTAATCAAATTTCCAAAGCTTACAAAACAAGCAGAGAACAGTTTGTTGTCGTTGTTGTTGGTTACTGTCAAGTCTATTCCAAGCTGAGAATTTCAGAACTTAGAATTTGCAAGTATCTCTTTCTGGCTACAAAATCTGTGCTCCTTGTAATATGTTTACCATTCCCCATCTTTTGTTGTTTTTGTTAATGACCTTAATCACTAGGACTAAATACTTTTTCAGTGTGCAATTATGTATGTTTTGGTTCACTTCCTAAAGACATTTCCTCTTTCAGTTGTAGTGATTGTTAATTAAACTAGGCCTTTCTGAATTTGGAAAATTTAACTCTTTATTCTTGCTCAAGCATTGAATTTAGATATATGTTACTGTATTCCTTGGGTAGTACTAGCTGCCATAACAGGAGCTCTGGTGGCACAGTGGTTAAAGCAATCTACTGTTAACCCAAAGGTTGGCAAGTTCAAACACACCAGGGGCTCCATGGGAGAAAGATGTGACGGTCTGCTTCCACAGAGAGTTATAGCCATGGAAACCCTATGGGGTTCCTATGAGTCAAAATCGACTTGATGGCAGTGGGTTTGGTTTTTGGTTTAGCTGCTATAATAGGTAAGCTTCCAAATCTCAGTGGTCACCGCAATAGAAGTTTACTTTTTACTCTAGTGAAGTCCAAAATAAGCAGCCCTCTATGAAGTCATTCAGGGACCCAAGCTCCTTCCGTCTTTTGTGTCCAGAGCATCAGGGTTCTATGCATTTAACCTGCAGACAAGGAAAGAGTATTGCTCATGGTAATTCGTTGTGAGCCAGGCCTGGAAGTTGGTACATATAGTTCTGTCCACAGTCTGTTAGCCTGAACTTGTCACATGACCACACCTAACTGCAAAAGAAGCTGGGAAATGTTGTTCAGTGTTGAGCCCAGGAAGAACAGGTTTGGAAAAAAGTTAGTCAGTCTCTACCATAGCTAATTTGGACAAGGAAGAATAAGTTCTTTGGTCCGGTATGAATTATAGAAAGTCATCTCTATAACCAGCCACAAGAGCAAAATTGCCTTGTAATGACTAACATAGATTGCTGTTCAACTGATATAGCAGAATGTTCTTTCCCCAAACTGGAACTGTGAGGGTCCTCCACCAGGTTGCAACACACTGGCCCAAAAGAATGAATCTTATTGAGTGATTTTCTCAGTACGAGACTGAATTCCCATTACACAGTTAAGTGATCTGTTTCTTGCCTAAGAAATCTGGAAATTTGGCAAAGATGTTTATGCAAATCTGAACATACTATGTAGAAAGTCATTTGTTATTTTACTAATGAAAAATCACATTTTTTCCCTAAGAGGAAAATAACACTAATTTATTTTACAGTATCCTTTCAACATTGTCTGAACATTTTCCATTATCCCTTGCAATTTTTTTTTTTTGATATTGTATTGACTTTTTTCACGATGTAGATTAAAATTGAGTAACCGGAGGGCAGGTTTGTATCTCGCTGCTAATATCCAGTGATTTGAATAGTTCTGCTTTTCTAAGCTTTTGTCGTTTAGGAATGAATACCTTTATGAATATTTGCAGCATAATGGAAAGATTCTAATCCAAGCGATCTAAAAAAGCATTTTCTTAAAAACAAGTGTCTGTTGAGACATGTCATGTTGCTTATTAAGAGCCTAAGCCAGAATCCTAGTTCTGAATATGCCTGCAGCCTCCAATGCTGCTACCGGGATAATTCTGGCAAGATATGTTTATTTAAACAATATCATTTGCAGCCCTGCTATGCTTCAGTTTATCTCTTGGTTTGAAATCTATGAAATGGAATGGAAATTCAACACTGATAAAGTTTCAATCGTGTTCAAAATAGGAGTTTTCTTGGTGTAGATTTGGTTTGCAGGGAAAGGCAGAAATTAAGTACTTTTGCTCATAAAATTGTATTTGCTTATTTGAAGACTTCAGTCTTCCTTTTTTTATTGCCCTGAAACTTCTAGAAATACTTAAAAAGGAATCAGCTAAATAAAGAAAAAATATTTAATATGTGTATAATACTATATTGAAACATTTTTTTCCTCCTTGGTAAATCTCAGTTCATAACTTTGAATGGTTGAGGAAATTTATACACAGTTATTACATTCTATCAAGACAAAAGTCCAGTAAAAAGCAATTCCTGTCTACTAGTAATAGCCATGCTAAAACCTCAAGTAACTGGGTCTGCTAAAATACCAACATGTTTCTCTGTATAAAACTATTTCCATAGTATCTGTTGTTTTCAGGTAAATATATTGATTAAAATAATGCAATCATCTAGGTAAGAGAATAAATTTCATTCTAAATGAGTTCAAATGAGAAATTCTCTTTGCTGTTTCTCATGTTCAAATTACTCATTTTCCTTCAGCTCTTTGGTTGCTGAATGTGTCAATCATTCCTGGTCATTTTCTTCTGCAAAAGGCTAGGTCAGGGGAACAAAAGCACATAAGAAGGATCTGAAATCACTTCCTTGGAGGTTTCTGAAGTCTGTGAAACTCTTTTCCATGGCTATCAACATTGGTAAAGAATGATACCATAATACTTGGTGTAGCAGTGAGGAGGATATGCAAAGAAAGAATTTCTCTCTTTTATAGCTCATTTGGCTCAGGGGTTAAGAGCTTGGCTGCTAACTAAAGGTCGGCTGTTTGAATCCACCATCAGCTCCTTGGAAACCCCATGGGGACAGATCTACTCTGTCCTATAGGGTTCCTATGAGTCAGAATCGACTCAAAGGCAACGGGTTTAGTTTTGGTTTTGGTTTTTTATAGCTCCGTTTGTTTCACAAATAATACAGTAAACATGGCTGCTCTGACATTTGTGTTTGAGAGCCATACCTCTGTAGCTTCTCCTCCCTAGTCCCTACACCTACCATTATAGCGATCTGTAGCACTATTACATATAGTGGTTTTGAGGGCAGGCTGCCTGGGGTGGCCATTGACTAGCTTTGGGACCTTGAAATAACAATTCAAACTATCTAATCTGTTTCCTCTTCTATAAAATAGGATTAATTCTATCAACCTCATGAGTTTGGAGAATTAGTTGAGATAAACACATAGAGCACTTAGGTCAGTGCCTGGCACATAATAAGAGCTCAATGAATGTTAGCTCTTGTCATTGTCTATGGGTGGTTTGAATACTTGGTGTGAAAGCATTTAATGTGCTTTTGCATAGCAATCCTGTTATTGCACGACAACAAAGAGGAATTCAAAAGACCAAAAGGAAAAAGGTGTTTTGGATAATATGGAATAAGATACATAAATTAAGCAAATATTTGGAAAAGTCTTTCTGTGGGAGATACTGCCAAACAAGACAATTCTTGAAATTTATTTAATTTTTCATATCCACTACAACCGTAGGAGCTAGATATTATTATTCCCATTTTAGAGACAGAAAACTGAGGCTCAGAGTATAAGTAACTTGCCTAAAGTCCTAGCAAGATGGCAAGTGAGGGACTGGGATTCAAACTCATGTCTACATGATTTTAAATTCTGAGGCATGTCAAATGGAAAAGGTTGATTAGTCAAAAAATAGGAAGGGCTATTTACTTGAGAACTTAAAATATTACGACTAACCTCAGGTTATTATGATATGGATATAATTCTTGCTGCTTCTCTTCATACTTTTGTCCTCTGTGTATTTACTTGTGTCTTAATACATGGATGTCTCTTACATATATTGGAAATCATTAAAAATGAAATGGAATGCATAAACGTCAATATTCTAGGAATTAGTGAGCTGAAATGGACTGATATTGGCCATTTTGAATCAAATAATCATATGGTCTACTATGCCCGGAATGACAGCTTGAAGAGGAATAGTGATGCATTCATTGTCAAAAAGAACATTTCAAAATCTATTCTGAAGTACAGTGCTGTCAGTGGTAGGATAATATCCATATGCCTACAAGGAAGACCAGTTAATACGACTATTATTTAAATTTATGGACCAACCACTAATGCCAAAGATGAAGAAATTGAAGACTTTTACCGGCTTCTGCAGTCTGAAATTGATAGAACATGCAATCGGGATGCATTGATAATTACTGGTGATTGGAATGCGAGAGCTGGAAACAAAGAACAAGGATTGGTAGTTGGAAAATATAGCCTTGGTGATAGAAATGAAGCCAGAGATTGCATGATAGAATTTTGCAAGACCAATGACTTCTTCATTGCAAACACCTTTTTTCACCAATGTGAATGGCCACTATACACTTGGATCTCGCCAGACGGAATACACAGGAATCAAATTGACTACATCTGTGGAAAGAGACGATGGAAAAGCTCAATATCATCATTCAGAACAAGGCCAGGGGCCGACTGCGGAAGAGACCATCAATTGGTCATATGCAAGTTCAAGTTGAAACTGAAGAAAATTAGAAAAAGTCCATGAGAGCCAAAGTACGACCGTGAGTATATCCCACGTGAATTTAGAGACCATCTCAAGAATAGATTTGACACATTGAACACTAATGACTGAAGACTAGACGAGTTTGTGTAATGACATCAAGGACATCATACATGAAGAAAGCAAAATGTCATTAACAAGACAGGAAAGAAAGAAAAGACCAAAATGGATGTTGGAAGGAACTCTGAAACTTGCTCTTGCAAGTAGAGTAGCTGAAGCTAATGGAAGAAATGATGAAGTAAAAGAGCTGAACAGAAGATTTCAAATGGTGGCTCGAGAAGACAAAGTAATGTATTATAATGACATGTGCAAAGACCTGGAGATAGAAAACCAAAAAGGAAGAACACACTCAGCATTTCTCAAGCTGAAACAACTGGAGAAAAAATTCAAGCCTCGAGTTGTAATACTGAAGGATTCCTTGAGGAAAATATGAAACGACGCAGGAAGCATCAAAAGAAGATGGAAGGAATACACAGTCACTATACCAAAAAGAATTGGTGAACATTCGACAATTTCAGGAGTAGTGGTACTGAAGGAAGAAGTCTAAGCTGCACTGAAGGCATTGGCGAAAAACAAGGCTCCAGAAATTGACGGAATACCAATTGATATGTTTCAACAAATGGATGCAGCGCTGGAAGTGCTCATCTATGCCAAGAAATTTGAAAGACAGCTACCTGGCCAACCAATTGGAAGAGATCCATACGTGTGCCTATTCCAAAGAAAGGTGATCCAACCGAATGCAGAAATTGTCAAATAATATCATTAATATCACGTCCAAGTAAAATTTTGCTGAAGATCATTCAAAAGTGGCTGTAGCAGTATTTCAACAGGGAACTGCCAGAAATTCAAGCTGGATTCAGAAGAGGACTTGAAACCAGGGATATCAGTGCTGACGTCAGATGGATCCTGGCTGAAAGCAGAGAATATCAGAAAGATGTTTACCTGTGATTTATTGACTATGCAAAGGCATTCGACTGTGTGGATCATAATAAATTATGGATAACACTGGAAAGAATGGGAATTCCCAAACACTTAATTGTGCTCATGAGGAACCTGTACATAGATCAAGAGGCAGTCATTCAAACAGAACAAGGGGATACTGCATGGTTTAAAGTCAGGAAAGGTGTGCATCAGGGTTGTATCCTTTCACCATACCTGCTCAATCTGTACGCTGAGCAAATAATCCCAGAAGCTGGACTCTGTGAAGAAGAACAGGGCATCAGGATTGGAGGAAGACTCATTAACAACCTACGATATGCAGGTGACACAATCTTGCTTGCTGAAAGTGAAGAGGACTTGAAGCACTTACTAATGAAGATCGAAGACCACAGCCTTCAGTATGGATTACACCTCAACATAAAGAAAACAAAAATCCTCACAACTGGACCAATAAGCAACATCATGATAAACGAGAAAAGATAGAAGTTGCCAAGGATTTCATTTTACTTGGATCCACAATCAACACCCGTGGAAGCAGCCGTGAAGAAATAAAAAGATGCATTGCATTAGGCAAATCGGCTGCAAAAGACCTCTTTAAAGTGTTGAAAAGCAAAGATGTCACCCTGAAGACTAAGGTGCACCTGACCCAAGCCATGGTGTTTTCAATCACTTCATATGGATGGGAAAGCTGGACGATGAATAAGGAAGACCAAAGAAGAGTTGACACCTTTGAATTTCGGTGTTGGTGAAGAATATTGAATATACCATGGGCTGCCAAAAGAACGAACAAATCTGTCTTGGAAGAAGTACAGCCAGAATGCTCCTTAGAAGCAAGGATGGCAAGACTATGTCTCACATACTTTGGACACGTTATCAGGAAGGATCAGTCCCTGGAGAAGAACAGCATGCTAGGTAGAGTGGAGGGTCAGCGAAAAAGAGGAAGACCTTCAACAAGATGGATTGACACAGTGGCTGCAACAATGGGCTCAAGCATAACAACGATTGTGAGGATGGCGCAGGACCAGGCAGTTTTTCGTTCTGTTGTACATAGGGTTACTATGAGTTGGGACTGAGTAGATGGCATCTAACAACAACTCTTACATATGTTGTAGATGTACAGGCCAGTGAACCCCAGTAGCTGTGTGATCTTGATGAATTGGTTTTAATTCTCTAAGCCACAGTTCCCTCATCTATCCTGTGGGCTAATAATAATACTTAAGCTGGTAGGGCTATTATAAAGATAAAATTGCATGATGTTTCTAAAGTGAAGAAGATGCTCATTTAATGTAGATATTTTCACAGTGAGATGAATTTGGTGCAGAGAAATGGGAAATGCCAGAATATGAAAGATATGATGTCCAACCTTTTATCAGCCAAACCAGGGGAGGGACATCTCAAACAGAATGCCAAGTCTTGAGAGAGAGTTTTTTTCTTTTGGAATTATTTTTCCAGCTAAAGTTTTTCCAAACTAGTCTAGAATTCTTTGAGAAATTCGGTGACATCTTATAAATTTTAAGAAAATGAATTCACATTGTATTGCTTAAAGAGCCAATACACAGGACAGTGGAAGGAAGAATGTTCTGCTGTGTAAGAATAAAAATACTCTCACAAGATTTTTGAATTAACTGACAGTTTTATAGCAGCTTTGTCAACCCATCATACATTGCTGCAACCAAATGTATGAAATCCTTCATGGTGGAATAAAAAGGCACTGTTGTTCTTCACATTTTTATGAAATCTCTATTGCTAATGAAATGCCAGCCAATATCTTGCTCTCAGGTATAGAGAGTTGCTTATTTTAGAAGGAGTGGAGTCAACCATATAAATTTCCTTCTTTTGACATCTAGCACCGGCTGTCAACCTGTTATAGCTACAAGCAGCTCTCAAAATTTATATCCACCAGGAAGCCGCTGGCAACCAAAGAGTTCAGTTCAACAAACATTTGAATGCTTACTCTGTGCTAGTTAATATCAGAGGTGATGAAGGGGACACAGGGAGTAATAAGATCCAGCCTTTGTGTTGAAAGAGCTCACAATCAAGTATGGATGTTTGGACAAGTGTATTTGGGTAAGGCAGTCTGGGATAAGTACTTCAGTAGAGCAGTACTACAAAATGTTGGGAGAAAACAAGAGAAGGGGAGGCTGGCTCTGAATGAAGGGATCTTGGAAGGCTTTCAGGAGGAGGTTAAATTTAATCTAGTCATGAATAAGACTTTGAAAAGCAGAGGAGGCAGGAGAGGGAAGGATATTTCAGGCAAAGATGGCAGGAGAATACATAATTAGACCTATGTTTGCAGTGGTGTGATGGATGATTTTGTAGGAGTGGGAGTGAGTGTGTGTGTGTGAGTGTTTTGTGTTGTTGAGGATAAAGGGAGTAAATGGAGAACAGTTAAGCAGGAAGAAAGTCCAAGCTAGAGCAGTGGCAGCAGGGTGAAAAGAAAGAACTGAAATTGAGATATGCAATGGAGCTAGAATTAACAGAATTTGGACATTGATTGGATGTTTGGATTTAAAAATCAAATAGAAGGCATGCCTCTAAGATTTTGAGATTGAGTTCTTTGGAAAATGAAAATGTCATGGCTAGAGACAAACTCAAGGAAAACACACACTGAAGACTGAGTTTACAGATGTTTCACTATATTTAGTTTTCTGTATCTTCTGCTGTACAACCTACCTAATAATATGTTTCTTCCTGGTTCTTAGTGATACTTTGAATACAATAAGGATGTGTGGAAACACTTCAGCTGAGATAGTTAGGGATCTTTGTGTTCTCTAGATCTGTTTTCTGACTTAACTGTCTGTATATCAGGAAAAATAGTCATTACCATTTGCCAACTAGGTCTAATGGTCTTACTTTTTACATTTTAAGTTACTTTACAAATATTTTACAAACATAAGAATAAAGAGATAATGAAAAACAACTTTATTAGAAATTTTACTAAGAATTTAAACATAAGAAAACCTCTTTGTAGCAAATAAATTTTGGTATACAAATATCATGAACGACTAAAGAATACTCTCCTACATCCCATAGGAAAATACTGTGTGATGAAGTCCTTCCTGTTGAATAGCTAACTGGGTTAAAACGCCATGTTTATTTTCTGTCCTTAGAAATATATTATTTGCTCATTGATCCTTGAGTTTAAGAAAAATTCACCTAGGTTATCATCATCCGAAGACTTACAGTCTAAGATTTCACTTATGCAATCAATTTCACCATCATCATTAGAGTCTAAAATGCTGCTTTCTGTCTATTTTCATCTATCCTCTGATGTGTTGAATAACTGTGAACTGTCTTCCTCTGGCAATTTTCTTGTCTTTGACATTATGGAAGAAAAATGAAAAATTCTAAGCTTTCAACTGTGTTCAATGAAAGCTAAAAGCAGACACCAAATATGGTGTCTCCGGTCTTCTTTTATACCTCCTTGAAAGAAGATGCAATATTGTGGCAATGTAATTTAAAAAAAAAAAAACTGAAGGATGAAGATTTATTGTAATATTGCATCATCCTTTTTAAGTGGTTTCATCATTATTCCATTTACTTATAATTTTAATCATTTTAGCATACTTAGGAATAATGATGAAATAGTAAAATATTTCAAGATACAGGAAACATATGATCACTAAAAGCCCACACTGTATCTTAAATTTGTAAAATGGTTCATACAATAATTTAAAAATGAAATTAATTTTACTCTAAAAAATAAGTAAAACTTCTTTTTGCTTTTTGGTAGCCCTCTAGGGAAGAATAAAAGTCACAAAATACCTATTTTTACAAATACGACTTCGCAAAAAAAAAAAAACCTGAAAAACTAAATTTGGGTTCGGTGGACCCTGATGATATAACCAGGGTTAAATAAAACATTACTTGCTCAATACTACTACAAAAATATGAGTTCACTACACGTACGTTATTATTGTAGGTCTTTTTCTTCTAGTAATATTTGCTAGGGATCATGAGGTTTGTAATGCCATGTGTTTTTTCACATGTAAATTTCATGAGTTTTAAAATTTTCAGCAGTCAATTTTTTATAGGGTACTTGGAACTAGACATTAAACAATAGAAGTGCTCTTTAATAACTTAATGAATTTCAGAGCTCCATAAGTGTAATTATAACTTGTATATAAAAAGCTGTACCTATAAAAGGCAAGTTTTTATATATGTTTTTACTTTCTGTAAGTTGTGCTAAATTTGCACTAAACATCTATCACGGAATAATTCTGTTTTAATGTTTCACATTCTTAATTCTATAAGAAGATTAATATCAGAACATATTTGAATAAGATTTAAAATCCAAATCAGCTGTCATGATTATATTTAATTATTAATTGTTCAAGTGAGTGTGTAATAGAAAAAATAAATATTTTATTTAAATCAGTGTACTTACAATTATGAACATAGTGTTTTCTACTAATTGCTTGTTTTTCATTATGTTTCTTTTTAAGGGGAAAGATTTGGGCTAACAAATGTTCTAGTCATCCACTTTAAAAATTAAACATAATGAACATAACTATTAAATAAATAAACCAATTAATGAAAATGGTTTTTCTTTTTATATGGTAGAATAAAGATGGTGATGAATAAATATATTATACAAGTCTCACACTCAGATAAAGTCAGATAATAAGACAAATACAAAACAGAAAAAGATGTGTCAATGGTAGAAATTCCAGATGTTCATTCGCTGATATTTTTATCTTATGGCCTAATAGGTCACTGCAAATAAAGACTAGAATTTCTAATAGTTTGGTACCTATATACATAAGTAGGGATACTACTCCCTGGCTGGGGTCCCTGGGTGATGCAAACAATTAAACACTTGACAACTAGCCAAAAAGTTGGCGATTCCAACTCACCCAGGGGCACCTCAGTAAACAGACCTGGTGATCTGCTTCCCGAAGGTCACAACCTTGAAAACCCCATGGAATGATTCTACTCTGCACATATGAGGTCGCCATGAGTCGGAATCAACTTGACGGCAACTAACAGTAACTCCCTTGTCACACTATGCAGTCTGGATGATGCTAAGTTAAGGGTTTGATATGTCCCATGGTCTGCTGCTAGAAGATGCTCCCAGCTTTCCTCTGCTGTTGGAAAATTATAGGGATGGTTATTTTGGACTCAGCATTTCTTTTTTTATCAAAATTCCCTCATTCATAATTTGAAGCAACATAACAAATTGCCTGCCACTAGTCTTTATTCTGTGGTACCTGTCTTAAAGGAAGCATTTGGAAAATGAGCTAGAAGGATTAATAGATTATGACCTTTCTACTTGCAAAAGAATGAGCTTGGCTCATTCAGCTTTAGTCAAGAAAAGAGGTTTGCATAGTATCCAGTTGCTGGAAAGCAATTACCCCAAAACTTGGTGCCTTAAAACATAACTAATCATTTATTATCTTTCACAGGTCCTGTAGGTCAGGAATTCATGAGTGGCTTGGTTGAGTGGTTCTGTCTTTGGATCTTTCATGAGGTTGCAATCAGATACCGACTGGGGCTGTAGTCATCTAAATCTTGACTATGGCTGGGGGAGCCACTCCACAGGTGGCTCACTCACATGGTTGATGAGTTGATGCTGGCAACTTGGCTGTTCTTCAATATCTCCATGACATAGTGGTTGGCTTCCCCTAGAACGAGCCCAAGTCCAAGGCAGAAGCCACAGGGCCTCTTACGACCTAGCTTCAGAATTCACACACTGTCACTTTTGTAGTAATTTATGTGTCGACAGTTTAGCCCTGATTCAATGAAGTGAAGGGGGAAAGGTTACATAAAAGCATGAATATCGGGAGGTGAGGATTGTTGGGGACTGCTTTGGAGCTGACTACCATGGGATTTATCAAGCCTTCCAATGAAGGTTTTCTGAAATATGACCCCATGTTACTATGACTGTCTCCATTAGAGACTCCAGCAAATGTCCGTGATGCTCTCCCCCTGAAAGTGGCAGACCACCGGTGCTTGCCCTTCATCCTGCATGTGCAAATACACATGGAAAGGAACAAAAACCCATGAAGATTTTTTCTTCAGTTGTTGGGTGTGTTGATCCTTATCTCAGGTCCACTTAGTCTGGCTCCACATGGAAAATACTAGTATTAGAAAACCTTTGAGTTTTGGAGGTCTAAAAGAAAGACATGGGCAGCTGATAGTTGGTTATGGGACGATGATGACAGCACTGATGATTATTACTTTTATGTTAGTGAAACAAACACATAAGAATGTCCTTCCTCCAAGCCAATGAACCTCTTGCATGGTCACCACCTGTCTGTCAGTGGAAGCTCGTGTGTTGCTATGATGCTGAACAGGTTTCAGTGGAGCTTCCAGACTAAGACAGGGTAGGAAGAAAGGCCTGGAAATTTACTTCCAGAAATCAGCCAATGAAAACCCTATGGATCCCAACAGTCCAAAATGCAACTGATCATAGGGATGGCGCAGGACTGGACAGCATTTCGTCTCATTGCGCCTGGGGTCACCATGAGTCAGGGGCTGACTCAATAACAACCAGCAACAACAACAAAAGCACTGAATCAAAAATGAGAAGACTTGGTTTATGTTCAGGCTCTGCTCCATATTGATAGTGGGACCCTTAGCAAATTATTTAATTTAACCCTTTGTTTTCACCTCTGTAAAACTGGGCTCCTTGCACTTTCCATACCAGATTGCTGTGAAGATTAAATGTAACAACATATGGATAAGCCCTTTTCAAACAGCAAATCATGACACAAATATTAGTTATTCTCACTATTGAGAGCTCCATTAGGCCTTCTAATGGTTGACAATAGTAGAGCCCTGCTATAAGGGTAAGAATTTGTGCTACCTGGGGACTCCTTTAAATCTACGATAAAGCAAAAAATATTAATGGAGAATCTTCTATTTTCAGGGTTTCCAGGTACTGCATAGTCTGTCTTATTACCATCTGTAAGTCTAACCCAAGTTTGCAGGAGTGAAGCCATTGGGAATCCCCTAAAAATCTGCAAGGCAGAGATACAAACAGTAAACCTGACCAATGGAATGAGATTTTTCTCTTTCTTAACAGGAACCATGGAACTCTTGCCCTGGGCCACAGCTGGGTTTCAGAAACACATAGAACTGGGGGAGAGAAGGAAAGACAGGGTGTCATATACCAGCCTGATTCAGTTGTTATCATAAAAATATGCACTAAACAACAGAATGTTTGAAAAGATAAAACTGAGTCCCAAGTGCACAGAATAAGAATGAGGGGAAAATACCTTTCTTTGTAATTAAATGGAAAACTATGCCACGAATTGATAAAATCCAGTCAACCTGAAAATGTGAACATCAAGTGTAATTGTGCAGAAAGATAAGTACGAACAACATAGGACTATATGGGCTCGTGTTGGCCTTTCGAGACAATAGCACGTTACCTGTTCCTTGTTAACGATTTGGTTTAGTCTTATCCATTGTAGGAACCACTAAAAGAGGAAGACACAATCCTTCTGGACTATAATATGGGAAATTTTCTCAGTTATTATACGGACTTGTAAATTGCCCAGAATTTTAGGACATCAGGCTATGTGTCTCTCAGTGTTAGGTACCATGCCAAACATACTTTGGGACACATAGCAATAAACAGAATGGGATCATTTTTTTTCTTAGCATCTGGCAGGGCACCCAAATTGCCCACGTTTCCCCTCAGCAGCTAAGTGTTTAGGTAACTGAAAACATGATCCAAAGAACCCTAGAATATGAAACATTTCAATTACTTGGAGTTATCAAAATTTTCACTTATTTATGGGGCTGGCAAAATTAAATTTTATTCTGATTATCAAAATCTCATCTTATAAAATAACAATAATAATAATACTTTACATTTGTGTTGTGCTTTACATGTGTTGGACAAATAAGTCTTATACATATATCAGTTTGTTTTCCACATCAGCCCCTAAGGTAGATATTATCCTAATTAAATAAATGAGGGAACCAAAGATATTAAAACCCTGTTAGGGTCACACCGTTAGCAAATGGTAGAGCTAGGATGTAACCCAAGTCTTCTAACTCTGGAGCCCTGGTGGCATAGTGGTTAAGAGCTCAGCTGCTAACCCAAAGGTCGGCAGTTTGAATCCACCAGGCGCTCCTTGGAAACTCTATGGGAAAGTTTTACTCTGTCCTATAGTGTCGCTATGAGTTGGAATCGACTCAACAGCAACAGGTTTGGTTTTTGGTTTTCTTCTAATTCTAAAAATGGGTGTTAGATGGATATTTTTTCCCCAAACCTATGCTGAAAGGAGAAATTTTGAGAATCAGTTATTGCAAGTTTAAATATATATATATTCACATATATACATATATGCATTTATATGCATACTTATGTTCTTATATAGTCATGCATGTATATATTTATATTTAAATATTATATATACCATTGGCAGTTTATTTCAATTCAATTAAAATATATTGGCTACTTATCGAATCATGAAACTTAAAGATTCTCAGAGGGATTAATTCCAATCCCTTTAAGCAAAGTCACATTTAAACCATCTTGGAACAATAAGAAGCTAACATATGTTTTAAAAAACAAAAAAAAGACCTTCCAGAAGGAGACTCTCACTGATTGTTCAGATAAAAATGGGGTAGGGGCATCTCTTTCTTATGTTACCACATTTGTAAATTACCAAATGCTTGGTTAGGAATTCCAAACTCTGTTTTGACTCTCTGATGGCTTCAAACTGTAACTCCTTTACATTTGATTTCCTGCAATTCTAACATTTTGTTTAGAAAATAACAGACACATCATAAACACTTAATGGCTGAATGAGCTAACAGGGTAGCCAGCAGCTAGTGAAGGGCTACAAGCTGCCATCATCACCTGCATAACCATGAATCACCATTAGAAAGAATTAGCTGAAGAGATCAACAAAATGTACTGCTTAAAAACAAAAATCAAATAAACAAAACCCAAATCAAACAGATGCAGACTTGAGAATGATAACTGGATGTTTTCAATCTTAAGGAATTGTTGTGCTTTTTTTTTTTTTTTTTACAACCTCTTGTGAACATAACAGATTTCAAAAGCACCTTCCTCCAATACCAGTTCATATACCTCATCCTAGCAGAAAATATACTATGCTAGGCCATTTGAAAAGTTCTTCGGATCACTTTCAGAGGTTCTGCTAATTTGTGTATCATGGCAATGAGATGTAAATAGAGAGCCCTTAATTTTGAAAAGCGGAAATCCCCCTCCCTCCCTTTCCCCCCTGCCATCTTGAAAGTAGAACTGTGGATTAGAATTCTCTTAATTTGTTTTTAATAAAAATTCTTTTTTCTTTTATCATGATGTCTGTTGAGAGGGTTCAGAGAACTCAAATCAGGAAAAAAACATGTTATAACTAAAGATAGAAAAAGGACTGTGAATTTGTATTATATAAAGAAAACAGTGTATGACTAAGTAGGCTGTTGTCCCTAGGGGAGAGAGAATAAATATCAACGTGTGGAAGCCAGCAAGATGTTCTGTGGCCGTTAAAAATGTTACATTCACTGGCTTTACACTTCATTAGCTAAGTAATGAGTTCTACAGATTTTAAGATTTAGAACAACCAGACTGACCAGGATACTTTGCATCACTATGTACCAAAATATGGGATAGGCACGTGGGGGTTGCTTTATTCTAACCGTGCTAATAATATTTTGTTTATGTTTTGATTAAATGGTACCATTTCATTATTTTTGTCTCCGGATTCTAAATACATATGCCAACAAGCTGCATGGCTATTCAGAACAGGTTAACTTTAAATATGTTTTTTGGCCTAGAGATTATGTAGTAGATCTGTATCATGAATATACGTGCCAGATAGCTAACTCCAAATACTGTCCTCTGAAATATCTGGCGTATATAACTGTCTAGTTCAGGTCAAAATTGTTTAAAAGAATACCAAGTTGTTGTTGTTTTAACCAGAGCTGGCATCCTTAAGGAATACAGAGGATCTTAAGATAACTTCAAAATGCTGATTTGAAACTAAAATTAATAAATTTTTTATTTTGTTTTGGTTTGCTGAAGCTATTAATTTCATTAAAAATTTGATTCTTCAGTTTTACAATATACTGTCCTAATAGCAAAAGGACATTAAATTATGTGTAATTTAATCACAAATATAATAAATCCTTCAATATGTGCAATATAGTAAATATTCCATACAGATAGTAAGAAACTTAAGGATAGGCATCATCCCTTAAAGTACCTAGATTAAGAACATTGTTGTTGTTGATACATGCCATTGAGTCAGTTCCAACTCATAGATTAAGAATAAGACCTAGAAAAAAATCATTAGGTGCTGACTAAATACGTTTTTTACCTCCAAGCTTATACAAGCAAATAAAACATATATTGACCCTCCAGTAAGAGAAATAGAACTGATGAGACCAGAAACTTTCTTTTATAAATGTGTAAGTCTGCACATATTTAATAAGGACCTAATTCACACAAAGAAATCAATCTGGAGTGAAAGAATATTTTACTGGTTTCCCCAAAGCTGTGGCTGAATTATATTTTAAACTTGACCTAACAGTTTTCATTAATATTTAAATTACATAAAGGACAAATACAAGTTTAAAGTATTTAGATGTTCATTCACACATTCATTTATCAAATGTTGATTATGTACTTAAATTGTGCAAGGTATTGTGCTAGGAATTATATGGTATTCTTGGAGAACTATGATATAGTATTCTCCACTAAGCTGTTTATTATTAAGTAGAAGAAGTAAACTTATTGCAGTATTAGGTAGAATACACATGCAATAGGGGAAATATAAACAATATTAGATTAACAATATGGGGTATATGATACTTGTTTTCATGTGCACATTCATCCATCCATTTATTTATCATTCATTACTTTAATAATAATTATTTAGTGACCATTGGGGGAGGGGCATATACAAGTGAATAAAATACGAATACTTTTGTAAAGGAATTGACTATATAGTGGGGAAACTGATGGGTGCAGACAGTAACTTTTATACAAAACAAATTCTAGGTACAAACAAAATAAAATAGAAGTGCAAAGGAGAAAGACTTGGCTGCTTGAGGGCAGAGATTGTGTTTGTTTTGTTTCATCATAGATTTCCTAGAACTTAGGCCAGTGCTTGGCACAAAGTTGGTTCACGAGAGTTTTTGTTTATTCTCTACTTAAGTAATCATGAAAAGTATCATGGAAGAAGCGAAACTGAAGCTGGACCTTAAAGTTAGGGGAACTATGGTTCAAATGGAGGAAATGTTAGAAGTACAGAATTATCGGCCTTCAGCCTGGAAGACACCTCACAGCTCATGTAGTCTAAACTTCTATTTTCTGTTTGCATCCCTGGAGCACTTTGGTCAAACAATGTCTCCCTACACACTTTCATTTGTAGCGGAATGCTAAATTGGAAGCATTGACTGAGGCAGCAAGGTACTATAGATATCAGATACCAAAGTGAGGTATGCAAGGAAATCTGAAGGTGCAGATTTTCAAAGGAAATGAGTATAAAAGATCTAGAAAATAGGGACTTGGAGAAGATTAAAGAGTTCTTTGGAGAAAATGGTGCTGTGAGCCTTCCCCTTCTTCTATACCTTCCCATTACCCCACCCCCCCCCAACCAAGGGTAAGAGTTGTGCTTCCCATTTTACTTTAAGTAAAACAAAAGAACAAGCCCGTTGCCATTGAGCAGATTCTGACTCATAGCGACCCTATAGGACAGAGTAGAACTGCCTCATAGGGTTTCCAAGGAGTGGCTGGTGAATTCGAACTGCTGACCTTTTGGTTAGCAGCCGTAGCACTTAACCACTGCGCCACAGAGAGGAATTTCTTTAGGAACACCTGGAGGAGAACCTGGAGGTGGATCATTGGATTCAAAGTTGCTGAGGTGGGAAGTAATCAACCCTGTTAAAATAAAAAAAATGATTTATCTGGATTAATAGTGATTGTGAATTCCTGAAAAACTCTGTGAAACCCCCAAGATATATTTAACATCAACTAGACCCAGAAAGCACAAAGTCACATTCTAACAATGAAAGTACTGAGTCAAATAGGAACCTTCTGCTACCTATCCCTCTCCTCTGTCCACTCCTATTCAATGGTGATAGGATGAAAAATAGCAGCTGGTGAATGTGGAAGAAGGCAAATAAGAGAGAAAGAGGAAGCCCACCATACTCACTACTCAAGATGGTGAAAGACTGGCTCACTTGCAGCCTATCCTAGTTGGGGGAGAAGTCTCATATGTGAATTAAGTTTGAAGCGTTAACTAATATATTGGACTGAAAATTCTAATTTTAGTGTTTTACAATGACAACAGGATTTTATATTACCTTGGATGACCAGGGAGACCTGGTGGCGCAGTGGTTAAGAGCTCAGGCTGCTAACCAAAAGCTTGGCAGTTCGAATCCACCAGCCACTCCTTGGAAACCCTATGGGGCAGTTCTACTTTGTCCTATAGGGTCACTATGAGTCAGAATCAACTCAATGGCAACGGGTTTGGTTTTGTTTTTAGATGACCAGAAAAGACATGGGACCTGCCCAAGTTGTCACAAAGGGGCAGCATAAGAACTACCCACCTTTGAAGAGACTTATGGTATAAAAATTGCACATTTTACAAATTAAAAAAAGAAAGATAACTATATAAAGGGATTTGCATGAGAATACACATGTAGGTAACAGTCGATTTTTAGTGGAACCAAAATATTATGATCAGTTGTCACTGAGATGAATTATTTAATTAGATAAATTAAAAAAATCTATAAATAACAAGATTAACAATTAGTCAAAGACATGGTTTTTGAAAGTGTTTTATAACCTAGGAGCAGTAAGTAGTACAGCTGGAATGTTGCCTCCTAGGGATTATCAAAGAGGAAGGCTGGCTGTTCAGCAGAGAGATGGCAGTGGTAGAGCAAGTCTGCTGCATTGTACAACTCCAGAGGGTGACATGCAGTCATATTTAGGTATGGCAGGAGAAAAATATGACAGTCTGCTCCTGTAAAGATTTACAGCCTTGGAAACCCTGTGGGCAGTTCTACTCTGTCCTATAAGGTTGCTATGAGTCGGAAGTGACTGGACAGCAATGAGATTTTTTTTTTAAATGGGGGTGCTATTCAAATGGGATAATTGTAACACAGTGAGCTGACAGAGGCTCTCAGGAGATGATACTAGTGCTCAATTCTCTGTCCACCACTGTGGCATCAGTAGGGTTGGTGTTACCCAATGCAATAACTCATGGTGTCACTCCTCCATGCTAATTACCACAATATTGTAGCTAAAACAGCAGACAATTTGACAAAATCAGCGACTATAAAAACACCAGCAGCAACAAAAGCAACAGCGTGTGCTTGCTTGTAGCACATGCAGATGAAACCACCTGATTCGAAGCGTCATTTTTATTGGGTAATAGTGACAGCTCTAACCAGAGTGCATTAGGAAGGTTTAAAAAGTAAGTTAGTATAGAGTTTTAGCCTTGGAGGTAAGCTGGGCTTACAAAAACTGTTTATGCTGTTATAACTACAGGGATATTTTTATAAAATATAATAAATTTTTGCTGAAACACTGCATGAAAAATTTATAGACAGTTATTTTGGTGTCATTCTGTCTGACAGTGTCACCTGGTGCAGTCCACACCCCCCAAGTGATGCTACTGTCCCACCAAAATGTCATGATCAGACCCACCACTGCACATTTATTTTTGACATTTTCTCACCTGGAGCCTCGTTACACCTCTCCCCCAGCATCTAGCCATGCTCTCCCTTTATTTAAAAAGATTTTTCAGGCAGTTCTACTGTTTATTAACTCTCTCTTCTATGACTTTTCACAATAGTTATACATAGACACTTGACATGCCAAAGGAATATTCTTTAAGAACATTTACATCACCATATTTTCAAATGCCATTACAGAACAGGCAATGTGTGCATTTTTCCCAAAATGTATCCTTTACAATCCTCATAACAGATCTTTTACATTATGCCAAAAATAAGACATAGAAAGGTTAAGAAAGTAACTAGTAAGTGGCCCAATTAATATTTGAGCTTAAGTCTGACTGATTCTAAAATGCGTATTTGTAACTTTGTTTCCTATATTTGTTTTCTATTCAGAAATGTGTATTTCGATATAATAAATGTCCCAATGAGGCTCCTTTTCAAGGTCTTGATAATACTTAAGTTTTTTGTAAAATGAATTTGTTCTTTAAATGAGAAATCCATTAGGCAGGGGAAAAAAAAACCTTGGCAATAAATTTTAGGCATTAACCCCATGCCAGGTAATTATCAGAAGGCCTAATGCTTTGAGACTTCACAAGTGTGACCTTAAGATAATGGAGTGAGGCTTGTATTGTGAACTTTCTTGATGCTTTACTTTGAGATTTGCTTCATGGATTGGTTTCCTAAAAAAAGAATTGTAAAGCATTCTGGGATGGTCTGCCAATTAAAAACCGGAGATTGGCTGAAGGCTTGCAGCAATCGAATGTTGAATACAGATGGTGCCAAATTGAGTGTTTCCATCGCAACAGACTCTTCCTTAATAACTTTTACATGGGAGGGGGAACATAAAAGAGGAAACCATCGTTCAGCAGATATATATTCCCATAGCATGTTTTCAGAGTGATTTTGGAAGCTAATTTGTACTTAACTAGTGATTGTTTTAAGTGGATCTGAATGTTACTAAATTCTCCTGAGGAAACCTTTCGAGAATAACAGAAAAAAAATTGTAGGAACCTTATGAAAACATAAAAAGGGCACAGTTTTAAAAAAGTGCGTCCTGATCTGTAGCCAATAAACCAGTATTTTATATTCAGTTGATTGACATTCCATAATTTCATACCTATGACTTAGCATTGGTCAAAATATTTCCTTGATTCCTAAGGAGTTAGAAGAAAAAGTAATGTGTGGATCGTGGATTTGGAATTGGCCTTAATACACTCTCCCTTCAGTTTTGTGGATTGCATTTTCATTATTAGTTGTTTGAAGATTTTTGTTTTTTATGATATATGTCATCTCAGGAAGAACCTCATAAGACCATTGATACTGTTACCACAGTTCTAATGCCTTGTCCTCAGCTTTGCATAGCCAATAACTAGATTTTACTAGTTCACATAGAGACTGGTTTATAAACCATAGCAAAGAAGAGATAATAAATTCATTATTTTACAACATGAAGAAAGTCTGCCAAGAAAATCAGTAATGATTATTTACTCAGGGGAGCACACTCCTGTGAGGACTAGGCAGAAGACCAAATTATAGATTGGAAGTGTTTTGTTTTGGTTTTGGTTTTTATGGTCTGTGTCTTTTATCTTTGTATTCTTTTTTTAAAAATTTTTTTATTGTACTTTAAATGAAGGTTTACAGAAGAAATAGTTTCTCATTAAACAGTTAGTACTCATATGGTTTTATGACATTGGTTATCAACCCCACAATGTCAACACTCTCCCTTCTCAACCTTGGATTCCCTATTACCAGCTTTCCTGTCCCCTCCTGCTTTCTAGTCCTTGTCCCTGGGCTGTTG
>NW_004444095.1:1592219-1593710 GCF_000243295.1 Trichechus manatus latirostris | reverse complement strand
AAGGTAGAATGTAGAAAATTTTCTTTATAAACTATGTTATGATAATTGAGCTAGGTGTTCCCTGAGACCATGGTCCCCACAGCCTTGAGCCTAGCAATTCGGTCCCTCAGGGAGTTTCGATGTATCTATAGAGCTTCCATGACCTTTCCTTGTACAAGTTGCACTGGCTTCACCAGTATTGTGTACTGTCTTATCCTTCACCAAAGTTACCACTTATCTATTGTCTATTTAGTGTTCCCCCCCACCCCCCCTCCCTTGTAACCATCAAAGATTGTTTCTTTTTATGTGTAAAATATTTTCATTAGTTTTTACAGTAGAGGTCTCATACAATATTTGTCCTTTTGTGATTGACTTATTTCACTCAACATAGTGCCCTCCAGATTCATCCATATTATGACATGCTTCACACATTCATCATTGTTCTTTATCATTGAGTAATACTCCACTGTGTGTACTTACCATAGTTTGTTTATCCATTCATCTGTTGATGGGCATCTAGGTTGTTTCCATCTTTTTGCTATTGTGAACAATGCTGCAATATGTCTATTCGTGTGATGGCTCTTATTTCTCTAGGATATAGTCCCAGGAGTGGGATTGCGAGATCATATGGTATTTCTATTTCTAGCTTTCTAAGGAAGCGCCACATCGTTTTCCAAAATGTTTGTATCATTTTGCATTCCCACCAACAAAGCATAAGAGTTTCGATCTCCCCACAGCCTCTCCAACATTTGTTATTTCCAGTTTTTTTTTATTCGTACCAGTAATGCCGGGGTGAGATAGTATCTCATTGTGGTTTTGATTTGCATTTCTCTAATGGCTAGTGATCGCGAGCATTTCCTCATGTGTCTGTTGACTGCTTGAACATCTTCTTTGGTGAAGTGTCTGTTCATTTCCTTTGCCCGTTTTTTAATTGGATTATTTGTATTTTTGTTGTAGAGGTGCTGGATTTTCTTGTAGATTTTGGAGATTAGACCTTTGTCTGATTTGTAATGGCCAAAAATTTTTTCCTAGTCTGTAACTTCTCTTTTTACTCTTATAGTGAAATCTTTTGATGAGCATAAGTGTTTAATTTTTAGAAAATCCCAGTTATCTAGCTTATCTTCTGGAGATTGTGTGTTGATGGTTATGGTTTGTATCCTGCTAATGCCGTGTATTAGGGCCTCTAGCATTGATCCGATTTTTTCTTCTAAGAACTTTATAATTTTTGGCTTTATATTTAGGTTTTTGATCCATTTTGAATTAGTTTTGGTTATGGTGGGAGATATGGGTCTTGTTTCTGTTTTTGCAGATGGATATCCAGTTTTGCTGGCACCATTTGTTAAAAAGACTGTCCAAACTAGCACAACCTGTACAAGGAAAGGTCATGGAAGCCCCATAGACACATCCAAACTCCCTGAGGGACTGAATTGCTGGGCGGAGGGCTCTGGGGACTATGGTCTCAGGGAACATCTAGCTCAATTGGCATGACACAGCTTATAAAGACAATGCTCT
>NW_004444095.1:1578836-1592119 GCF_000243295.1 Trichechus manatus latirostris | reverse complement strand
TGAGATTAGTATTGCCACTCTTGCTCTATTTTGGTAGCTGTTTGTTTGATATATTTTTTTCCATACTTTGATTTTTAATAAATTTACATCTTTGTTGCTAAGGTCTGTCTCTTGTAGACAGCATATTGATGGATCCTGTTTTTTTATCCATTCTGTCACTCTCCATCTCTTTATGGGTGTATTTAGGCCATTTACATTCAGTGTAATTATTGATAGGTGTGAATTTATTGCTGTCATTTTGTGGTGCTGACGTTTTCTTTGTTCCTCTTACTCTCCTGTGTTGAATTCCTTTTGTTTGTGGATTTTTTTTTAATTTATTCTGTTTTTGTAGATTTTGTTTTTACTGAGGCTTTATGTTTTTCTTCTTTATTTTGATGAGTAGGTTTGTTAAATTTCTTTGTGGTTACCTTGAAATTTACCCTTATCTTTCTAGATTTGAACCCGTCTATTATTACTTGATATTGCCTTGCCTTCCTCTCCATTAGAAGGTTCTATACCTACACCTTTTATTCCCTCTTTTAGTGTTCTGATGTTGTTGTCATTTACAGATTAACCTCTCTGGTTCTCTGCTGTAATTCTTTTGGTTTTGGATAGTCCTTGAGAGTTCATTTCCTAGGTTGGTATCTGGCTGGTATGATCTTGCATGCTAGATTCAACCTGTGGTCTGATGTTGGTTGTTCTCAGACTGAAGGAGTCCCCTTAATAATTCTTGTAAGTTTGGTTTGGTTTTTCACATAGTGCCTTAATTTTTGTTTATCTGGAAATGTCCTAATGTCACGATCATATTTGAATGAGAGTTTTACAGGATATATTATTCTTGGCTGGCAATTTTTTTCTTTCAAGGTTTTATATATGTCATCCCATTGTCTCCTTGCCTGCATGGTTTCTGCCAAATAATCTGAGCTTAGTCTTATTGTTTCTCCTCTGTATGTGACTTTTTGTTTTTCTTGAGCTAATTTCAGTTCTTTCTTTGTCTTTGTTTTTAGCGAGTGTGATTATGGTATGCCTTGGTGGTTTTATTTTGGGGTCTATCCTATATAGGGTTCTTTGAGCTTCTTGGATAGTCATCTTTTCATTTTTCATGATATTGGGAAAGTTTACTGTTGGCAGTTCTTCAGTGATCCTCTCTGTGTTTTCTGTTTTCTCCTCCTCTTCTGGACCTCCAATCACTAGAAAATTTTAGCTTTTGATTGTATCCCACATAATTATCAGGGTCTCTTCATTTTTCTTCGTTCTTTTTTTCTGATTTTTCCTCAAACAGAGTTGTATCCAAGTGTTTGTCTTCAATTTTGCTGACCCTGTCTTCCATTCTTTCAAACCTGCTCCTCAGCCCTTCTATGACACTGTCCATTTCTGAAATCTTGTTGTCTATCTTTTGCATTTCTAATTGTTGTTTTCGTATGATTTCCAGTTGTGAATTTATTTTGCCATTTTGTTCCTGCATTATTTTCCTGAATTCTTCCATTTTTTGTCTGTATTTTCCATGAATTTTCTGCCTTTTCCGTGAATTTGTCTATTTTTTCCTCATTTTGTCTGCTTTTTGCTTCAATTATTGGATAGCTCTGAATAGTAGATATTTGAAATCCCTGTCAGGTAGTTCTACTGCCTTTTCTTCTACTGGAAAGTCATCTGGTGTTTTATTTTGGATGCCTACTGGAACCATCCTGTCCGTTTTTTATGTTTTGGTATTGTCTGCTGTGGGACATTCAGTAGTGATTTTCCTTGTTTATTGATTGTAGATTTGTTTATTTCATTCTGCTTTTTTAAAATTTTGTTATGTCTAAGTAGGCAGGCTGTGTGTTCTTTGCTGTTTGCTCATTTGTGGGCATGATACTTTTCACCTCCTTCCCCAATGGGCAGAGTCAGTCACTCAGCTATGCTGCAGCAGGGTAGGTCCAGCTAAAGGGGAGTTGCTGGGATGGGTTGTTTGTGGCATGTACTAGGACTGACAGGGCAGGCCGGGAATCAGTGAGGGGCAGGTTCCAGTAGGCCGTGCCTGTGCTGCTTGGTGGTGTGATGTTCAGCGCGTGGTGCAGGTAGGCAGGAAGGAGGGGATAGATTGTGATGTGTGGAGCTAAGATGGGTATGGGAAAGAGGCGAGAGGGGAGAGAGATCCAGGAAACAAAAACTAATAACAAAAAGAAAAACAGTGCTAAGGGAGTTTTCCATTGGAGTGGAGAGATGAGAAACCGAGAAATGGAGAAAAACAAAAGGGAAAGAAAAAGGGAAAAAGAAAATAAATAAATATTAGAAAAAAAAAGAAAAGAAAAACCCCTAGGGATCCCACTGGTGCAGCTGTGAAGACTGGGGAAGTGGCTCCCAGGCTGCAAAGTACAGCCTGGGTAGAAGGGGTAGAGGTGTCACACAGTGCCAGGTATTCAGCAGACAGGAAGAGAAAGTAAGTATAAAGAGACAAGAAACTGAGAAATGAAGAAAATCAAAAAGGAAAAAAAGAGAGAAAAGAAAATAAGGCCCCCAGGGATCCCACCCTGCAGCTGCACAGACTAGGAAAGTAGCTCCCAAGCTCCGCAGTACAGCCTGGCTAGAAGTGGCTCCCTAGCCAAGAAAAGAAAAAGAAAACAAATAAAATAAAACAGAACAAATCAAAACAAACAATCAAACAAAAAAAGACCTGGGGAATCCCACCAGTATGGCAGCATGGGCTTGGAAGCATTTCCACAGTCGAGTGGCATTTCACAGCCTTTCAGGAAGAAGCAAAGATGGCTCATGGATTCAGGTGTTTGAGAGATAGGGGAGGGAGGTTGTGAGAGATATGGAAGAAACCAAAAGAAGCAGAAAAAAAGCAACACCAGCAACAAACAAATGGCACTCAGGGAGCCAGCCAGTGTGTGCAGGTGGAATCCAAGTGGCACAGGGCTGAAGCTTGTGCCTCCTGGTCAAGAAATTGTGGCCACAGGAAGCAGAGGAGGCCAAGTGAGGGTGAGGAAGGGTAGGGGGTGGGAAAGTGTATATTGCTGGTTATTGGTTGTTCTGTCTCCTGCTGGGAGCTCCATGAAGCTGCTTTCCCATACTCCCTGTTCACTGATCTCTGACAGGAGTCCAAGATGGCAAATCCATGCTGCATTAGCTGATAGGGGACCTTTGCACATGTGTCTGCTCACTCTCTGTTCTCTATCAGTTTCTTATTCCATTCAATGCTTGGCTGAGTTCTTTATCTCTTTGTTTGATGGTTAGGGTTCCAGGATTTACGTTCATCTCTGTTTGACTTAGTTTTTCGGGTCTTAGCTGTGGAGGGATGGCGTGGTCCTTCTGTCTATAATGCCATGTTGTCTAGAAGTCAGATTGGAAGTTTTGATGGTTACCATAGAATTGGAAGAGGAGGAGTAGTATTATCAAATGATAGGTCATTAAGTGAGAGAAGCTGGATAAGCTGCCCATCTTTACTTGTCTAGATAATTTCTAGAATGGAAATATAGAAATAGAAAATTTCTGTCAGGTGGTACCAAAGACATAATGGCAACTGCTTGCACCCTGGCTTTCCTTTTAGATTCCATGCAGCACATCTTCTCTATCCCACACAGACTTACTTTCCCCAACCTCCTACTATTAGTTACAGAAGAATATAAAACTCGGGTGCATTAAATGAACGTAAATGAATTGGTTGGCAGTTTTGCATTAGTTACATTGCTATGCATTACTCCTTTGATTAAATTTGGATACTTCATCACCAAAACCCTTACAAAAAACTCTTCTCACAAACAGCCTCAGTGGCAATTCCTACACACACGAACCCACCACAAGAAATTCTGACTTAATAGGTATAAAAGAAGACCCAAGGAACCTGCATTTTTAAGAAATTATTCCAGGTTATCTGACGCTCAGCCAGGTTATTTTTGTCAGTGGGTGATATTATCCACAATCACTGCTTCCCTTCCCCCCCCTTTTTTTTTTCTTTTTGCTAATTTTAATTTCAGAAGTAAATCTTTTTTCTTTTTCTTCCCCCAAACTTCTGAGATTGTAGAACTCTTAACATCTCTAGGAACATTTACATGTAAAAGGAAACTTAAGATAGACCTAGATATGCACATAAACATAGAAATGTTGTTGTTGTTGTTAGGTGCCGTGGAGTAGGTTCCTACTCCTAGGAACTCTATGTACTACCGAACGAAATACTGCCCAGTCCTGCTGCATCCTCACAATCATTGCTATGTTTGAGCCCATTGTTGCAGCCACTGTGGCAATCCATCTCATTGAGCATCTTCCTCTTTTTCATTGAAGATCTACTTTACCAAGCATGAGGTCCTTGTACAGACATATAAAATAGAAACATATATGTGTACATATAAATAGAAATGTTCTGTCTAAAACTGTAAAGAAATAGAAACAGTCTTGAAAATATTGTTTAAAATATAAAGAACTCTCTATCAATTGAAATTAGCATAATAAACTTGGATGAAATAAGGATCTCAAATGCAAATGTTTCCCCCACCTCTCTTGCTCACTCTCTTCTCTCTCTCTCTCTCTCACTCACTCACACACACACACAGACATACACATACTGAGCTCTATAACTCAGCACAATGTTATAAAACCTATTCCTGACCCAGGTAAATTAAGTAAAAGGTTCATGTTCTTTCTCATTCTTTCCCCTAATTTGCAAATGGTAATCACGTATGGAGGAGCCCTGGGGTCACAATGTTTCAGCATTGAGAGGTCAATAGTTCAAACCCACCAGCCTTTAGGAGGGAGAAAAGACCTGTCGATCTGCTCCTGTAAAGATTACCCCCTAGAAAACTATGGGGCATTTCTACACTGTCCTATAGGGTCGTTATGACTTGAAATCAACTCGACAGCACACAAAAACAATCACATATGAAGACAAGCATTACTGCGCTATAAACCTGGCAACATGAAGAATCAATGAGAATTAAATGAAAAAAAAAAAGGTAGACTTTCATGAAAGACCCAGTTCTCATGGCTTCGTCCCAAACTCTTTGTACTTTGCACTCATTCCGTTGTTTGACTCTCTTTAGAGCTGCAAAGGTAGGAACATGAGTCACACACAGACATCAGAAGTTTTGATTTGGAAAACCTCCTCAAAAGAGCAAAACAGAGAGAGGGGTGAGAGAGAGTCAAATGGAATTGTTTGAACAGAGATGGAAATGGAATAATGAATTTGGTCACTAAACACTTTGGTACCCGTTTTTTATTTAATCTTGTAATTTGATTATTTATCATGGGAAAATTATTAAAAATCTAAGCCATATATTTTTGTAGCACTATAAAGATATAAGTCAGCTTTTTGTTTGTAAATTTTTAATTTAATCTTAATGCCAATTAAGGTAGAAAGTTTAGAATATATGTGTAATCAATGAAAAAATGATATGTATGTCATGTATTTGAAACTCTACAAGCGTTTGGAGGAAGGAAAACCACTTGGTGATTAATTAGAAGTTTGTTATTAAAGGTTTGTTTACACTTACCACTAAATATTACAATGTTTATTAGAAGTGGTTTCAAATAATATTTAAAGCATAAGAAATTATTTCAGCATTAATGCTATATGAAAAAGCGGGATACAAAATTACTTATACCATATAATACTAATGTTGTAAAAAAGTGAGTGCCAACAAGACAAATTAAAACTGGAAGAAACACATCAAAATGTTTAACAATTATCACTGGTGGAATTTATGTGAATTTATTTTCTTTTTTTTTTCCTTTGTACCTGTCTGTGTTTTCCCAACTTCATACAATAAAACGTATTACTTTTATATTGAAAAAATGTTTTAAAGCTAATCGCCTCATATGCATGCGAAAGCTGGACAATGAAAAAGGAAGACCGAAGAATTGATGCATTTGAGTTGTGGTGTTGATGAAGAATAGTTAATATACCATAGACTGCTGGAAGAACAAACAAATCAGTCTTGGAGGAAGTACTGCCAGAATACTCCTTAGAAGTGTGGATGGAAGACTTTGTCTTGCTTACTTTGGACTTGTCATCAGGAGGGATCAATCGCTGGAGAAAGACATCATGCTTGGTAAAGTCAGCAAAAAAAAGGGAGACCCTCAATGAGATGGATTAACACAGTGGCTGCAACAATGGACTCAAGCATAACAACAATTGTGAGGATGGTACAGGACCGTGCAACATTTATTCTATTATGCATAAGGTCACCATGAGTCAGAGCCTACTTGACGGAACCTAACAACACTAGTACAGTATTTCTGAAACTTGTTTTCATCATTGTTCCCTAAGAATTATTTTTAGACATTTTTCCCCCATGAAATTTTGATATCACAGATATACTCTATATCTGTTTGTGTGTTGTGGCCCTTTGGAGGGTCACAAACTTTTGTGAACATTAGAAATACCTAAGTTTTTTGCTCTTCAAAACAAATTTTCACCCCCTTGGGGCCAATATTGCCACTGTTGTGAATGCATGTACTAATCCAAGAGCCAGAATATTCTGATTCAGTAAATTTGGGGTGGAAACAAAGCAAGTGCAATTTTAAAATAGAGCTCAGGTGTTTTAAAAGCAATGTGTGAATGCACCTACTTAATGTTATTTCAATTTTTTGAGAAACCTGAAATATAAGCATGTTTCTATTTTTAGGAATAATACTGATGATGGAACATGTTTACATATTTATAAATCTTTACGGATTTACCTTTTGTTTCTATTGTCAAGATCATATAAATTTGAACACAATTTAAAACAACTTTCATAAAATAAGATTTCTTATATTTTTTCTTGACGTTTACTTTATTATCTTTTATACCATCTGTTTCTATGTAGGTCTTTTCTTGTAATGGTTGTTATTTTCTTTAGTTCTTCTCTCACATAGAATTGAGGAGAGATGTGGGCTTAGCATCCTAAATTCATAGTTCCATTGTGGGTATTAAAAAATGAACTAAAAACTTGCAAGCACATGGACCCTTGTAGATAATTTTCTCCAGTTGGACAAAGGGCTATGAGGATTCTAGGGTAATTGCTAAAGCTATTTAAAAAAAACTTTATCTTTTTTCTCATTGTTGGTTAGTTTTCACAACAAAGAAGTTTTCATTTTTAAGGTTAAAAAAAACAACCAAAAACACTATGATGAGTGGAAGAGCCATCTAGCACAGCAGGTTATAAACCAATTACGATGATGCTGTCTTGAATGGAGATTTTCATGAGCCCCACACATTAGCTATTTCAGCTTTGTTTTTTAAAAAATGTTCAAAGTGAATAGAATAATGAAGAGGCTATTTAAAAAGGCTGGGTCTCAGGGAAAAAAATCCTTTCATTAGGTTCCAAATAACAGCTAGCTTATTAAGCAGCAAGAGATAAAGATTTAGTATAGAAAAAAAAAGGATAAAAAAATAAAGCAATGAGATTAGAAGTCAGTAATACCATTGGAACTAGCAGCATGGCAGGTACATATCAGATATCTTTTGTTTGGGGAAACAAATATGCTAACTTTGTTCTGAACCTCTTACTAATGCCTGTCTTCAGAAAATTTAGCATACTTTATCCTTGTGTACAAAAATGCCTAAGGACAAAGCTGTTACCTAAACTGTATTCAAATTGACAGAACCCATATACAAATTTGCAGCTAACATAATTAGACAATGTACCTATTTTTTGCTGCTTCATAGCACAGCTATTTCTAACTTTCAGGAACAGTGTAGTAGCTGCTCACCAGCCAAGAGAAAGGCATGGGAGCATCCTTATCATTGGAGCCATTAGTTCTGCCTAAAGTGACAGGACATGTTTATTATAAGCTGGAATTTTCCATTGGAACTAGTTACAGTAATAAGTGCTCTGAAATAGACCATGGAATATAGGAAGACTAGGCTTGCTTACTTTGAACACACCATCAGGAAAGACCAATGGCTAGAAAAGGACATCACGTTTGGTAAAGGTCAGCGGAAGTGAGGAAAACTGTCAATGAGATGAATTGACACAATAGCTACAATAATGTACTCAAACACACCAACAATCATGAAGATAGCACAAGACCAGGCAGTGTTTCCTTCTGTTATACATAAAGTCTCCATGAATTGGAGCCTCCTCAAAGGTAGGGCAACTATCAACAACAGTGAGTTTTCTGTAGCCAAAGAGAATGTTGATGAATATTTCGTGAATGGTGATAGTGAAAGGGAGAAGGGGAGTAGTTGTGGTGGAAATGGGAGAAAAGCAGAAAAGATGGCAAGATTTGGAGAAAAGAAAATGTTAGGAGATTTCATAAGTAAAGCAGCTGCATTTTATAATCATTTTAAGAGTATAAGTATAGAGTAACTAGATCCACATTCATGTTCTGACCTGGCTTGCTGGTGAGTGGCAACTTCTAGTTGTCATTTGGATTAAAAAAATAATAATTTTAGCTTATTATTTATAGTATAAGTTTTAAGTGGAAACCTCTCACTCCTGTTGACTGGTATTTTGCCTCATCCTCTACTTTCTTATTCCTTATTTCCTCCAAGTCTTTGCTCTCATGGTGAGGCAACTCATACCCCCTTAAGTCTCCTGTCTGACTTTGCTTCTTTAATTGCCAAAGTGAACATGTCTTAGTCATCTAGTGCTGCTGTAACAGAAATTCCACAAGTGTATGAGTTTAACAAAGAGAAATGTATTCTCTCACAGTCTAGTAGGCTACAAGTCCAAATTCAGGGCATCAGCTCCAGGGGAAGGCTTTCTCTCTCTGCCAGCTCTGGAGGAAAGTTCTTGTCATCAGTCTTCCCCTGGACTAGGAGCTTCTCCACACAGGAACCGCAGGTCCAAAGGACACGCTCTGCTCTAGGTACTTCTTTCTTGATGGTATGAGGTCCCCAACTCTGCTTACTTCCCTTTCCTTTTATCTCTTGTAAGATAAAAAGTGGTGCAGGCCACACCCCTGGGAAATTCCCTTTACATTGGATCAGGGATGTGACCTGAGCAAGGGTGTTACATCCCACCCTAATCCTCTTTAACCACAGACAGAGATTATGATTTATAACACATAGGAAAATCACAAAATGGAGGACAACCACACAATACTGGGAATCATGACTCAGCCAAATTGATACACACATTTTTGGGGGGACATAATTCAATCCATGACGGAACTCCGCAAGCATTTCCATCATTTCCTTCTATAGCTAATCTCTTGTGGCTCATGCCCTAGTCCACTTTACTGAAGCTGCCATTGACTGCCCAAGTGGTTCACTTTGCTATGGACTGTCCAGAACATGGATCTAGACTAGGGACCACCTCTCACACTTCATCTCCTGAACCTCTGCCTTTGACACAGGGACAGTCTAACTTTTCCTGAATCTCTTTAATTTTCTTATGTAATCTGCTTATCTCCAGTCCCTTACACTGTACACTGGCTTCAGTTATTCATCACTATATGAATGATAGCTCTCAAATCAACAGTTCAACCTCTTGCCTATTGTACACATTCCATATGGAAAACTGTCTACATGACTTCTCCTCTTGGAGATTATAACCTTACATTCAACATGGAATTGTGTGTCCAAGTTGATGTTTATTAGCAACCTTTTTTTTTTCATTTTGTGATACAAAAGGATCAACTTTCTTTCCTATATATTTATCTATAAACAATCAAGCAAAAAAATCAAGCAAACATATCAAGCAAAAAAAAATGAGCAATCAAGATTTCTCAACAAAGAAGCTTTAAGCAGAGAAATTCCAGATATTACCTGTTTTCTTCTTCAATACATATATGCAGCTATATTCTGGAAGGGACAGAGTGACCTAGGCATACCTTGCTTAAAAACAATGCCCACAGCTGGTTGATCTCAACTTTTCCTGGCAGGGCCAGGGTTTCTAAGACTTCATTTAAGGGATTTTCTTGTGAGATTTTTGTAACTCCATTTATTTCCCAGCATAAGTGTTCATGAAGCACCTATCATGTACCAGGCAAAACATTCTAGGCAGAAGGGAGAGCTTGGACAAATTCCTAAAATCTTCCAAATATTTTACTAATCTTTTTCATATTCATATCTCTGAGTCACCATCAGGCTTTTAATGAACTCCTATTCTAGCATCTTAATCTGATTTTCTGCTACTTTCCTTGCCTTCCCCCATCTTTTCTCCACTTTGAAGCATGAGTAATCTTTTCAAACCTAGATTTGATGGTGTTACTTCCTTGCTTAAAACCCTTCAATAGATTCCCACTGTGAGCTATGAAAATCCCCCCTTTTAGCTTTTCTTTCTAATTAATGATACACTCTAATAAGTGTATTCTATCTCAAAGGCAGATTCAAATGCAATGTGAGTATTGAACTGGGTAGTTCACTCACAGAATGCTTATTATTCCTTTAAATTAGGATGCATGTCTTATGCAGCCTTGTTTTTATAAACATTCAAACTTAGTCTCAGGCACATAGTAGGTTATCAAGTAAAAAAGTCTGTAATGAATGAATGAATGGATATACAAAGGAACAAATGAATGAATGTATAAAGACAATCATTATTGGAGGATAAAATGGCTATTTATTGTAAGAACTGATCAGAAAAAAACATATAGTCTTGCTTGAGACCAAGTTCTGGCAACATTTGTGTGTCTTCTTTTTTGTTTTGGTTTAAAAGCATGAGTCTTACATATTCTTAAGAGTCTATTCCCTTGATACAAATAGTATAGGCACAATGCTATTCTATATCTCATTTTAAAGAAAATAACACTACCTTATGTTTGCTGAGAACTTTACAGTTTACAATGCACTTACACATAGATTACCTCATTTTAAATTTCCCTATTTTTTCTTTTGCTATGTGAATTCTGTTTAAGAAGAAATTCCTTTTAAAATTAAAGCAATTACACTATTCTGTTCCTGTATTTCTTAGCCATGTTTCACCAAGGTTTTGTCTCTCTCCTGGGTCTTTCTTCTCTGGATGTATAGTTATGATTTACCCAGAGGTAAACGTAAACAGTGGGAGCCATAAATAGAAAATTATTTTGTTTCCTGCAAGCTCCAGCATTTCATTTTAGGAGCCGCTATAGTATTTTAGGAGATGATAAACTAATTTTCAAACTTTATTTGCATATTTTGTATTAAACTATTTTGTTCACTTGAATGGGGATTATTAGAACAGGGAAGGAATTACTTTTTATTTCCTCTGAATTTCACATCATTTACTATAACTTTCATGAATTGCTGAGGTTTAAATAATCAGAAATTATCTCAGAATAAGGCCTGGGAAGGGCAACTTTATAGTCTTTCATACCCTTTCCTTTTTGACTTGTCAGCCAACACCTTAGTCTCAAATATATTTTATAATCACTGATCCTGAGTTTTTCTTAAGAACAGTACATATGTTAAATGAACCAGAATTGACTGATCTCTATTGTTTTAATCCCATACATTGCTTTTCTGGAGAAACATTTGAAGCGATCAGTTGAGCCTACACTTCATCAATTCATTTCTTCTTTTCCCTTAACGCAGAAGCCCTATTTTCACAAAGTCTCAAAAAATCTGAACATATACTTCATTTCATAATATTGACTAAGTGCATGTGTTTATTTTGTTTCTATATTTGTGATTATTTTTATTCTTGCATTAGCACGTAAGTTATTATTTGTGACTTAAAAATTACGTTCAGTGTTTCCACACATATCTTTCAACCTTCCCATGTGCCAAACGTGTGCTGGACCCTGAATATAATAACATTAAAAAAAAGTAATCACCTTTCAGTGGGCAAGACAGGCAATAAATAGACAATTGCCAAATAGTGTAATCAGTGCTTCCTTACAGAGGTAAGGTAAGAAGAGAAAAACTGTGTGCTTTAGAAACTCATAAGGTGGGGAACACCTAACATAAGGCTTGGGAGAGTAGAAGAGAATGGTCAGGGAAAAAATGAATAGTGATGGTGACTTTTCAGCAGAGTGCTGCAGAGTGAAGAAGAGTAGAGAACATTCTAAGCAGAGGGAAGGCAAAGACACTTGTATGGCAGGTAATATACAGGTAGAGGACTCCTGCGTGGTTGTAAAGCTGCAGTAGTTGGCTCACATCAGGCAGTGAAAGCCAAGAAGCTAGAACAGTAGACAAGGGCCTTACTACAAAAGGCCTTGTATGTCAGGTAGAGTTTGGATTTTACCCTGAAGGCAATAGGGGCTGACATTAAAGGAATTTAATAAATGATGACAGAGTCAGATTTTCAGGTTTGAAAGACTTCTCTGACCTTTGTATTGAAGATGGATGGGGACGATGAAAGTCTAGTATTAGAGCGGTGGTTCTCAATCCTTGCTTCATATCATTAGAATCACTTGGTGGAGCTTTGAAAAAATGCTAGTGCCTGGACTCCACCAATTAAATCAGAACCTTTGGAGGTGAGCCCCAGACATTGGTGTTTTTTAAAGCACCCCACTTGATTCAAATGTGCAGACAAGGTTATGATCCACTGAACTGGAGAGAGCACTGGGAGGCTTTTAATTAAAACAATCTAGGGAAGAGACAGTTGGATTATCGAGAGGTTAGGAGAGCAATTAAGGTCAATAAATGACTTGGTATCTTCCTAGATAAGGAAAAACGGAGGAAGAGTAATCAAAGATGATTCTTAGGTTTCTACTCTAATGTATGCTGAGCAAATAATCCAAGAAGCTAGACTATATGAAGAAGAACAGGGCATCAGGATTGGAGGGAGACTCATTAACAACCTGCAATATGCAGATGACACAACCTTGCTTGCTGAAAACAAAGAGGACTTGAAGCACTTACTGATGAAGATCAAAGACCACAGCCTTCAGTATGGATTACCTCAGTATAAAGAAAACAAAAATCTTCACAACTGGACCAATAAGCAATATCATGATAAATGGAGAAAAGATTGAACTTATCAAGGATTTCGTTTTACTTGGATCCACAATCAATGCCCATGGAAGCAGCAGTCAAGAAATCAAAGGACTTATTGCATTCAGCAAATCTGCAAAAGAACTCTTTAAAGTGTTAAGAAGCAAAGACGTCACTTTGAGGCCTAAGGTGGGTCTGCCCCAAGCCATGGTATTTTCAGTCACCTCATATGCATGTAAAAGCTGGACAATGAATAAGGAAGACTGAAGAAGAATTGATGCCCTTGAATTATGGTGTTGGTAAAGAATATTGACTATACCATGGACTGTCAGAAGAACAAACAAATCTGTCTTGGAAGAAGTACAGCCAGAATTCTCCTTAGAAGCGAGGGTGGCAAGATTTCATCTCACGTACTTTGGACATACTGTCAGGAGGGACCAGTACCCAGAGAAGGACATCATGCTTGGTAAAGTAGAGGGTCAGCAAAAAAGAGGAAGACCCTAGATGAGATGGATTGACACAGTGGCTGCAACAATGGGCTCAA
>NW_004444095.1:1529820-1578736 GCF_000243295.1 Trichechus manatus latirostris | reverse complement strand
ATGCTTGGTAAAGTAGAGGGTCAGCAAAAAAGAGGAAGACCCTAGATGAGATGGATTGACACAGTGGCTGCAACAATGGGCTCAAGCATAACAACAATGGTGAGGATGGTGCAGGACAGGGCAGTGTTTCGTAGTGTTGTGCGTGTAGGGTCGCTGTGAGTCGGAACCTACTCAACGGCACCTAACAACAACAAAACAACTTGAATGTGACAGAGATTAGGTGAGGGGAAGAGTGAAGATGATGGGATCGATTTTGGATATGCTGAATATTTAAAAAAGATTCAGTAAGTGTTTGGCTATGTGGGTATGGAGCAGAGGAGAGAGTTCTTAACTTAAAAACACAGATTAACTGTGATCATTGAAGAAGTAGTAAATGCAGCAATATAAGTAGATGAATTCACCAGGGAGAATATGTAAGGTGAAAAGAAAAGAAGGTCAAAAAGAAACCCTCCAGGAATAGCAACATTTAAGGGATGGGCAGAGGAGGCTGGGGAGTGGCCAAAGAGGTAGAATAAAATTCAAGAATGAATATCATAATGTTAACCAGAAAGAAAGGTTTCAAGCAGGAACTCATCATTGATGGCAAATACTAAAGGGATGCCTACTGAAGACTTTATAATTGCCTTTGTTGTAGTAACTTGAACCAGTTAAACTAGTTGCTGTCTAGTCAATTCTGACTCATGGTGACCCCATGTGTGTCAGAGTAGAACTGTGAGCTGTGTGGTTTTCAATGGCTGGTTTTTTGGAAGTAGATCACCAGGCTTTTCTTCTGAGGTGCCTCTGGGTGGACTGAAATCTCCAACCTTTTGGTTAGCAGCTGAGTGCATAGCAAATTGAAGGTCATTGCTATTATTGACAAAAGTAGTTTCAGTGGCGAAAGTCAAAATGCAGTGTGTCAAGAAGGATATGTGAAGTGTGGAAGTGGAAATAGTGGATGTAAACTAGTGCTTCTCAAACTTTAACGTGGACACAAATCACTTGGGGTTGTTTGTTAAAATGCAGATGCTGATTCAGTAGGTCTAGGATGGGGCCTGAGATTCTGCATTTCTAACAAGCTCCCAAGTGATGCTAATACTGCTGGTCCATGGACCATCCTTTACATGCTGATAGCTGCTCTTTAGTCATCCCCCAGGGCGTGGTGACCCCGTGCACAACCACATTGGACCAGTGTAATCTATAGGGTTTTCATTGGCTCATGTTCAGATCACCAGACCTTTCTTCCTAGTCAGTCTTAGTCTGGATGCTCTGCTGAAACCTGTTCAGCATCATAGCAACATGCAAACCTCCACTGACAGACAGGTAGTGGCTGTGCTTGAGGTGCATTGGCTAGGAATCAAACCCTGATCTCCCGCATGGAAGGCAAAAATTCTACCACTGAACCACTGCTGCCCCCATCCTTTAAGTAGCACTGGTATAAACTACTCTTCCATGAAAGAGAAAGACATAGGCTTGGCCAGAGAGGGCCTAGGGCCAAAAGAAACGATTTTTTGTTTTGTTTTTTGTTGTTTTATGTTGAGGTGAGAAAAGATAAAATGTAGTTATAGACTGAGAGTGTAGATACAGGAGGCATGGAAATTAGAATAACTTCTCTTAAGAGGTGGAAGGGATTGGAACACTGAGTACAAAGAGGGACACCTAAACCTGAAGAGAAGGAAGTAAGGAAAGATAGAAATATAGAAAAATTTATCAGTAGACAATATCTGGGATTTTGCTTCTTAGTCCATAGTCTCTGTCCAGGAATTATTTTACATTTATTTTTATTCTTTAACTTGAATGGCTAGACTGTGGACTGTGCTTATAAAGATAAGCATGATCTCACTTCGTATTTCAGGTACAATTTCCATTTTCTCCACTTGCCAAAATTAACCAAAAAAATAGAGGTTTGAGTGACAAGATGTAGGAATAAAATTCAATGTGTGTTAAGGGAGAAAAAAATGCCTTTTTTTATTTTACAGATTAAAAAAAATACTTAGATTCCAATGAAAGTATCAGTTTTGATGTGTGAATTTACAGTGATGAATGAGTTTTACTGTGTGCATTGCGTGCTGGTGACACAGTAATAAATCTATGGTGCTGGAATTGTAAGGGTCTCCTTCAGCTCTGCTTTAATGAACTCTCACTGAACCCTTTTGAGTTGTTAATACTTTATTTGCTCCATTTGGTGCTTAATTAATTGATGGCCAGGGCAGGGTGGTCGAATGGATTATCCAGTGATATGTTGTGTCTATATCACATCCAGATAATTTCTCTCCTGGGTATTGTGAATGACCTACGATGATAAACTGAAATATTTTTGCATAGCTATTAAAAAAAAAAGTTACCCTCAAGTAGATTCCGACTCATGGCAACCCCAGGTGTTACAGGGTAGAACTGAGCTCCATAAGGTTTTCTTTTCTTCACTATAATCTTTACAGAAGCAAATCACCAGGCCTTTCTTCTGCAGTGCTGCTGGATGGATTTGAACTGCCAGCCTTTCAGTAAGTAGTGGAGTACCAACTATACAGATCAAACTTTTCCCCCAACTTCAAGAGTTCATCTCAACCAATAGTATTTATTTTTTCCTCCTCAGAGGAAGCCATTATTCTTTTTTTAATTAATTCATTTCAATGATCAATTTAAAATCAGAATTTCACATTTCAATACCCACTTATTTATGTAATTAATAAAATAACTTATACGTTTCATTATATGTGGAAGTTGGTATTTTCTCATAATCTATGATTCTCCAACCAGTGACAAAGACACAATCCTCCTTTCACCTTAACTCATCTTTTGATATGGGAACCAACACTTTCCTATGTTTTATAACCAAAACAGGCAAATAAGCTTTCTTCTGGGGCCTAAATCATTTTTTCTATTAGAATATTCAACATGCGTTAGAAGAGTTAATCTGGTCTTTGACAGTCTGTTGATTAGGAAGTTAAGAGACCTGCCTGAATTCCATTTACAACTCTTCTCTGTATTCACTGGGTGTGGCTTTGGGCAAAATGTCTTATTTGTCATTTTCCCTCTTGTAAATTCTGTTTGTTTTAGTTGCCATTGAGTTGGTTCCAACTCATAGCAACCATATGTAAAACAGAACAAAACATTGCCTGGTTCTGCGCCATCCTCACAATTGTTGCTATATTTAAGCCCATTTTTGCAGCCACTGTCTCAATCCATCTCGTTGAGTGTCTTCCTCTTTTGTACTGACCTTCTACTTTACCAAGCATGATGTCATTTTCCAGGGACTGGCCCCTCCTGATCACATGTACAAAATACCTGAGATGAAGTCTCTCCATCCTCACTTCTGAGGAGCATTCTGGCTGTACTTCTTCCAAGACAGATTTGTTTGCTCTTCTGGCAGTCCATGGTATATTCAATATTCTTAACCAACACCATAATTCAAAGGCATCAATTCTTCCTCGGTCTTCCTTATTCATTGTCCAGCTTTCACATACATACAAAGCGATCGAAAATACCATGGCTTGGGTCAGGTGCACCTTAGTCCTCAAAGTGACATCTTTGCTTAGTATCTCTTAAACAACTTCCATATTCCACAGAATATATTTTTTTCTCAATTGGAAAGTGGTCTTAGTGACTTAGAAAACTGCTTCAATAGTGTGTGGTGAGAAAGCATTTTATCTAACATTGTATTATGAAAAATTTCAAACACACAAAGTTGAAAGAATTGTATAGTAAATACCCATGAAGCCACCACCTAGATTCTGCCTTATCATTTCACCCCTTTATTTGTCCATCAATTCATATTTTTTTGATGCATTTCAAAGTTGCAGACATCAGTACTCTTTACCTTTAAACACTTCAATATACATTTCATTAATTAGAATTCAATATTCATTCACAGTTCCTTTTTCGGTAAAATTGCATTAAGCAAAATGCACAAATTTTATGTGTACCATTCAATGAGTTGTGATGAATGGGTACACCTGTGTGACACATAGCCCTATCAAGATACAGAATGATACCGTCATCCAGAAAGGAGAAAACTTTTTTTTCTTTTTTTTGGTGGGTTTGGGTTTACTTTAACTAACTTCTAGCATGGCTGAATATATGACCATAAAATCGCCAAGCTGAATCACACCCACGGTCCGTCCAGGAGAACGATACACGGCTACTGATATGCTATTTGTTCGTCTAGGTACTGGGCTGAGTATTTCACAATAACCTTGTAAGGTGAGCCTACGTCTCTGACAGGGGTATCAAAAAGCATATATTTCATAGACTGTTAGAGGGTGAAGGAACCCCAGCGATCATTCAATCTACCCCCCTCTGCTTTATGGCTCAGGATTACGAAGCCCCAGAGAAATCCAATGGTGTTACAAAAGTGCATGATTGCCTGTCTTTACCCGTATAATTGAGAGCCAGCTAGGGGCCAGACACTCTGCTCGGTGCCTTGTGTTCATTATTTCCTTTACTCTTAACAGATTATTAATCAACTGGATATTATTATCCCCATTTTACGGACAAGTAAGCTGAGTGTGAAAATGGCATTAAATTATTGATCTATGCCATGCTTCAAACTAACCTTAATTATTAGACTAATATTATAAAGTATTTTTAGCTTAGTCATTTATTCTGAGTCTGTCTTCCATTCATTTAAACCAAATGGTTGGCTGTTATTGCTTTTTGGGATTTAGAGAAGAATTAGATATTCAACTTATCATAGTGGCTAGGATTTAATCATGTGCTTAATAACTCCTCTCTTTTCAGCTTTCTGGTCTGAAACGTCTCAGACATTTTATTCTGTATTTGCCCAGCAAGCACATTCCTCCCCTCCAGTTCTTAAACAGAGCAAATGCCCATTCGCTCTAGTTATGTTAGCCTTCATGATTAACATATTTGCTTCTTCTTCTTAATGGTTTGAGTTGAGACTTCACTTTTCAGAGCTTAACTGTAGATAAGTCTTTTAAAGAGCCATGTTTAAATGCTTTATGGAAGTAGGGGAAAGATTTCTTAATATCCCTTCTAATTTTGGATATTATTATTCGTATCTTCCTCCATTCCTTATATGTCTTTGAATGTTGAACATTGAGATATGCTCACAATATTCTAGGTATAGTTGCATCCTAACTTTGTACAAGAGTAGAATAATGGTGGTTTCTTTGTTTTCAGTACCCTTCTTAATCATACCTAACCTTTTCCTGACTACTTAAGCCTCAGTGAACAATCTGTTGAAATTCCCACATCTTTTTTCCTGATCCCAACAAATAGTTCTTAGATCATCATCTTAACTGCAATTGGGATCATTTTTCCTTAAAATTGCCCATAGTTAAATATTTCTGCTACTCTTCACCCACTCAAATGACCTCAAAATATTTACCAGCAATTTAACTCTTCCAGCTTTGTATTTTCTACCTGGAAGTCTTGCATACGACATACAATCTTTGGGATCCACACTGTGCCCCTCATGAATGTTCGCTTATAACTATCATCCATTGTTTGATCTTCTCTCTACAGAGAAGTGATAATACTTTGCTTTTGTATGGTCTTTTATGCTTTTATTCATTATTGAATTTTATCTTCACAACAACTCTATTAGTTGTGCAACTATTATTATTTTAGTTTTACATATGAGGAAAGTAAGGTGTGTTGAATCAATGTTTCCAAATTAAATCAGCTATTTTCTCACAAATTCAAGACTATAACCCAGTATTAACTGCTTGTCCATCTTGCTTTTTAAAACTCAGTCACACTAACTTCTAATTCTAGTACTGTGCCTTTAGTGCAGAAATTGCAATGGAGCTGTTCTTTGTTCTGTAGCAATATATATTCAAAAAGACAATCGTTTCCTTTTTTGTAAACAACGTTCTTCCCTAGGAGACATGTTGTCGGAATCTATATCAGTCAAGAATGTATGTCGATAATCAAACTTAGCTAGTTAAAAAACTTGAAGAGAAAGATTGGTTAGCACTCAATCAACTGAACTGTTTCTTTCTCTCTGCAATATTGTGGTTCTTGACATGATTGCTGAGTTTCCAATTTGACACTTCTGGAGATCTGTAAATCAGGACACATGCTGAGTCCCAGTCTGTCATCCTGAGTCTTAGGACTGGTTATTTATTTCCCTTCATTATCCAGCATCTACTTACTGCACAAATCAGTTGAGAAGCTTTCTATGATGGACCTCTGCAAGAAGAAATGCGGACATTTGGGTAGCTCTTCAATTACCAACATGCACAGATTGTCTGGGTTTATGTGCATATATTTTATTATTATTTCACTTTTGTATGTCAGATGAATCTGGTATAAATGTAAATCTAACAGTATGGGCTCCAGTGACCAAGTACATTATCATAATGTATCTTTGGTCTATCAAATCTCCTGGGTGAAGTGTTGCAAATGTGGTGAAATCTATATTTTGAATTGTTGCCCAATTACGAAGGATCACCAGGATTAGATGATGTCCAATTACCATCGTGGTCCAGTTCCAAGATAAGAGCTTCACTTTGATGCTTTTAAGATTTCTTGTTTGCTTTCATTCCTGGATAAAAATGAACATGCATGAAACTATTTAAATGTTTTTTTCTTTCGGATATGTTTCTGCAGGATCTACTCTTAGGACAGTTTTATCAATCAATTGCACTATTTTGTTTCTTTTATTTAAATGGCTGGATATCTGCATGATCGGCCTGTATGTGCTGATATGTTTCTGGAAGTCTAGTTTGGATCACTGTCTAGCATGTATTTCTAAATGTTCTTTATCACATGTTTCAAAGGCCTGATATAATTTTTTATTGAAGTACAATATACATATAGAAAAGGGTACATATTACAAATGTCTGACTTGGTGAATTTTCACAGAATGAGTACGCCCATGTAAACAGCACTCAGATCGAGAAACAGAACATTACCAGAACTTCAGAAGTCCCTTTCATGTCCCTTACAGTCACAACCCGTCCCACAAGGGTACCCACTATCCTAAATTCTAATTTCATCCATTACTTTTGCCTGTTTTTTTTGTACTTTAGATGTTGCTGTTAGTTGCCATCGAGTTGATTCCTACTCGTGGAGAAATGGAATCAAATAGTATAAACTGGTTTGTGACTGGCTTCTTTCTCTCAACATCACGCTTGTGAGATACATCCATAGTGTTGCATGTAGTGGTAGAGTTTTCATTCTCATTGCTGGCTGGTATTCTACTGTATGAATATACCACAATATATTTATCCATTTTACAGTAGGTGGGAATTTGAGTAGTTTCTAATTTGGGGCAATTGCGAATGAGGCTGCTATCAATATTCTAGTCCATGTCTTTTGGTGAACCTAAGTATGCATTTCTGTTAGATATATACTTGGGAGTGGGATTACCGATCAAATATTTTAAATATACTTGATGAGCTTATTGTCTAGAGAAATCTTATGGTGAATCCTTTTGTAAAGTAAATAATCTCTCCATAATTTCTACTCTGCACAGTGGATTCTCACATATGGTCGGTTATTTCACAAGGGGCCATACGTCTGCTGACGGTCTTTCTAGTATTCATCTAATTGTACTAATGTTAATAACATTACAATATTTTTATTGTTCTTATCCTCTGGAGCCTGGTATATTTCAAAATTTTCAAATGCCCATTAAAAATCTCCTTATCCAATATGTACAAGGATTTTTCGACATTATGCAGCCTAAAATTTGATTACAAGACAGACTGAAGCAAAAAGACATGCCAACAGATTCTCTCTGACCTACCATTTATTTTAAAAATGTTGGAGAAAGAGGGATCATTGATTTGTCTTGACACACACACCTTTTAATTTATGGGTTTTATATCAGATGACTATATTCTACTAGTAAATATGATGTCAAAAGTATGGTTGATGCAACTGCATGAAATCGGAAGCAAAGGAAGCCCAGAGAATATTGTTTGCCTGGAATAGAGATCATGAGCAGGACGGTAAGAGGAAAGTAAAGAGGGAAATGTAAAAGAAGTGAGTGTTCAAATTGTGTGAAATTGAAATGCAATAGGGAGACAATGATTGCTTTACAAGTGGAAAGACTCAAGATTCTGGGCAAGAGTTAACTTTGGAAGTGGATTTTTACATCATTATGAAAAGGAATAGTGGATAATTGAAATAATCTACATGTGCAATTCATTTCAAAGACAGTTATTGAAAGTATATCAAGTATCAAGCACTGGGCTGTGCACTAAGGATTTTTTTTTTTAAATGAACAAAATGCTATCTTAGACTAGGTTCCCACAGAAGCAGACCTTGAAGTACAATGTGAGTGGAGTGATTTATTTAGGTGATTCCAGGAAGTATCAGGAGGGAAGTGGGAAAGTGAGATATGGAAAACAAAGAAACCAATAATTGATCCAATTATCGAGAAGGTTATTGCTGTGGGTAACTGGAGTTCAATCCTGATGGGAGAACTCTGCAAGACAGTGAAAAACATGCTTCATAGTTGTCACCCATGAGAGGTAAGGGCAAGGAGTCAGGGGTATTTATCCTCCAACTCTCACCCACCATTGGCTGAGTACTGCTCCCGGGGGCATTAACTCCCCAGCACTTCTGGCTTGTACACAGACCAGGCTAAGAGAAAGCCCTCAGGCCATAAGTGCTTGCAGTAGACCCGCTGACATATACTGGAGTAATGAATGCCAAGAAAATACAGGTGGGGCACCACCAGCATCTGCTGCAGAGTCTATCCTTGATCTTGCAGTGTCTGCTATAAATTATAGTAGTACATAGTACAAGTATTAAAAAAAATTATCAAAGTGCTATGGGAGTCCGCAGGAGGGAGCAAATGACTGCACATAAAAGAGCAGAGGAAGTCTTTATATGTGATGATAACATATGAGAGGGAGGTTAGTTATTAAAGATCTACTAAAAGGGGAAAAAGAATAGGATATATTTTAAACCGTGGCTTTAACCAGGCAAAACCAAAACCAAACTTGTTGCTGTGGAGTCGATTCTGACTCATAGCGACCACACGTGTTACAGAGTAGAACTGCTCCATCGGGTTTTTTTGGCTGTAATCTTTATGGAAGCAGATCACCAGGACTTTCTTCTGTGGTGCCACTGGGTGGGTTTGAACCACCAACCTTTAGGTTATTAGTCAAATGCAAACAAAAAATACTAGAGTTGTTTTCTTGCTCTCAGGGCCTTACTTGGAACATAAGTCCATCCCTAAATCAACCACAGAGGCCAGGAGAATGTATTAAAACCATCAGGCCCCACCCATAGAGCTGAGGGCGGAGGCATCTATCACATGGAAGCCACATGAATGTGAAAGGAAAGGAGGAATGTAGGAGAAGGTAGCAATTAATGAATGTTCACTATACCCACCTTCTCAGGGACTTTCTCCATCTGACATCACCTTCTCTCTTTTGACTCCTCAGTACCTATATTCATACTCAAGTTTTTCCCATTTTGAAAAAAAACTTCCTCTGACTTCATGTCTCCTTTAGCTACATTCTTATAAAGAGCTATGGATGAGTAGGCTATAGCTTGCTGTCACTATTTCTTCATAGTCATTCATTTGTCAGTCCCCTACAATAAAATTCTCACCACTCCACTAAAATAATTTTCTATATGGACTTCAGGGAATTCCATGTGGCCAAAGAGAATGGACACGTTGACATGGGCTTTGGGGAGTCTGACTCTTTGGTCCAAGTCTTGGCTCTACTACTCACTGTCTGTATGACCTTATGCCAGTTCTTTAATATAAGTCTCGATTTCCTCATCTGTAAAATGAGAGTAACAACAATAATAACAACAAAGGCAAGGATACCTACCTCATAGGATTATTGTGATGATTAAATGAGTTAATATAGGTAAAGAACTTAAAACGGTACTCTGAACAGAGTAGATATTCAAACAAATGTTCATTACCATGATTTGTATTATCTCTTGGGACATCTATGGCATTTAAAAGTGTTAACCACTCCTGTTTTTTTAAAATTGTTCTTGTTTCTATGAAAGTACTCTTTCCTGATATTCATCCTCCATCTCTAAACAAACAAACAAACAAACAAAAAAAAAACCAAACAAAAAAAACCCATTGCCATCAAGTTGACTCCAACTGATGGTGACCCCTGTGTTACAGAGTAGAACTGCGCCATAGGGTTTTCTTGGCAGTAATCTTAACGGAAGCAGACCAGCAGACCTTCTTAGACACTACTGCTGGGTGGATTTGTACCACCAACTTTTAGGTTAGTAGTCGAGCACAAACTGCGCCACCTCAGGAGCCATACCTCTCTAGCTATTCGTTAATCTTTTTTACTCAGCTTTCTTTATTTGGTCTTTATATGTTGTATTTTCCAGGGCTCTATCCTTACCCTCTGCTCTGCTCAATTTATATATGCCAATCCAATGAGAATGTGTTCACATTAATGGCTTTAGTATCTACTTTTCTGTGGTAATTTACAATCCTGGATATTTCCCTCTCTCTCTCTCTCTCTGTCTTTCTCAAAACTCTTAGCTTTGCTCCAGACCCTTCAGTCCAACTGTCTAAAATGATAGTCTTATGTGAATGATCCTCAAAACATCTTACTGAATGGGTCCATGATGAACTCATTATCTTTTCCCTAGAACTACTCATCCTGTATTCTCTGGGAAAAGAATGAATAACACCATCTAACAGGCAACCAAACCAGAAGCCAGAGAATCTGTCTTAGACTCCTTTGTTTCCCCAGTTCTTAGCAAAATGCCTGGTATCTGGTAGATGCTAAATGAAAGGAGACTGGCTGGCTAGATGGATGGATGGATAGGTGGGGGTGCTGGTGCATGGAGAGGTAGATGGATTATTGAGTGACACTCTAGACTGCAAATTTATTTAGTCAAGTATTGTCTGATAATAGTACACAGTTGAAGGTCAAGAATGAAAAGGCACACCCTCAGTGGGATGCGTAACCTAATTGACCATTTTGTCATGCTACATTACACACCTATGACGCCTTTTGGCTGAAAATCTTCCATCGTTGTGATTCAACAAGCATTCAAATGGTATGTTTGTCTGAAATAATGGTCTGGGCTATAAAAGATCCCTCTTTTTTCCCAATTAAGAAACTTCTAACCACATAATGGGAAGACCTACTTTCTTCTTCTCAACATGAAGTGATGACTTTTTTAAAATATAGAGTCTATCCTAATGAAATGAACAATAGAATGTACAAAACATGCACTGGCAAGAGTGCAAGCAGTTTACCATGTGTATGTCAAAAACACTAGGCATTCTAGAAATTCTGCTAGCATACTAAAATGTTACTGATTAAGGCTAATTAAGGTGAAGGCAAATGGGAATCAGGCTATTTTCAGAGAAACTCAATTTATTATTATCAAGTGCATATAGTATATAATAATAGGCTAAGAAAGGAGGTACCAAGTATGCACACTAAAGGCACCTCCTATGATGAGTTGAAAAAATGGTTTGTAATTTGACTATCCACTACTCATCTGTCAGTTTGTCATACTGTGGTGGCTTGCGTGTTGCTCTGATGCTGGAAGCTGTGTAACCAGTATTTCGAATACCAGCAGGGTCAACCATGGTGGACAGATTTCAGCAGAGCTCCCACACTAAGACAGACTAGGAAGAAGGACCTAGCAATTTCCTTCTAAAAAAAAAGTTGCCCAGAGACAACCTTATGAATAGCAGTGGAACATGGTCTGATTGTAGTGCCAGAAGATGAGCCCCTCAGGTTGGAGGGCACTCAAAATACAACTGGAGAAGAGCTGCCTCCTCAAAGTAGAGTCGACCTTAGTGATGTGGATGGAGTAAAGCCACTGAGACCTTCATTTACTGATGTGGCATGACTCAAAATAAGAAGAAAGAGCCGCAGATATCCGTTAAAAATCAGAACATGGAATGTACGAAGTATGAATCTAGGAAAACTGAAAGTCGTCAAAAATGAAATCAAACACATAAAGATTGATATTCTAGGCATTAGTGAGCTGAAATGGACTGGTATTGGCCATTTTGAATCAGACAATCATATGGTCTACTATGCCAGGAATGACAACTTGGAGAGGAATGTTATTGTGTTCATTGTCAAAAAGAACATTTCAAGATCTATCCTGAAGTACAATACTGTCAGTGGTAGGATAATATGCATATGCCTACAAGGAAGACCAGTTAGTACAACTATTATTCAAATTTACACACCAACCACTAAGGCCAAAGATGAAGAAATTGAAGATTTTTACCAACTTCTGTGGTCTGAAATGGATCAAACATGCAATCAAGATGCATTGATAACTACTGGTGATTGGAATGTGAAAGTTGGAAACAAAGAAGAAGGACCGTCAGTTGGAAAATATGGCCTTGGTGATAGAAACGATGTGGGAGATTGCATGATAGAATTTTGCAAGACCAGCAACTTCATTGTAAATACCTTTTTTCTACAACATAAACGGACCTCGCCAGATGGAATACAAAGGAATCAAATTAACTGCATCTGTGGAAAGAAAGGATAGAGAGGCTCAATATCATCAGTCAGAACAAGGCCAGGGGCTGCCTGTGGAACAGACCATCAATCACTCGTATGCAAGTTCAAGTTGAAGCTAAAGAAAATTAAAACAAGTCCATGAGAGGCAAAATACGACCTTGCGTATATCCCACCGAATTTAGAGACCATCTCAAGAAAAGATTTGACACACAGAAAACTAATAACCTAAAACCAGATGAGTTGTGGGATGACATCAAGGATATCATACATGAAGAAAGCAAAATGTCATGAAAAAGACAGGAAAGAAAGAAAAGACCACAATGGATGTCAGAAACAACTCTGAAACTTACTCTTAAACATAAAGTAGCTAAAGCAAATGGAAGAAATGATGAAGTATAAGAGCTGAACAGAAAATTTCAAAGAGTGGCTCGAGAAGACAAAGTAAAGTATTATGATGACATGTGCAAAGACCTGGAGTTAGAAAACCACAAGGGAAGAACACGCTCGACATTTCTCAACTTGAAAGAACTGTAGAAAATATCAAGCTTCCAGTTGCAATATTGAACGATTCTATGGGCAAAATATTGAACAATGCAGGAAACATCAAAAGAAGATGGAAGGAAAACACAGAGTCACTATACCAAAAAGAATTGGTGGATGTTCATCCACTTCAGGAGATAGCATATAATGAAGAACTGATGGTATTGAAGGAAGAAGTGCAAGCTGCAACGAAGGCATGGGTTAAAAAAAAAAATGGCTCCAGGAATCGATGGAATACCAACTGAGACGTTTCAACAAATGGATACAATGCTGGAGGCGCTCACTCCTGTATGCCAAAAAATTTGGAAGATAGCTACCTGGCCAACCGACAGGAAGAGATCCGTATTTGTATCCATTCCAAAGTAAGGTGAGCTAATAGCATGCGGAAATTATCGAACAATATCATTAATATCACTTGCAAGTAAAATTTTGCTGAAGATAGTTCAAAAGTGGTTGCAGCAGTACATTGACAAGGAAGTTGCCAGAAAATTCAAGCCAGATTCTGCAGAGGATGTGGAATGAGGGATATCATTGCTGATGTCAGATGGATCTTGGCTGAAAGCAGAAAATACCAGAAAGATGTTTACCTGTATTTTATTGACTATGCAAAGTCATTCAACTGTGTGGATCATAATAAATTTCGAATAACATTGTCAAGAATGAGAATTCCAGAACACTTAATTGTGCTCACTTGGAACCTGTACATAGACCAAGAGGCAGTTATTTTAACAGAACAAGGTGATACTGCATGATTTAAAATCAGGAAAGGTGTGTGTAACAGTTGGATCCTTTTACCATATGTATTCCATTTGTATGCTGAGCAAACAATCCGAGAACCTGGACCATATGAAGAAGAATGTGGCATCAGGATTGGAGGAAGACTCATTAATAACCTACGATATGCAGATGACACAGCCTTGCTTGCTGAAAGCAAAGAGGACTTGAAGCACTTACTGATGAAGATCATAGACTACAGCCTTCAGTATGGATTACATCTCAATGTAAAGAAAACAAAAATCTTCACAACTGGACCAATAAGCAACATCATGATAAACAGAGAAAATATTGAAGTTGTCAAGGATTTCATTTTACTTGGATCCACAATCAATGCCCATAGAAGCAGCAGTCAAGAAATCAAGTGACGTATTGCAATGGACAAATCTGCTGCAAAAGGCTTCTTCAAAGTGTTAAAAAGCAAAGATGTCACTTTGAGGACTAAGGTGTGCCTGACCCAAGCCATGGTATTTTTAGTCACCTTATATGCATGCAAAAGCTGGATAATGAATAAGGAAGACTAAAAAAGAATAGACACCTTTTAAATATGGTGTTGGCAAAGAATATTGAATATACCATGGACTGCCAGAAGAACGAACAAATCTGTTTTGGAAGAAGCATAGCCAGAATGCTCCTTAAAAGCGAGGATGGCGAGACTTCATCTCACATATTTTGGACATGTTATCAAGAGAGGCCAGTCCCTGGAGAAGGACATCATACTTGGTAAAGTCAGCAAAAAGAGTAATACCCTTGATGAGATGGTATGACACAGTGGCTGCAATAATGGGCTCAAACATAGCAACCATTGTGAGGATGGCGCAGGACCGGGCAGTGTTTCATTCTGTTGTACACAGGGTCGCTATGAGTTGGAACTGACTAAAGGGCATCTAACAACAACAACATAATAATAAGTGCCACTTGGTTTTACATACTCTGGGGACTGAATTCTTGACTTGTCACAGTCACTAGTCTTATAGGGTCTATATAGCCCCTATGCTTATTTATAAAATATTTTAAGTACTCATATAACTCATAACTTCTCATAACTATGGAGGCAACAACGGGGTTAATTAAGAAGGACTAACCCTGCACCATGAAATAAGAAGCACAGTCTAAAGTACTGTGCTGTATGCATTTTGTTTCTCCCTCCATAGCCAATCTTTATCCTTCTCTATTCTGCTCTCTGCTCTGGGAGGCTGACCTATACCGTCACTGGGCTCCCATGCCCTCTGGCTTCCAGTTGGTTTTGCCACTGGGGAGCCCTAGTAGGCTATTGAAAAGGAGGAGAGTGAGTTAAGGATATTTATTCTCCTAGTTCCCTCCCTGTAATGTTGCCTTGGGCTGGCTATGTACCTTGACAAAAGGTTACTACTTTTCTCCCAGTGGTTTCTCATCATGAGCCTCTGCTTCCATCCACTTCTCTCTCCCCTCATCCCTTAGGCCTAGATGTAGTAATAGCTCCACTGCTACAAGGCCCAGGTCCTTGCATCCTCTTTAGTGGTTTTCCTACACTCTGTTTGTGTTATAATTTGTTCCTTTGTAAATAAACCTCTCAGATAAACCAGGCCAGATACAGAGGAACATGTTTGTCAAGTTCAGATATTCCAGAAGACAGTGGGGAGGCAAGGGTTTTAAATGAGTGAGTGGGGTGATAAGATTTATATTATTACTCTGTCTACAGTAGAGAAGTTACATTGGAAAACAGAGACTTGAAGTAAGGGGACTGTATAGAGGCTATTACAGAAGTGTAGGCCAAAAATGATAGAGCTTTGCTGTGGCAATGAGGAAAGAGGGGATAAGTTGTTTATGAGAGAACTCAGTAACTGAGTACGTATGGTGTCGGATGAGCGTTAGGGAAAAATACAGAATGTCTGTCAGGTTTCTCGCTTAAGGGATGAAGTAGATGGTGATTTTATTACTTGTTTCCTCTGACATTATTTTTCTTTCACAAAAGCAGCTTAAAGAAGTTGTTCAGAAAAAAGAACGTGGTCTTGTTTATTTTCTATATTCTAAAATAAATCATTCCGGGCAGAATCTATAAGACAACCATATTAGACTCACAATGATACCAAAAATAGCCTCAATATTAGCCAGTCTTACTCACAGAATGTACCTGGCATAGATTCTAATATACTGTTACAAGATGCTTCCAGTATACCTATCTGCTCTTGGATTCCCCTAGAAGACCCTGGGAAAAAGATTTTGAGCGCAAGTAGTTTATTTGGCAGGTGAAGGAAACATCAGCGGGGGACTGGGGAAGTGAGACAGGGAAGGCAAGGCAGCCAGTAAAGGATTTTTATCAAGCAAGCTACCACTGTGGGCCACTGGAGCTTTATTCCACTGAGGAAAATTTGGGAACCCTTGTAAACTCTGAGCTAATAATGCCTTGGAGTTATCTTCTCTAGGTTCAGTGGAGCTGGAGTATTCATACCCCGATTCCCATCAGTCATTGGTTACAGGCTGCTCCTGGTGGCAAAGGGGTGGCCATCAATTCCCTGGGTCTTCTAGACTGTCACTTAGATGGTAAACAGAAGCTGGTGGCAATAGAGAGTCCTCAGACAATGAAATATGAATGCTGACAGTTGGAAGTTAGACACCGTTAGATGCTGAAGTGGTAAGAGCAAGGGGATATGGGCATTCTGCTATGATACCTTTCTAAAAGATGGTTCATTTTTGTCTCTAGTGATTAATAATAGGCAAAGACACATTTTTAGATATAATACTGATGGTCTAGGTCACCTTCAGGAAGATAATTTAACAGAAACACATGTTGGCTATCTGAAAAAAGTAAGGCTTCCTATTGTTATAGTCCTAGGTATAACACAAGGAACAATGTTTTTTAATGAGAAATATAAGATATAAGATAATGTATGGATTTTAAATTTCAAATGACTTCTCCACACTTAGCATTTACTACTATATATTCATTACTCTTTTTATTTTCCAGTTGAAAGAATTCAGAGTCAGTGGGATGAAGTACAGGAACACCTTCAGAGCCGGAGGCAACAGTTGAATGAAATGTTAAAGGATTCAACACAGTGGCTGGAAGCAAAGGAAGAAGCTGAGCAGGTCTTGGGGCAGGCCAGAGCCAAGTTTGATTCATGGAAGGAGGGTCCCTACACAATGGATGCAATCCAAAAGAAAATCACAGAAACTAAGGTTAGTATCAAAGATACGTTCTTAAAATTAAAAAAAAAATGTTTACAATCAATGAAATTATACTGTGGGTTGAATTTCAATGATTTATAATGTAAATGTATTAAAGGGAAATTATATTTAAGCTGGAATGAACAGTAGACTTTCAGTAAGAGTAAAGTAGAGATTAGAGGAAAACTGATGGCTGAAATCAATCTTAACATTACTTGTGTCTAACAATCTAGATTTAGTGGACTGGTTTTCACATTGCACCATCTTTTTTAAATCACTTCAAAGTTAATGTCCATACTTATGAAGTAGCATGTAGTCAACATGTCGGGTTTAATTCCTTCCTATAAAAATTAGCAGGTCTACTGCTTCTTACCTTATTTGAAGTTCCTGAATGGAAATGGGAGGAGGTGATTGTAAGAATAAGGCAGGGGATAAGGTGTAATCTCACTTTCTGCTCCCATTCTCTAGCCTCACCATCCCAACTCTTTCTCCTGTTCTTTATCTTCCTTCTCTTTCTTCTCCGCTTTCCCCCACAACTGCATTAAATACCTGTCAATTTAGTAGTCTAGAACTCTTCAAAATAAAAGGAAAAAGGAAAGGAAATAAAATTGGTTGAGTGACTATGTTTTATCAAGTGCCATATATGATGCCTTACATGCATGTAATCCTTTTAAGCTTGGCATTTTGGGGTCATTTTTGAAAGACCCTAAATGCTAGATGATGTGGACCCTTTAAGGGATTTTAAGTGGAGAGGAACATGGTGGGAATTTGATCAGACAGAGTACTTGAGCAGAGGCCTGTATAGATTTCTTTTTTTCTGGTAGAGAAAGCCTTTAGCTAAACAAGTATCATAATCTCAAGTTGGTTATGCCATCTAAAGAGAAACTTACATAGTTTTCTTGGGCAAAGTGGCTTCCATTTCTAAATTATCATGTTAGACTATGCTAAAAAACAGTAACAAAGAAACCCTGGAATCTCAATAGATTAACACAATAAAGGTTAATTTCTTAGTTATGCCACAGTTCAGTGTGGATTGAAAAGCCCTTCTTAGGAGTTCTCTACCAAATGGTGACTTGGGAATGAAGGTTTTTGTAATTTTGTAAAACTATCATTTTAAGTATATGGATGCCTAAGGTGACTGCAGAAGGGGAAGAGAGAATGTGGTCAGTCAACCTATGAAGTTTTATGGCCAGGCCTGGAAATTATGTATGTGTACCACTTCCACCCACATCCCATTGGTCAGAACTTGTTCCCAACTTAATTTCTGGAAGAGTAAATAGGATTAGTGAACATTTAGACAGTCTCTGTCACAGCTACTTTTTCAAAGGACCTGAGCCACCTATCATCATCATCATCAGAAGTAATGACAGAACCGTAAAATTCTGTGTGGCTTTCGAACATTCTTCCCATACAAATTAAAATCTTGTCCTCACAGTGGTGGCATAGTGGTTAAGAGCTTGGCTGCTAACCAGAAGGTTGGCAGTTTGAATCCACCAGCCACTGCTTGGAAACCCTATGGGGCAGTCCACTCTGTCCTATAAGGTCTCTGTGAGTTGGAAGCGGCTTGACAGCAATGGTTTTTTTTTTTTTTTTTTTTTGGTTTGTCCTTACTTCTATTGGAGGCACCATCTAGATGTATAAAAATACTTTCTTTCACAAATTACTTGTTACCACTAAGAATTTCAGCAATGGATGAACATAGATGAATTAGGACTTTCTAATGATCGTTTTTCTAATTCCTGGTCTGACTATCTGAATATACAATCCATATGGTTATTCTCAAGACTCTGGTCTTGTCCATAATGTACTCTGTAGGTTCTACTACCTCTTTCCCTCTCAATAAATTTAGGATATTATGAATCAGCAGATAAGGGAGGTCAGGAACCAAAGTGGTTAACTGGTGAGGAGGAATTCACAGGGAAAAGGAATTTGAACTGAATCCTTGAGTTAATGAGGGGAAGGAGAGATGAGATGCACATAATGTTAGATTTGATTAGTGCAAGAGGACTCTGCAAATTGGCAGAAGAGAAATAGTCTTAAAATCTAAGAGAATCCTCAAGTGATAGCAAGAATGGTTAGAGTTTAATACCTCTTAAAAAATCAAAGGGCTTTAAATAAGAAACAAAAAGAATCGCAAAAGGAAATGTGTAAAGGAGAAAACAAATAATTGAGTTTTTCAAAATATTTAGATACTTTAAACACCAAAAGCAAGCAAAAAAGAAAAGATTGCATTATAGGTGCTATCTTTATCAAACTTTTGAAATGATAATTTTTCTTTTGAATGGTCAGTCTAAAATTACATTATGGCTCTGTCATTATCTAACTGAACTGATATTTTTGTTTGTGTTATGTGTCTTTAGGAATTTAATTATATTTATTGATGCAATTTCAGTGTAAGTTCATAAAACAGATCAAGATTGCCAAAGCTGTAATTTCCCTGTCCATTTCCTGAATGGCATATGCTAAAACCAAAAGTAACCTTAATGTTAATACTAATATTTATTAAGTGCTTCCTGTGTGTCAAATCTCCCACATGTCTGTCTGTTGTACTGTGGGGGCTTGCATGTTGCTGTGATGCTGGAAGCTATGCCACCAGTATTCAAATACCAGCAGGGTTACCCACAGTGGACAGGTTTCAGCTGTGTCAAAAACTGTGCTAATCACTTTACATACATTGGCTTATTTCATTCTCCCAACAACCCTCTATGAAATTCCCAGTTTACAGTTAAGAAAACTGAAGCCTAAAGAAGTTCAATAACCCATCTTATACGTAACAGAATTGGTATATGAATGCATAGTGATTGCTATTGGAGATGATTTCACAGATTTCTTCTTCAACCTGTTGTCTCTGTGGCTAAAATGAATCAAGAAAATGTGATGAAGATCAAAAAGAATGACAATTATAATTGTTTATTGATAAATAAAATTACATTACTTATAAGCCAACAGGTAGAAAATAAAAGCAATGAAATAATATGCTGGGGGGAAGTTTTCATATTCTGTTATGCGGTGAAAAAACTAAAAAGATACTTGCAAATTTTATTCCATTTTTAATGAGACTTTTTTTTTAAAGTTAGGGAGCATATAAAGCAGGGATCTCATCTTACGGCTAATGTCTTATTACTACTGAATGACATTAGGTGGCTTAGTACTTACAAATTTCTTTTAGGAAGAAAGTATAAAAATTAGGAGACCATAGATAATTTGACCAGAATCTTCTTGCTCCATATGTTCTTTCTGAGTCTATGTGGCTAAGATTTTCAAGAGAGCTGGCAAGCCTCGTAAGGCAATCATCAGTCCGAGCCTCATAAGGCAATCATCAGGCTGTGCCTACAGGGTCAGAGAACTATGATTACAACATTCAGCCTCCCTTGCAGCAACATCACTGACAACTGTACCCTCACTGTCACTAATGAGTGACAATGAAATGGTTTCAAAGACAACCACCAGTATTGTTATACTCTTTGAAAATTTAAACCTGTGGCCATAACAGAACTACAGAAAAAAATCACCAACAATCGTGATATTTTAATAAGTCATAATTGCTTTTCATTGTTCATAATCTCTTCTAGCTCTAGTCTACGTATTTTTTAATTGTCCTCATAATGTAGCTAAAATTTTGAATTTGGATTTTTAAACTGAGTGTTGTTGCATAAATATTTATCTATGTTGATACATAGCATTTAATAACAATCTGTCTTAATTCTTAGCAATATTTCATTAAGTTTCCATCTTCTATTGAACCATCTCTTACTGGTTGGACATTTAGAAAATGTCGTCTTCTTCTAGTGGAGAAAAAAATAACAGCCTTTCACAAAATAGAAATCAAACCTGAGATAGCATCTGGAAAAAGCCCATCCTGAAAACATGATGAGGGTGGAAAGAGGCAATAACAAGAGAGTCTTGATTTGGCGAAAGAACAGACTGCAGACGTCCTGGGATGTCAATAATTCATGTGCAGGTCATTGAGAGATATCTATAATATATTTATAGTTTCTTTCTTTGCTGAGTAACCCTTAATTTTTAGGAAACAAAACATGAAGTGAGTAAGTTGTTGACTTTTTTAACCACGTGACTTCTTTTTATCGTCTTCATGGCCCAGGTGTGATAATGTTCTTTTGAGATGGAAAGACAGATGTCAGGGAAAATCTTACAAGATTTCCATCCTAATCAAAACCCCTGCCAGTAGGCTATGACAGAGTCATATGAGAGATAGTGCCATTTAAAAGTTTCATAACAGGCAAGATGGTATGCCAGTGGCACCAAAAACTGCCAGCAATGATCATCATGGGATTTATTTCATTTGGCAGAATCTTGGTTGAGTTCACAACCTGTCCCCCAGGCTATTAAGACTGGCCCATACATGGCCATGGATGCTTTGGGGAAATTATTTCTTGATCATCTTAAATTTTCTTTTCCAGTGTCAAGAGAGATTTACCCAGACTTAGAGTTTTCATTTATTTTTCTTTTCCTTTCAGCTTTTGAAAGAGAAACTCCTTTTTTGTCTGCTTTGTGATTGCTTTTGTGTCAAATTCAGCATAAAAGCTTTTCAAATGTGACGGCATTAGCTGTTTTGTGCTTGGCTGAGCTAAGAGAACATGAATTCCATAGAGAAGTGAAATCTTGTTTGAGCCTCGCTGATTTGGCTATATAATAGTTAAAACTATCTCAGGCGAGAAATCCAACAATTTATCAAATTATTAAATAAACATTTCCAAGGCTGCAAAAACCCTGTGTTTTGAAGACATTCTTTAGGGAACTTGGAATATAGATACACTGTAATCAATTAATTGCAAAGGTTTAGCCTTGTTGTGTGTAGTAAATACAGTCACTCTTTGACGATCTCGAATTATTTTACTAGGAAATAAATTAATCAAGGAGAACTTTTTTCAAATATGGAAGTAGAGCCTTACTCTTAATTATTTGGGGAATGAGCAGCATCAGAATATATCCTTATCTTCCATAACGATATGGACAATAATGGAGACTGAATTTTTCTTTTATGCATTTTGTTTATTTTTTAGACTTGCGCAAAATTAAATCAGCAAAGTAGCCCACACTGGTAGCTTGAGGTTTGGATTTTTGATGCAATAATGGAAAAGATTATCAGAAATCTTGCTAGAACAATCAACCTGCCATTTCTTCATGCATTTTCTTTATTCCCTTTTGTTCCCCCCTAAAGCTTCCACATGATTAAGGAGAAAGAATCAATAACCTAATAGTACTTTTCCTCATAAAGTATATATGAAGCTATTAAACTTCTCAAAGCATACAAACAGGAATGCTTTCTGCATCACTGATCCAGCACGGGTAGTAATGGGTTAGTAATACTATATAAATATTTAATGCAGAGTCACCACGTCTTGAATAGGATTATGCTCTTATTGCACCATCTCTAGCCTAGTTTTCTTTTCACAGTTTAGTTTATTCCATGCTTGAATAAAAATTGCACTTCTTTACACATTTTTAAATTACTGGTCCTCACCCCTTAAAACTGGGTGCTAATATCCCAGCAACTGAATACCTTTACATCAGACATTATATTAAATATATACCAGTGGCAAGACTTCTGTAATGGCATAGTAAGGACTTCTAAAAATCCACTCCTACATAAAAGCAATGAAAATATTGGCAAAAACTGTCAAAACCACTTTTCTCAAACTCTGGACATTAACCAAAGCCTGCAACAATCTGGAAACTGCTGAACCTCAGTAAGAACATCAGGGTTTGTAACTTTTTAACTTGGCCTATTCCCATCTCCTCCTTTTGGATCCTTAGTAGCCTTGAAAACAGCAGTCTTGCAGCTACCATAGAGGGAACATCAGGACTGGAGTTCTTCAAAAGGTCCCTTCCATTCCCAGAGCACTGTCACTATTTTATATTTCTTGCAGTTCCCTGGAAATACTTTAGTCACAGGGCCTTGTCATTATTTGACCTGATATGGAGCTAGCTCTTCAAGAAAAACCCTATACCCTAGATGTTTGTCCAAAACAATTACCAGCAGTTGTTTAACATTGCAGCTGCCTGAGACTGTGATGCTAGTTGAGACAAACAAGGGATTAGCCAAAAACTTAAAACTAAAATGTGGGGAATGAGATGTCTATAGGGGACCTTGACAAGGTCTGACATACTCCTGGGGCTCTAGAAGCTCATGAACATTTGCAGGGCTGTCTCATACCCAGGAAAGGCAGGAGAGGCTCAGTCTCTCACTTCTGGCTGACCCTGAGGCTCTATGCAAGCAGTAAGTGAAGGCTAAGTCAGAGTAGTAGATTTCCTGAGGATTGAAGGTACGTTCCAACACATTATCAGAACCTCTTGGAAGAGAGTGGGAAACAGTTTGGTGGTTCCTCCAAAAGTTAATCATATGACCCAGCAATTCCACTGTTAGGTATATACCCAAAATACTTGAAAGCAGGAGCACAAACAGATACTTGTACACTAATGTTCATTGATGCATTATTCACAATATCCAACTGTGAAAACAACCTAAGTGTCCATCAACAGATAAATGGATAAACAAAATGTGGTATATCCATGTAATGGCACACTATTCAGCCATAAGGAGGAACGAAGTTCTGCTACATGCAATGACATGGATGAACCTGGAAAACATTATACCCAGTGAAATAAGTCAGACTCAAAAGGACATATATTGCATGATCCCTCTTACATGCAATATCTATAATACACAAGTGCATAGATACAAAAGTTTATTAGTGATTATCAGGGGCTAGGGGAAAGAGGAAATTGGAGTTATTGCTTAAGGAATAATGAGTTTTTGTTTGGGGTGATTAAAAAGTTTTGGAAATACATAGTGGTGACAGTTGTAAAACATGGAGAATATAATTAATGTCACTAAATTTACACTTAAAAATAGAGTGACATTTTTTGTTACATACATTTTACCACAATTATTTAAAAAAAAAAAAAAGCTGAGAAAATGTGTTACTCGCATACCTGCTCTAAAAGAAGTACTAAAAGGAGTCCTTCAAACTAAAATGAAAGAATACTTAGTGGTAATTTGAATCTACATGTAGAAATAAAGAGCACTGGTAATGATAATTACATGGGTAAATTAAAAAAAACTGTAAACATTTTGTAACTTTTCTAACTGATTTAAAAGACAACTACATAAAGCATTAATTATAAAGATGTGTCAATGGGCTGATAATTCATAAAGACGTACTTCGTATGACAATAATAGTGCAAAGCTAAGAGAGGGAATGAAGGTAAAATGGAACAAAGTTTCTGTATACTATTAAAATTTTGCTACTATTAATGTGAATTGGATCATTTTAAGTTAAGATATTAATTATAATTCCCAGAGTGACCACTAAAAAGTAACTCAAAAATTATGCTAAAAGAAAAAAAACAAGAAGATTAAAATGGTACACTAGATGATATCTATTTAACAAAAAAGAAAGCAACGATAAAAGAATAAAGAAACAAAAAAGATAAGGCATAAAAAGAAATAAAATAGCAAAATGCTGACATAAATTCTACTTTATCAGTAATTACATCAAATGTAAATGGATTAAACACTCCCACCAAAAGACAGAAAGTTGCCAAATGGATTTAACAAACAAACAAACAAAAAAGTAAAAAGAAAATGATCCAACTATGTGCTGCCTACAAGAGAAACACTTTGGATTCAAAGACACAAATAGGTTGAAGTTAAAGGATGAAAAAAGATATACTGTACAAAGAGTAACCAAAAGAGAAATGGAGTGGTTATACTAATATTACACAAAATAAACATTAAGACAAAAATTTTTACTAGAGACAAAGAAGGATATTTTATAATGACAAAAGGGTCAATCTGCCGTGAAGATATAACAATGATAAACATACGTGCCTCTAAAAACAGAGTCCAAAATACTTGAAGCAAAAACTAACAAAATTAAAGGGAAAATAGACAATTTTACCAAAATAGTTGAGGGCTTATATACTCCACTTTTAGTAATGGATAAAATAACTATGCAGAAAATCAGCTAGGAAATAGAAGACTTGAAAACCACTATAAACTAATTAGACCTAACAGACATCTGGAGAACATTTCACCCAATGACAGTAGAATACACATTCTTCTGAAGAGAACATGGAATATTCTCCAAGACAGACCATACACTAGGTTGTAAAACAAAACTCAATAAGTTTGAAAGGATTGAAATGATACAATGCAATGAAATTAGAGATCAATAACAGAACTAAATTAGAGAAATTCAAATATATGTGGACATTATACAAGACAATTTTAAGTAACTAATAGTCAAAGAATAAATCACAAAGGAATTTAAAAAAAAAAAACTACACACTTTGAAATGAATGGAGAAAAAAGCACAACATACCAAAACTTATAGTATGCTACTAAAACAGTGCTTAAAGGGAAATTTATAGCTGAAAATACCTATATTTAAAAAGTAAAAATATCTCAAATCAATAATCTAACTTTTTACCTTAAGAAACTAGAAAAGCAAACTAAATCTAAAGAAAGCAAAAAGAAGAAACTAATAGATTAGAGTGAAAATAAATGAAATAGAGAATAGAAAAACAATAGAGAAAATCAACAAAACCAAAAGTTGGTTATTTGAAAAAATCATCAAAATTGACAAACCTTTAACCAGACAGACTAAGAGAAAAGGAAAGAAAAAGAAAGAAGATGAAAATTATTAATCTCAGGAATGAAAGAGGGGACATCTCTACCAACAATACAGATTAAAAAAGGGATTATAAGAGGATAATATGAACAAGTGAAGAAATAGAAAATCTGAATGCATGTATAACAAGTAAAGAAAGTGAATCAGTAATGTAAAAACTTCCCACAATGAAAGGCTCAGGGTCAGATGGCTTCACTGGTGAATTCTACCAAACAATTAAAGAAGGCTGGATACCAATCCTTCCTCAACCTGATAAAACTCTCCCAAAAATCAGAAGAGGAGGGAACGCTTTCCAACTCATTGTAAGAGGCCAGTATTACTCTGATACCAAAACCAGACAAAGACATTACAAGAAAACTATACACCAATATGCTTTATGAATAAGGACTCAAAAGGATTCAACAAAATACAAGAAACCAAATCCAGCAAAACATAAAAAGTATTATACACCCTGACCAAGGGAGATGTATCCCAGGTATGCAAGGTTGGTTTAATTTCCAAAAATTAATCAAGGTAATGTACCACATTAATGGAGTGAAGAGGAAAAAATGTACATAATCATCTCAATTGATACAGAAAAGGCATTTGACAAAATCCAACACCCCTTTATGATAAAAACACTCTGAAAACTAATAATAGAGAGGAACTTACTCAACATGATAAAGGGCATTTATGAAAAACCCACAGCTAACATACTCAAATGGTGAAACATTGAAAGCTTTCCACCTAAGGTCAGTTACAAGACAAGGATGCTCGCTTTCACCACTGCTTTTAACCATTGTCCTGAAAAGTCTAGCCAGAGTAATTAGGCAAGAAATGTAAACGAAAAATATCTAAATTGGAAAGGAAGAAGTAAAACTATCTCTGTCCACAGATGACATGATCCTATATAGATAGAAAACCATGAACAATCCACAAGAAAGCTACTAGAGCTAATAAACGAATTCAGCAAAGTCACAGGGTACAAGATCAACACATAAATCATTAATTAGTGTTTCTATACACTGACAGTGAACAATCGTGTTACAATATCATCTAAAAGAATAAAATACCCTGGAATAAATTTAACCAAGAAGGTGAAAGACTTTTACACCTATGAACTGCTTGTTATACAGTATCTTGGATCTAATCTTAAACCTATCACCCTCATGAATAGCATTGACTCTGTCTAAACCCTCATTTTCATCTTTTGTCATACCCATTTTAGGTCAAGTATAATATTTCCTTAAAATCTTCTTGTGTTACATAAAAGCACTGGGACCTATTCTAAAAAAATGTATGATCCAGCAGCATTATAGGATTAAAGGATTATATAGAATGACTAAGAGGGATTTATCCCAGGAATGCAAAGGTGGTTCAACATAAGAAAATCAACCAATGTAAAGCACATGTAATTAGAATAAAAGATAAAAACACATGGTCATCTCAGTAGATGGAGAAAAAGCATTTGACAAAATCCAAAACCATTTCATGATAAAACAGTCAATGAGCTAGGAATAATGGGCATCTTTGAAAAATCCACAGCTAAGATCATGAGGAAGACTGAATGTTGTCTCCCTAAGATCAGAAACAAGACAAAGATGTCTGATCTTGCCACTTTTATTCAACATTGTACTGGAAGCTGTAGGCAGAAAAATTAGGTACACAAAGGAAATAGAAGGCATCCAGAATGTAAAGAAAGAAATAAAACTATCTCTATTTGCATATGACATGATCTTGTATATAGAAAATCCTAAAGAGTCTGCAAAATTTTTTTTAACTATACAAGTATAAGGCACTTGTATTCAGAATATATATATAAGTGTTACAACTCAACAACAAGAAAAAGACCAAAAAAAAAAAAAAAACAAAGCAATAGGCAAAGGATTTGAATAGACATTTCTCCAAAGAAGATATACAAATGGCCAACAAGCACATGACAATATAGTCAACATTATTAGTCATGAGGGAAATACAAATGAAACCCACAATGAGCTACCACTTCCCACACACTAGGATGGCTAAAATAAATAAATAATACAGACAGTAACAAGTGTTGGCAAGTTTGATGAATAATTGGAATCCTCGTTCATTCTTTTTGGGAATGTAAAATGGTGCAACCACTTTGGAAAACAGTTTCACAGTTCCTAAAAATATTAAACATGGATTTACTATATGACACAGCAATTCCACTCCTATGTATACACCCAAGAGAATTGAAAGCTTATGCCCACACAAAAACTTTACATGGATGTTTGCAGCAGCATTATTCATAATTAATAGCCAAAAAGTGGAAACAACTCAAATGTCCATCAATGGATGAATGGATAAACAAGACATAGTATAACCAGCAATGAAATATTATTTGGAAATAAAAATGAATGAGTACTGACATATGTTGCAATATAGATGAACCTCAAAAACATTATGCTAAGTGAAAGAAGCCAGTCACAAAAGACCATATGTTGTATGAATACATTTACATGAAATGTTCAGAGTAGGCAAATCTATAGAAAGTAGTGATTTCCTGGACTGGGTGCGTGGGAGGGGACAGAAGAACAGATAGCGTATAGTGACTGTTAATGGGTATGAGGTTTCTTTTTGGAGTGAAGAAAATATTCTAAAATTAGATTGCAGTGACGATTGTACAACTCTGTGAATATACCACTAAAATATACACTTTAAATGGGTGAATTTTATGGTACATGAATTATATCTCAATAAAGCTGTTTTAAAAAGTGTATCTGCATGACGTTAAGAAAGCAGATCTTTTCTTTTTTTCTTCACATTTATAAACACAGCTTTAGAAACATTCTGTTTTTCTTTGCCTTTTCTGTGAAACTCCTTGTCAGCCATAGACATGAGAGATAGCCATAACCATGGACCTTAACAGCTTCCTAGTCATGGGCCTCCATCACAGAATGACTAGAGAGTTCCGTTCTTTTTTGGTCAAGATAGATAGATCCTGTCAGACAGAATGTATTCAGAGATGCTACCTGTAGCTCAGAAAGACAGAGATACTGTTGCTTTGAACAGTTCCTACATGTTTGTATAGCTTTCTGTTTATTAGCAAAAGAACTTGTTCCTTTTTCTTCTTTTTTTGTAATTTGTTTTATTTTTTGGTGCTATTAAGAACAACACAACAGAACATATACCAATTCAACAATTTATTCATGTACAGTTCAGTGACGTTGATTACATTCTTCAAGTTGTCCAACCATTCTCACCTTCCGTTTCTGAATTGTTCCTTCCCTATTAATATAAACTCACTGCCCCCTAGTTTTCCTATCTAATCTTTCGCGTTTCTGTTGTCAATATGATCCCATATAGGTAGTTCTTAAAAGAGCACAATGCTCAAGGCAGACATTCTTTGCCAGTTAAGCTAAACTATTGTTTGGTTTTAAGAAGACTTCAGGGACTATTTTGGTTTAAGTTTTAAAGATTATCTCAGGACAATAATTTCAGGGGTTTGTCCAGCCTCCATGGCTCCAGAAAGTCTGGGTTCCATGGGAATTTGAATTCTATTCTGCATTTTATCCCTTTTGATCAGGATTCCTCTATTGAATCTTTGATCAAAACATTCAGAAAAGGTGGTCAGATACCTTCCAGTTCCTCTGGTCTCATGGCAAAGAGAACCTGTTCTTTACGTGTCATTATACTAGTTTATTCTGCTTCTGGCCCTGGCCCCAGACTATCTAAAGAGGTTAGAATTGTCCTAATCTATCTGAGACAGGGTGGTAATTGAGTAGGTATGTAAGTCAGTATGGGCTAAATTATGCTACAGTAACAAGCAACCCCAAAAATCTCAGAGGCTTACAACAAAGTTTATATTTCACGCACGTTACATGTTCGTCACAGGTTGGCAATGGGGTTGTACTTAGCTTAGTCAGGCAGGGACTGTGGTTAATGGCAGCTCTGTCTTGATACATGCTTCCATGATCACAGAGATAGGGAGCATGGTGAGCAATGCCACTGGTTCTTAAACCTTCTGCCTCTTAAAGGTTCTGCCTGGAAGTGACAAGTAGCCAACACCAGTCACATGGTCATCCCTTAGTTCAATGGGGTGGAGATGTATAATCCTCCAGCATGAAAGGCACTGATTATTTGTGGACAGTAACGCAGTCTACCACTCATGGATTTGAAAAATAGCCAAGAAAATGCTACTTTCTGGGGATCTGACCCCTAGTATTCTCTCTGGAGTCATTTCCACCCAACCATTTCCATAGCCTCTCAACCAGGCTTCTCTTAGTTGCCTGGGGTAGCTGGGTGATTTGTTAATTACAACACTGCTTAAACATTTTAATAAAGTCAGCAAATTAAAGAGAGAGCCCAGATAAAGAGAATGCTTTCCAAAATGTCATAATGAAATTAAGGTAATGAAGCACTTGGAGGGCTTTCCTCCCTTCTTTTTGTGTAAAACTTATTCCAAAGAAGCTGGAAGAGAAATGGGGCCTGAAAGTAAAGAGGGGGAGAAATAAATTGTATGCCATTAGTTTAATTATAAAAATTCATTACATGAAGCCATGTAAGACAGAAAATAATGGAACTCTAATGGGTTGGCCAATAACACATTTACTAGGCTGCTCTCTGCTTGTAGTCATTGTTGAAAGGACAAAAAAATAACAACTATGGTATGTAGTCCTCGAAGCTGTTGAAAAGATTAATCATTTCCAGTAAGCTGGAAAATGAGGACCATTTTCTTAAATAGTATCCCCTGTATAGATCTGAAACAGAGTTGTTTGGTAATGTCAGGGGTTTAATAGATGAGTCTTGAAGTTAATGGTGAGAGGCTTTACTTTTGAAATAGCTTCCTTACACATATTTTAACATTTCTATTATAAATCCACAAAGAGGTTTTATAGGTCGTTTTAATTCACACAAGGAAGAAAGAAATTATGTTTCTTTTTCCCAATAAAGATTCATAGAACATTAATTCATACTTAGGGCTAAATTGTTTAGTGATTTTTTTTTTAATATACCAACTATGTGTTTTTTCAGCTGTCTTTGTTTGGAACTTCTTACTCTATCATACACAGTAATTTTCCAATCATGCTATAATCATCAAGGGGATTATTTTTTATTCTTTCAAGTTCAATTATAATAAACACAATCATTTTCCTTGAACTCCTTTATAAGAGTCGTATTTTATTTAACTGTGTTTGAACCCTTAACTGGGAGTCAAGAAACCTGCATTTTTGTGATGCCTCTTTCACTGACTAGCTGAGTCACCTTCAACAAATCACTTAACCTTTCTGAGCTTTAACCTTTTGAGTTTTTGTATTCTCAGGTGTACAGTTATGGGATTGGGCATTAGGAAAGGAGATAACAAAAGATGAAGGATATGTAGGCAGAGGTCATATATTTGAGGACCTCAAAATCCAAGGAAAGAGTTTGGGGATTTGTCCTGTAGTTAATAGGGAGCCTTTGAAAGATTTTACCTAGAGAAGCAATGTGATTCTATTTACGTTTCAAAAAGATCACTTGAGCAATTGTATGTGAATGGATGGGAAGGGTTTGAGAGGTGAAGAGAGGGAACTAATAAAAAGGTCTTTGCAAGAGATGATGAGGGCCTAAATTCAGGTAATGGCAATGGAGATAGAAGATTGGATATAAGGGAAAATTATGATATATCTGTTGTCTGGGTATTCTTTCTGTCTCTTCCTCCAGTTGCAGATCAACTTCTACTACAAAGGGAGAAGATTGTGCTAAGGACAAAACACCAACATTTAAGGGACAGGCAGAAAAAGAAAACTTCAACCGTAAGAGAGAACAGAGGAGACCTAAAGAGAGGGAACCAAGGGAGGAGAGAACCTCAGGAAGATAGTAGTCTACAGCACCAGTTGCTGCAAATTAATCAAGTAAAAGAGAACCTAAAACTTTGCACAGGCATTGGCCATTGGTGACTGAATCAGTGAACTGTTTTCACAAAAATGCTTCATAACAAATAACCTCAAAATCTCAGAGGCATACAACCATAAGCTTTTTTTTTCTTTTTCATGAGCTTGCAGATTAGTTGGGATGGCACTGCTTCATGCTACCGTTCGATTAGGCTGGCTGTGTGCCACATGTCACTCATCCTCCTCCTGTGACAAGCAGGCTAGCCCAGGCCATGTTTGTCTCATGGTTATGGCAGAAATGCAAAAGGCTTAGCTTCACTGCACAAGAACGTTTCAAGCCTACTTATGTCACTTCTGTGAAGCTCCATTAAACAAAACAAGTCACATGGCCAAACCCAGGATCAAAGACAGGGACATCAATTCTGCCTTTTGTAAGAGGAACTTCGGAGTTACATAGCAAAGACCATGGATACAGGGAAAGGTAAAGAATTGGGGCTAATAATTCAGTCTTCTAAAGTGACTTCTGTCAGAGAAGTTTTCGTGGAATGGCGATGGTAGAAGCATGATTTTGATAAATTGTAGAGTGGCAGGAACGTAATCAGCCAAGCTCTTAACTACCGTGCCACCAGGGCTCCCACGTTGAGGCAATGAATGAATATTTGCCTTTTAAGGAGCTTGACAAGGAGCCCTGGTGGTACAGTGGTTAAGTGTTTGGCTACTAGCCAGGTAGTCGATGGATCAAAGCCACCAGCCGCTCCATGGGAGAAAGATGTGGCAGTCCGCTTCGGTAAAGATTACAGCCTTGGAAACTATATGGAGCAGTTCTACTCTGTCCTATAGGGTTGCTATGAGTCAGAATCAACTCGACGGCAATGGGTTTTTTTTTGTTTTGTTTTGTTTTGTTTTTAGGAGCTTGACTGTGAAGGGAAAGAGTATGCTAGGGTGCAGTATATTTAGTTGTTTAGTTTGTAAAGATGGGAAAAACACTCATGTTTGAAGGCTGTGGAGAAGGACTCTGCAAAGAGGCAAGAGGTTGAAAACATCGAGGGAGTAAGTACATGGAGGAAGATCCCAGAATAGATGGGTTCCCAGATGGAGAAAAGGGCTTCCAATAGCAAAAGAGGCACCTCTTTCTCTGAGAGTTGAAAGGACACAAGATGTAAAGTCTGACATTTGATGAAATTTACACTTGATATATTCAATTTCCCCTGCGTTATAGTAGGCAGATCATTTGCCATGAGATTTCTTCCAGTTTGTATCAGACTCCAGCGTGGAAACCATGCTAGATATTTCAGACAGAAGGAATTTAATACAGGGGACTGGTCCCATGGGTAATGTAAGAGCTGAGAAGCCCAACGGGGATAGTGAGGCATCCCAGAGTTTAGCAACATCAGGAAACTCTTACCACTAGGGCCGACAGGAGAAGGTGGTGTTACCAAAGTCCAGAAGCCAGATCCATCTCATGCAAAAAGAACACTGAGGATTTTGCGTAGCTGGTACTGGTACTATGCAGAGAGGACCTGTCCAGTGGGAACTGTAGACACGAGACGCTGCCCAGATACAGAGAGAAGGGGAGAAATATTCGAGTTCCAGCCTTCTTCCTGCTGTCTGATATCCTGGCAGTGCCTCTCATTGGCCTAACCCAGCTAGAAGTCAGAGGGTAAGAGATCCCGGAAAATTTTTACCCCCTACAGGGGTTAGCCCTTCTGCAATACTGAATAGAAAAGGAGATGAGCAGAGAATGAATCTAAAAGCTAACAAGCTCTTAGCTGTTAGCTCACAGAGCTAAATTTTTATGACTCTCTTATTCACTGAATGCAAACACAGTATTCTAGGCAAAAAGAGAAAAATCCAATATGTAGTATTTTTATTTAAAAATATTTTAGGATGCTGTTTTTTGATTTGCCAAGCGATTTGATTTTGATTTTGACACTTCACAACAAGCCTGAGGCATAGGCAGAGTAAGTAACCATTGCCTATTGCCTTCGAGTGGTTCCAAATCATAGTGACCCTATAGGACAGAGTAGAACTGCCCCATAGGGTTTCCAAGGCTATAAATCTTTGAGGAAGCAGACTGGCTGGTGAGTTCCAACTGCTGACTTTTCAGTTGGCAGCCAAGCACTTAACCACTGTGCCACCAGGGCTCCTTAGGCAAAGTAAGTAGCCCCAGTCTTATTTTACAGATGACAAAAATGGGACTCACCAAAGTTAATGACTTCCTTAAGATCAAACCACAAGACAATGGCCAAGCAAGACTTCCATCACTTTGCACTGCCTTTCATGAAGCTCCTTTAAGTCATGGTCATTAAAAATTTTTAAATGTAGTTCACGCAGAACAAATGTTTATTTCATTTGTAGGTGAATATCCCAATACACATTTTATAAGAAACCTTAAACAATACTCAACCTTAAAATTTTAATCATAGGTCTATACACTCACTTTTATCTTCTAAAAATTAAAGGGAGCCTTTTAGAGCTGTAGTGTTTACAATGTCTATAAAACTATGAGCCCCTTGTTTTATATTCAGTAGGGGCTCACCCTGTGGTAAATAGAGTGTGAGTCATTAAAAGTAGTAGTAATAGTAGTGGTGATGATGATGATGATGATAGCTAATGTTTATTTAATGCTTTAGGTATGCCAGGCACTATTCTAAGTGTTTTTCCTGGATTTTCTAAGTTAATCCTGATAATAACCTTTTGACATAGATACTATTATTATTCCTATTTAACAAAGAAGGAAAATGAGACACAGAGAGGATAAATAACTTCCCCATTTGTCACATATCTAGGAAGTGATCAAGGCAGGATTCAAACCCAGAAGGCTCAATTCTGTTGCTGGGTGAAAACCTCGAATTTGCTTGGTGTGACTTGTTACAGCCAATAAACAAGAGGCAGAGGTGGGAGATCAGAAAGACACCTTTATTTCGTTGTACAAGGAATGGAGCAATCAGGACTGTTGCCTCCAAGACTGTTCGAAGGCAGCTTGGGCAGGTGGGCTTTTGCAGAGAGCAGACAAGGGAACGCAAATTCATCATGAATATTCGGGATTGACATTCACGCAGGTTCTCAGAGCTTGGGGATTATTACGCATTTTCTTTAGACAGGGGTTTGATCCCCCAGTGTGGAGGAAGAAGTTGATTTTCTTTCATTAGGATGTTAAGAATCCACCCAGAGGCAGGTTGAGGCCATCTTTGGCCCTTTCTGGGTTATCTTATCCAGGACGATTTCAGAAGAAAGTGCAGCTTATTCTGCTTGGTGTAGGAGAATAAGCCAGAGCAGGTGTTTCTTAGAAGGTTTGGGCTCTGAGGCTGCCTGCCTCAATTCTGGTACCTGGATTTTTAACTATTCTTTCTCTTCTGCCTCTCTCCTCTCCCATGTAGGGTCAGAAAGAAAAAAAAAACATTGCTGTTGAGTCAATTCTGACTCATAGCAACCCTATAGGACAGAGGAGAACTGCTCCATGGGGTTTCCATGTAGTGTCTGGTGGATTCGAACTACCGACCTTTTGGTTAGCAGCCGTAGCTCTTAACCACTACGCCACCAGTGTTTCCCATGTAGGATCTGTATCCCTAAAAAAAATTCTTAAAAAAAAAATGAGAGAAGACATAAATTAAAATTTAAAAAAAGAAATTAACACTTAAGCTTCTTGAATTTACTTTGAGATGTCTTATAGTCCACAATCATTTTCTGCCTAAAATATTATGTATAAACACAAACACATATTGTAGCAGCATCACATTAGATTTGAATATGAAATATTGTTTTCCTGGTTAGGGACACAATCTTTTAGGGATTTAGCATTTTCTGTTCTTCACAGAGAACACACACACATCCCTATAAAATCATACTTTTTATAGGCTAGTGCTCACAGTATTTTAAATTTCTTCACATACCATGATCACCACATGAACAATTCCCTGTAGTGTATACCATTGTAAATGGAATTCAGGAGGAAATGGGGTGTGTGTGAATTCTATTGTATTTTTGAATTTACACTCCTTCTGTGGTCTGGCATAATCTCAGTAGTAAATTTCACAGCGGTAGGCAAAGCTGGTCAAGGTCATGGTTCCTAGTGCGAATGACACTTGGGTAAAGCCCTAGGGGTCAGAATACTACTTTAGGAGGAAGGGAAACCAGTCTGTTCTGGCTAATGTCTTTAGAAGGGAGAAAAGAAAGCTGCAGTGGAGAACCTCCGAGTTCAGATAAGGGCCTTAGCCCTTTCAATGTTAGTCAAGCTTAGTGGGAGTTTTTCTTTGTAATCCTGCATCCTCATAAAATCTGGGCAGCATTCAGTGAAGGTTAGCACTCAGTCAAGATTTCCTTAGGTATACAAATCTAACTTTCAGTGTGAATACAAATTTGGAGAAAAACATATGCATGGGCATTTTTGCCTTTCAAGCATAAAGTATATCAAAAGGCTCTGGTTTGATGTCAAGCCTCACTCCTTTGCTACCTTTTCACTATGAAGTCTCTAATTTAACTTTAGCTTGCTATTTCCTTCAGAATTTTTGAAAAATTCTAGCATACTTGGCAACTTATACTTTTCGCTATTTTTTATGATCTATAAATTACAACTAAAGAGTGTATCCTCTTATACCTAAACATTTCAAATAGCAACCCATCAGTGAGGTGCAGCTTCCAAGATTGTATATTTGCTCAGGCAAAATAAATGATTTTAATTACATTCACTAAAATTATTATTTATATTCTGCCTTCCTAAGCCTACAGAGATACGGTCTTATGCTGGTTCATGAGTATTTCTTTAACAATTGTATCCTTCGTAGGAGGAATTACCTCCGAATAAGGTAACCAAGTTATTGGTCTTAGTGTTTCAGACTCTTTTGTTACTGACTAGAGATTTAATTGAGATAGATGATAAACACTTCTTTTAAAATGCAGATATCACTCTCTGGATGATAAAGGCCTATTGGTCATTCATATCTTAGTATATATTACTTATATCACTATATGTTTGGCTTGAGTAGGAGGGGAAAGGAAGGAGAGGTAATTTTGTACCCCCAGGAAATTTCTAGAAAGGGAAGCCTTGAAGGGGGGCAGTGTTTTACCTTAGCAGGGTTTTTAAATAGCATAGAGATTTGAAAAGCGGAAAATAGGGGCTGCAGGGCTTGGTAAAAGAAGCACAGAGGAAAGGCAGGCATTCTACAAGGATGAAGTTTAATTGCTTTGCAGTAGCAGCAACTATGCTGTATACCTTCAGAAACTGTCTTTGCTGTGTCCTTAGCAAAAGTTAATGATATTGGCTTTAACCGTTTGGTTATTGTTGTTGTTCTGCTGTTTGGTGCTAGTTTGATAATCTGGGTCTACTTGCTATATGCAGTAAATGCTTTTGTTTAGTGTAATTCTAGAATAAGATGTTCCACTGAGAAATGCCAGATGACATACAGATTAAACATTTTCAAAGAATAATAGTCCAACCAAACATACCGAAGCTATGCTAAAAGCTATTAGTGTTATTTTTTATTATATAAACATCATACTAACACAAAAGAACAAATATTAATCTGAAAAGATTCCTCTTTTCAGAAACATCAATTATTTTCAATTTCCTCTGTTCCCTTTCCAATTCATGACTATGTATTCTTATAGCTAAAAATACAGTGTAGAAACAAATTATGTTCTGTTTTTTTACTTATGATTTCTATGCATACTTAGTACATATTAGACCATTAGGTTGATACATTATGTTATTTTAAAATCCCCTCATTAAATATTGAAATTGTTTCTTTTTCTTATTATTTTAGTTAATGAATATCTTTATTCCTATAGTATATTTCTCTCCTTTTAAATATTTTATTAGGCTAAAGTACCAACAATGAGATTACCGGTTCTAAGGGAATAAGCATTTGTATGTCACTTGATATCTGTTGCCAAATTGTCCTAATAGGTACTGTTCCTAGCAGTAGTACATGTATGATAGTTTTGCCACAGTACTTTATTTCTTTCTTACTTAGAGGTTAACTTTTTTTTTTAATTTCATAAAAATCTTTTTATTCTTTCTCGTGTTTGAATTATCTGTACCTATTCTTCTGTCTACTTATCATTGTCTTAACCTACCATGTCGAATTTGACTTAAGTATCTTAGCAATTTAATATCATCTTAATGCTTAGAAGGCTTCTCCATGTACTTGCAGAAGAGTTGAATAAAAATTTCAGATTAAATAGGGATCACAATAGAGGATCCTGGACAGAGCAGGAGAAAACTGTAGAACAGAATTCAAATTCACAAAAAAAGACCAGACTTACTGGTCTGACAGAGACTGGAGGAACACCCGAGACTATGGCCCCTGGACTCCCTGCTAACTCGGAACTGAAGCCACTCCTGAAGTCCACCTTTCAGCTAAAGACTAGACAGGCCTATAAAACAAACAATAACATACTTGAGGAACATGCTTCTTAGTTCAATCAAATATATGAGACCTAATGGGCAACACCTGCCCAAAAGCAAAGAGGAGAAGGCAGGAAAGGACAGAAAAATTGGACGAATGGATGCGGGGAACCCTGGATGTAAAGGGAAAAGGGGAGAGTGCTGATACATTGTGGGGATTGCAACCAATGTCACAAAACAATTTTCTTATAAATTTTTGAATGAGAAAATTATTTGCACTATAAGCTTTCACCTAAAGCACAATAAAATAAAATAAAATAACCTGAAAAAAAAGTTCAGATTAATATACATCTTAGACTGGGTTCTCTAGAAGAACAAAACGAGTGAAACGTGTGTGTGTGTGTGTGTGTGTGTGTGTGTGTGTGTGTGTGTGTCTGTGTGTGTGTACAGAGAGAGGGAGAGATTTATTTCAAGGAAATGGCTCATGCAGTTGTGGCGGCTAGCTAGCAAGTTCCAAATCCACAGGTCTGGTGTCGGGCCGGAGGCTTCTAAGTCACGTGGTTACAGGGGCTGATGAACCCAATATCAGCAGGTGAGACGGCAGGCTGCTGGCTCATGGGGCTTCAGGAATTTGTAAATCCCAAAATCTGCAGGTCATGTGGCAGGCTGCTGGTTTACATCGCAAGAACTGGAGGTCAGATGATGATGAGTTGGATGCAAGATCAAGAGAAAGAGGGCTTTGCCAGAACATCCGTATATATTGGATACAGGCCACACCCTCAAGAAAACTCTCCTTACATCAGATCACAAAATGGAGGATAATTATATAATAATGAGAATCATGGCCTAGTCAAGTTGATACATAACATTAACCATCACAGTATACTTCCAGATAAGCGTATCTTTGGTCTGTGTCTACCTTTGAAATACGATGTTCCAAGTGATGAAATGGGTAGTTTGATAATACTCAATTACCAAACACAAAGAAGAAAACATAGGTGATTTGGTTTAGCATGATTCTTATATTTGAATTTTTATTATAATTTTAATGTAGGATATTTTGAAAAGTATTACGAATAAACTAATCCTTGAAAACAATAACTAGGACAGCATCGCTGTTCTTTTGTTGTTGTTATTTTCTATATGCAGGTTGAGTTGAATGCCAGTAGATGGCACTAATTACATAAACAATTCAACAAGTTAATGAAGAGAAAGAAATACATGAGATAATTTTTTGTTGTTGTTCATATTTTGTTATATGTCATATTCTCAACAATTGTATTGAAGCTTATTTTTATCATTTGCTCTCTCCTATGATAAAAACAATTAAGCCCAGTTTATTTCCAATTGATTGCTACTACATGGAAATAGCTGATACCGGTATTGCTCAAGATGCTGCATTTGAAAAGTTTGGTGATGAAAAGTGGGTTAGCTTATTCTGTCATGATTGACTAAATCGCATGGTCAGTTAAAAGCAATCAGGTAGACATGTTCTGACCTGAGGATTCAGAAGCTATTTATGAAGCATTTTAAGAAACTCCAAGTAGAAATTTCAGGAAAGAAGAACAAAAAACTGACATTCATTCTCTTTCCCATACAATGTATAGCAGTTGGCCAGAGACCTCCGCCAGTGGCAGATAAATGTAGACGTGGCAAATGACTTGGCACTGAAACTTCTCCGGGATTATTCTTCAGATGATACCAGAAAAGTACACATGATCACAGAGAACATCAATGCCTCTTGGGGAAGCATTCATAAAAGGTACGAATAATATTATTTCTAAAACTATTCTTGGCTATAATGATGGGGTAGTGACAGTGAATGGACAATGCAAATTTGTTTTCCCAATTCTGCTAAACTGCGACTTGGAAGGATTCAAGATGACAAATGCCAACTAAGCTCACAGGCTTGTTATTTTAAAGATGAGGAACCTGAGGTCTGATGAGATTCAATGATTTGCCACAGTCACAAGCTAGTGACAAAAGCAAGAGATTAGACAAAAACAAAAGACGGATTTGTAGCTGGGAGAGCCATTTATCGGACTGCTTTGAGGACTATATCCAAATAAATATCTTTCTGTTCCATCATGGCACATGCTCCCCATCTTTAATCTGACAAAGACGTCACTTTGGGCTTCGTGATGGCATTACAGCTGTCCATGGTGCCATCGTAGTATCTTACTCCATACACTCGATGGGAAAATCCAAATAGAGTAATATGACTTATAACTTCATTTCGCATCATATTCCATGGCAATTAATGGGTTTTAGAGGAACCATCTCCTGAAACTAGGTCCTGTTTCTTTATTATTTATTAGCACTTATCCCAATTATAAATAAAAAGGGTTAATTATCTAATTGTTTAATGTTCTCCATATTATTCTAAATTCCATGAGCAGAGACTGTGTCTGTTTTATTTGACACATTCCCAGGTCCTAAACCAGTGCTTTGTATACAATAGGAAGATGGTAAATATGTGTTGAATGATTATTCTCTTTGCATAATGTAGAGTTACATTGTGCATGCTGTGTTAAGTATCGTTGTATACTCATTTTGAGATGAGTCAGAAAATGGAGGCAATAGTACCTGTACAATGATGAGGAAGTCCACAGTGAAAGGTAGGTAAACTCCAGAGGATGACATGAATTATTCAAGACATCAGGAAGTCAGTTAGGTGGTCTTTATTAAAAAAAAAAAAAAAAAAAAAAAAGGCCACCACTGAGAGAGGGGAAAAAAAAGATTTTAAACTAAGAGCAAGAACTCTTAAGAGTAATGAGTTATCGATACATGGAAATTGAGAGACCTAGTAAATCTTGAAACTGAGTTAAAGACTGAAGAATGAAAATTCCTGTGAAGCTTGATCAAAGCTGGTGATGCTGGAGAATAGAGCAGCTCTCGTTCTGAATTCCAAATGGTGGGTGTTCGTTCAGAAGACCATGAAAAAGAAGGTTCAACCTGAATTTGGAGAGGTACATTTGGGGCCCTATCAAGAGGGCCCTAGTGGAGAGAGGGCAAGCTTCAAAGGAGGACTGATATTTGTAAAAAATTCTCAAAATTACTGCCTCCTCTGAGTGGCGAAGTTTGGACTTTCTGCTCTAAATACAGACAGATCTGTTTGTTTAGTTAAAGAAGGGTAGTTTAGGTTTGGGAAGACTTGTTCATATGAGATTGGTATCAGAAAGTTAATTGTTAGGTCTCAATGGGAAGTATCTGCTTCTCAAAGAGAAGCCTCTTTTTGGAAAGCAAATTAAGATCAGAAACTAATTTAGCGAGTTCAGGGAATGTAAGCTAAGAAGGGACCAAGAGGAAAGCTTGTTCATGGTACAAAACTAGGGCTTCAGGAAACTTGTCTATCTCATTTACACTGCTCTTTCTAGAAGACCCCTCTCTCCGCATTCTCACACTCCTTGATGCCCCAAGAGGCTCTCTCAGTTTCTCAAGGTCTTTAGATTATTCAGAGAAGGGCTTCCGATTTATATTTTTTTGAATTTGTCTCTAAAAAGCTTTCAAATAAAGAAGATATGTATTTACTTTCCCAGTGAGTAAAGTTAATTAGAATTTTAGAAGCCAACTTACATTTTCAGTTGGTCCATACAGAATCTGCAATTCACTAAGCTAATTTTGACTCATGCCTCTAAAGTTCGTCCCTGTTCTTTTCTCACTTTACACATACTCTTAGAGAAAATCCATCCACTTGTATACTTTTAGTCTGCTGATTACTATCCAATCTATATTTCCAGCTGAAATGCTCTTCTGAGCTTCATGTCTGTATATCCTACTGATTCCTGTTCATTTTATTGTCCCGCAGGAACTTCAAACTGAATAGGTTCAAAGTGCAGCTCACCTTTGGCCTCCTACAACCTCTTCCTTCAAATGCACATACTTCTCCTCCTATGATCCCTATCTTAGTGAACATTACTACCACCCATCTGATTGTCCAAACCAGAAACCTAGATGTCATGCTTGACTCTTCCTTCTACTCCCCCGTCCCAATAGCTAAGCTATAAGAAAGCTATTTACTGCCTAAATAACTTCCAAATACAGTCCCTTCTCTCCATCCATATTCTCCAACTATCATTTCTTGCCTGAATGACCACATCACTCACCTAACTGGTTTCCCTCCCTCTAGTCTTCCTACTTTCCACCCATTCTCCATATAGAATTCAGGGTGATCTTCCTAAAATGCAGTATATTCATGTAGCTAACCTTCCTCTCACTTTTAAAAGCCTTTAGTGGCATATCCATTGCTATTTGAAGACAGTGCACACTCAGTTGGCTACTGTTACCTTCTACAGTACATATTCAAATTTTATATATGCTGTTTGTGTCAATTGCACAGATTAAACCATATTTTCCTTTGCTTATAGCTCCCCTTATATTGCATTCCTATAGATCTTATGCTAGATAGATAAAGAAAACTCTTCATGTGATCTTTTGCATTTTGACCCTTTTGTCCAATATTTTGCCCAGCTAAAGCCAGAAGTGAAGCAACATCATCAGCATACTCTAAATTTCTACTGTCCAATAAGGTAGCCACTAGCCACGAATGGCTATTTAAATTAATTATAATTAAATAAAATTTAAAATTCAGTTCCTAATCACACTAGCCATCTTTCAAGTTTTCAAGAGGCACATACGTGTAACTAGTGGCCACCCTATTGCAAAGCACAAAGTAAAACATTTCCATCATCCCAGAAAGTTTTATTGACAGTTCTGCTCTTGATCATCTTTGTCTATGTTTAGCTAAGCAGTTAAGAGTATATTTATAACAATTATGTGCTATACCACTTCAAAAAGAGTTATTGCCAACTTTTATAAATAAAAAGTTTTTCCTGTTCAAAGTGGTTAATATTATTCCATCTCCTTGTTTCTACCTTATTTCTTCTATCCATTTTCTAATGTTGGTGTTTAAAGTCTCAAAAACTGCAGCTATGACAGGATATAAAATTTTCACTCATGTTGTTAATCCTATAAACTCAATTTAAAAAGGAATGATTAATAATAATGATATTTGGGTTATAGGAGAAAATATCTCGTATCTTTGAAAAAACTCTTTAACCAACAATTTTTAGATAGGGTTGTCTCTGTTGAAAGCATTCTGATCACATCGTTTCTCACAGTTCAGGTTAGATATTGTTTACTACTCAGTTATTGCCTTCACTGAAAGTTTGAATCATATGAATAAATCTATGTAAAAAGTTTGTATATTTGGCAGCCTATTTAAAGCAATACAGTATTTGTAACTTTGATGTCATACACCGGCAGGCTGTAGTTTTAAGACATAATAAAAAATAAAAGTAAACTAATTTTGTTTTGTGTTTTAGTGTTTAAGTTTATTAACAGATCAGAAAAATCTTCAAATTCTACACTGGCTTTTGACCAGGCCTTTTTCATTTACCATTTTTGTATAGATAAATATAAATATCCAAAGGAATTAATCTACCATTCATGAAAAGAACAAAAAACTGCTTCTCAACTAAATTCTGCAGTTCAAAAACTCAGATCAGAGCATAGATCATCACTGTGACCTATGTAAGAAAATATTTTGTTTTTCTGATCATATTCCCTATAGAGTCCATGTTAACATATAAAGCCAGAAATGTGGGCCTCTGCAACTTCATTTCTTTCTCTTCAATCTCTGTGAATAGATATGAATTTGTGAATAAGATAATATTAGATGTAGATATTACAAATTGTTGTGAGAAGCCTCTAAGGATTAGATTTCAAGGACTGCCATCTGGCTGATGGCTTTATGATGACACTGTCATGAGATTTCATTTCCTTATTTCTATTCCAGGATCACTCTTTAAACAAGAAATGAGCATTAACTCTGCCTTGTCTGTCTGTAGCTGTGTGAAAGCTTCCACAACTACTAGCCCGCAAAAAGCAAGTTTATTAAGTAGAGGGGCTGGTCCTAGCATAAGAGGGCTCCACATGGCTGGAAGTTCCTCACCTAAGCCCCCAGATAGCTGAAAAATCCCTCTAGGTTCTAAGAAGGATTTAATGTGAATGTGGATGTGTGTGTGTGTATACACATACATGTGTACATGCATATGTGCACATATACTCTCATGTACATATGTGGGTATACTTATATAGGTACACACAAGCACACAGACTATTCCTTAAAAGAACTTGCAGTGCTCTGTCCTCCCTAATAATACATTCCAGATTCTAATGATCACAATTAACAGTGAATGAACTGAAAAATTATCTGTGTTCTCCATCTTTGGCAACCTTAAAGACATTTGTAAGTCACTCCTTGCCTCCCTCTTTCTCGGCCCTTTCTCCTCTGCTTCTGTTTACAAGGAAACAAGAAAAGCCCTATTTTGTGTGTGGAGGAGCCCTGGTAGGGCAGTGGTTTAGGACTCTGTTGCTAACCAAAAGGTCGGCGGTTCAAACCCACCAGCTTCTCCACAGGACAAAAACCTGGCCATCTGTTTCTGTAAAGATTGCAGCCTCAGAAACCCTATGGAGCAGTTCTACTCTGTCCTATAGGGTGGCTATGAGTAGGAATTGACTCGACGGCAGTGGGTTTGGTTTTGGTTTTGGTAAGTGTGTGGCAAAGAGCTCCTCTAGCTGGGCACTGGATCTCTTTTACATTCTCCAACATGTTCTTTTGGTAATTATTCTGCTTTTTTTCTCCAGGATCTTTGACTTCTTCTTTCTTCTTGTGCCTTCCTTTCAGCCAACCAACATGCTTAAGTATTCCTCACCCTAAAAGGACTTTTCTTGGATACCATCTTTTCTATCTAGCTACACTTGCGCCTTAGTTATCTAGTGCTGCTATAAAAGAAATATCACAAATGAGTGGCTTTAACAAACAGAAGTTTATTTTCTCATAGTTAGGAGGCTGGAAGTCCAAATTCAGGGTGCCTGCTCTAAGGGAAGGCTTTCTCTCTCTGTCAGTTCTGGGGGAAGGTCCTTGTCTGTTTTGAGCTTCTGCTCCTGGACATTTTCATATGGCTTGGCATCTCTCTTCCCCCATCTCTGCTTGCTAACTTGCTTGTTTAATCTCTTTTATAACCCAAAAGAGATTGACTTAAGACACACCCTACACTAATACTGTCTCATTAACATAACAAAGAAATCTCATTCCCAAATGGGATTATAACCACAGGTATCAAACCAAAAACCAAACTTGTTGCCATTGAGTCGATTCTGACTCACAGCAACCCTATAGGACAGAGTAGGACGGCCCCATAGAGTTTCCAAGGAATGCCTGGTGGATTCAAACTGCCGACTTTTTGGTTAGCAGCCATAGCTCTTAACCACTGCGTCACCAGGGTTTCCACAGGTATAGGGGTTAGGATTTACAACACATATTTTTGGGCTACAAAATTCAATCCATAACAACTTGTTTCTCCCTTACCATCAAAATTTTTGAAGGAGGAATTGGCATTACTGTTTCCTGTTCTTAAACTCCTGGTTAGGCTTTGAGCCACTCCAATCTGGCTTCCCTAGCTCCACCATTTTACTGATAAAACAAGGACTTTCTAAGATTATCAATGACGTTCTAATCGCTAATTGCCCTATTTTTATCTATCAATCTACTTGACTTTAACATTGGTCTTGTTGATCATCTCTATTAGTTGAAGCTTTCCCTTTGGTTTGCAGAACATTATTGTCTTGCAATTCTCCTATTTCTCTAATTCATATAAGAGTAAACTATTTGGCACAATGCCTAGCACATCGTAAGAGCTCAGTAAATGTCATTTGTTATCAACATCTTAAGAATTCATTTACTCAGTTAATGACTATTTTGGTGCAAAATATGTCCTAGGCAGGCTCAGTTCTTGGTACAAGGTATACAGCAGTGAACAACACAAAAGAAAATCCCCACCCTCATGAAATAAAGGGAAAGAAAGGGTGGATGACAGACATTAACAACAAAAAAGTGAAATACATGCTGTGTCAAGTGGTGATAAGTGCAATGTGGAAACATAAAGAGGGAAGGGGGTTGAGATTATGTGTGGGTGTGGCCGGAGAGAAGTGCTGCCATTTCAGTATAGTGTTCAAGAAAGGTTTCACTGAAGGGGTGACATTTAAGCAAAACCTAAAGAACCCTACGATGTGAACCATGCAGATAATTGGAAGAGAAGCAGGCTAGGAACTTCATAATAAGTGGAAATACCCTGAGACAAGACTACACCTGGCATGTTGGAGAAACCTTAAGGAGTCCGGTGTGGCAGGAAAGGAGTGAGGGAACAGGAGTGAAGTAGACAATAAGTTCAGAGAGGAAACAGGAATGATTACATTAGGACCTTGTAGGCCCCTCTAAGAACTTTATCTTTTACTCTGAATGAGATGGGAGCCATTGGAGGATTTTGAGCAGATGAATGGCGTGTTTTGACTTATCTGGCTCCTCTGTTTGAACAGACCAAAGGGAAGTATGGACAGAAGCAGTGAGATCATTAGGAGACTAATCATGACCATTACGTCATAATTCAATAGAAATACAACTGGCCTGGACAAGAATGGGAGAGGTGAAGGTAGTTAGAAGTGGTTGTATACCACTATATTTTGAAGATAGAGCCCGAAGAGTTTTATAATGGATTAGATCAAGTTGTAAAAGAAAGAGAAGAATCAAGGAAGACTCCAGGGTTTTTAGCCTGAGAAACTAGAACATTGAATTCCCATTTACTGAGATGGGAAAGGCTCCCAGAAGAACATATTTGGGGAAGAAGATGTAGACAAGCTACATTTGAAATGCCTCTTAGGCATCCAAGTGGAGAAGTAGAGTAGATAGCTGTATATACAAGCCTTAAGTTCTAGGGAATGGTCATGGCTAGAGATACAAACTTGGGAGTTGTCACAATCATCAATGTAGTCTTCTTCTCCTCTAGACAACCTTTACATTTTGGTGTCCCATTCTTAATTCTCTCCCTTCTTTCTCTATACACTTTTCCTACTAGCTTTATCTGTTGACTTTAACTACCATTTATAATAAGACTCCTTGATCTTTAGCTCCATCTTATACCCTTTTCCTAGTCTCCAAAACTGTACTTGAAGGCACTTACCATAAATCTCCACTTTTATACCCTACAGACTACAAACCATCTAAAGCAGAATATGTCATCTGCCTCTGAAACAATGTTAGATTGCCTGTGTTTTCATTGTTGTTTAATCACCTAGCTTAATTGTCTCAAAAACTAAAAAACTAAGAATTACCTATGGGGGCATTCATGGTACAGTGGTAGAATTCTCACCTTCCATGCAGAAAAGCCGGGTTCAATTACCAGCCAATGCACTACAGGTACAGCCACCACCTGTCTGTTAGTGGAGGTTTATGTGTTGCTATGTTGCTCAACAGGTTTCGACAGAGCTGACAGACTAACACAGACTGGAAAGAAAAGCCTGGTGATCTACTTCCAAAAATCAACCGATGAAAACCCTATGTTTCACAAAGGTCCCATCTGCAACCAATTATAGAGATGGCACAGTACCAGGCAGCATTCCCTCTTGTTGTGCATGGGGTCTCTGAGCTGGAGGCCAACTCGAACACAACAACAAGTATTACCTTCAACCTTTCCACTCCCTCTCCCTTTTTCACTCTACTGACACATGTATTAAATTGGCTTCCAAATCCTATGAATTCTACTTTAAAAATTGCTCTAAAAACTTATCCTCATTTCTTTATCCCTATTGTCACTTTCTTAGACTAAGCCCTCTTCTTTTGCCTGGGAGATGGTGACTACTTTTCTCAGTGCTCCCAGCCATCAATGAGGCTGCACTTATTTGGCCTTCACACTTGGACCAGAGTTGTTTTCCTTAAAACAACTTCACTTTCATAAAAAAAAAAAACCTTCCTGTTGCTGCAAGGAACTCTTTATTTATTTTTTCCTCTCGAGACATGATGAATGATATTTACATATGTGATACACTCCCAAAAGCAAGCATTTTTCTGAAAGTTGTTGTTAAGTATCAAGTCGGTTCTGACAGCGACCCTATGTACAATAGAAAAAACACTGCCCAGTCCTGCGCCATCTTCACAATCTTGCTATGTTTCAGCCCATTGTTGCAGCCACTGTGTCAATCCATCTCCTTGAGAGTCTTTCTCTTTTCTGTTGACCCTTAACTTTACCAAGCATGATGTGTTTCTCCAGGGACTGGTCCCTCCTGATAACATCTCCAAAGCAACTGAGACAAAGTCTCACCATCCTCGCTTCTGAGGAACATTCTGACTATACTTCTTCCAGAAGAGATTTGTTCATTCTTCTGAAAGTCCATGGTATATTCAATATTCTTCGTCAACACCATAATTCAAAGGCATCAGTTCTTGACTTTTCCTTATTCACTGTCCAGCTTTTGCATGCATATGAGGCGATTGAAAATACCATGGTTTGGGTCAGGCACACCTCTGTCCTCAGAGTGATATCTTTGCTTTTTAAGACTTTAAAGAAGTCTTTCGTAGCAGATTTGCCCAATGCAATAAGTCCTTTGACTTCTTAATGCTGCTTACATGGGTGTTGATTGTGGATCCAAGAATGATGAAATCCTTTACAAGTTCAATATTTTCTCTGTTTATCATGATGTTGCTTATTGGTCCAGTTGTGAGGATTTTTGTTTTATGTTGAGGTGTAATCCATACTGAAGGCTGTAGTTTTTAATCTTCACCTGTAAGTACTTCAAGTCCTCTTCACTTTCACCAAGCAAGGTTGTGTCATCTGCATCTCACAGGTCATTAATGAGTTTTTCTCCAGTCCTGATGCCGCATTCTTCTTCAGATAGTCTGGTTTATCGGATTATTTTCTCAGCATACAGATTGAGTAAGTATGGTGAAAGGATACAACCCTGAAGCACATCTTTCCTGATTTTAAACTACTCAGTATCCTCTTGTTCTGTTTGAATGACTGTCTCTTGTCTATGTACAGGTTCCGCATGAGCATAATTAAATGTTCTGGAATTCCCATTCTTCGCAATGTTATACATAATTTGTTATGATCCACACAGTCAAATGCCTTTGCATAGTCAATAAAACACATCTCTGTGGTATTCTCTGCTTTCAGCCAAAATCCATCTGACATAAGCAATAATATTCCTCCTCTGTGTTCTCTTCTGAATCCAACTTGAATTTCTGGCAGTTCCCTGTTGATTTACTGCTACAACCATTTTTGAATTGTCTTCAGCAAAATTTTACTTGTGAGGACTCCGGCAAGATGGAGCTCTAGGCAGAAGCACCACGCCGTCCCTCCACAACAAAGATCCGAAAAACTAAGCCAAACAGAGAATCAACAATCCTGAAACCCT
>NW_004444095.1:1511185-1523604 GCF_000243295.1 Trichechus manatus latirostris | reverse complement strand
GTTAAAATGTTGTGGGGTTGTTAACCAATATCATAAAACAGCATGTGTGTTACTGTTACATGAGAAACTATCTGTTCTGTAAGCCTTCACCTGAATTACAATAAAATATTAAAAAAAAAATTTTACTTGTGAGAGATAATGATATTGCTCTATAATTTATGAATTTTGTTGCATCACCTTTCTTTGGAATGAGTACTCATAATGGATTTCTTCCTGTCGGTTAGCCAGGTAGCTGTCTTCCAAATTTCTCGGCATAGATAAGTGGTCACCTCCAGCACTGTATCCATTTGTTGAAACATCTTGTCTTAGTCATCTAGTGCTGCTATAACAGAAATTCCACAAGTAGATGGCTTTAACAAAGAGAAGTTTATTCTCTCACAGTTCAGTAGGCTACAAATCCAAATTCAGGGCATCAGCTCTAGGAGAATGCTTTCTCTGTTGGCTCTGGAGGAAGGTCTGTGCCATCAATCTTCCCTTGGTCTGGGAGCTTATCTGGAAGGTCCTTGTGATGCATCAGTCTCCCCTTGGTCTGGGAGCATCTCAGCACAGGAACCTCAGGTCCAAAGATCGTGCTCTGCTCCCGGCACTGCTTTCTTGGCAGTATGAGGTTCCCATGTGTCTCTGCTCACTTCTCTCTTTTATATCTCAAAAGAGATTGGCTTAAGACACTATCAAATCTTCTTTACCTCATCAGTATAACTGCGGCTAATCCATCTTATTAGATCATAGTGATTGAATGTACAACATATAAGGAAATCACATCAGATTACAAAATGGTACACAATTATACAATAGTTGGAATCATGACCCAGCCAAGTTGACAGATATTTTTGTGGGACACAGTTCAATCCATGACACATCTGAGTTGGTATTCTGTCAATTCCTGGAGCCTTGTTTTTTGCCAATGCCTTCAGTGCAGCTTTGACTTCTTTCAATACCGTCAGTTCTTGATCATACACTACCTTCTGAAATGGCTGAATGTTGACCAATTCTTTTTGGTACAGTGGCTCTGTGTATTCCTTCCATCTTCCTTTGATGCTTCCTGCATCATTCAATATTTTCCCCGTAGAATCCTTCAATAGTGCAACTCTAGGCTTGAATTTTTGTGCATTTCTTTCAGCTTGAGAAATACCAAGCGCGTTCTTCCTTTTTGGTTTTCTAACTCCAGGTCTTTGCACATTTCATTATAATACTTTATTTTGTTTTCTCTAGCTGCTCTTTGAAATCTTCTGTTCAGCTCTTTTACGTCATCATTTCTCCCTTTTGCTTTAGCTACTTGACGTTCAAGAGCAAGTTTCAGAGTCTCTTCTAACATCCATTTTGGTCTTTTCTTTCTTTCCTGTCTTTTTAATGACCTTTTGCTTTCTTCATGTATAATGTCCTTGACGTTATCCCACAACTCATCTGGTCTTCGGTAATTAGCGTTCAGTGTGTCAAATCTCTTCTTGAGATGGTCTCTAAATTTAGGTGGGATACAATCAAGATTGTACTTTGGCTCTCGTGGACTTGTTCTAATTTTCTTCAGCTTCAACTTGATCTTGCATATGAGCAATTGATGGTCTGTTCCTCAGTCAGCCCCTGGCCTTGTTCCAACTGATGATATTGAGCTTCTCCATTGTCTCTTTCCACAGATGTGGTCGATTTGATTCCTGTGTTTTCCATCTGGTGAGGTCCATGTGTATAGCTGCCATTTTTGTTGTTGAAAAAAAGTATTTGCAATGAATAAATCATTGGTCTTGCAAAATTCTACCATGCGATCCCCAGCATCATTTCTATCACCAAGGCTGTATTTTCTAACTATCAATCCTTGGTCTTCCTTGTAGGCATTCGGATATTATCCTATCACTGACAGTGTTGTACTTTAGGATAGATGAAATGTTCTTTTTGATGATGAGTGTGATGCCATTCCTCTTCAATTTGTCATTCCTGGCATAGTAGACCATATGATTATCCAAATCAAAATGGCCAATAGCAGTCCATTTCAATTCGCTAGTGCCCAGAATATTGACCTTTATGCATTCCATTTCATTTTTGATGACTTTCAGTCTTCCTAGATTCATACTTCGTACATTCCATGTTCTGATTATTGATGGATGTTTGCAGCTGTTTCTTCTCATTTTGAGTCATGCCACATCAGCAAATGAAGGTCCTGAAAGCTTGACTCCATCTATGTCATTAAGGTCAGCTCTCACTGAGAAGACAGCTCTTCCCCAGTCATATTTTGAGTGCTTCCAACCTGAGGGGCTCATCTTCTGGCACTATGTCAGACTGTGTTCTGCTGCTATTCATAAGGTTTTCACTGGTTAGTTTGTTTTACAAGTAGATCACCAGGTCCTTCTTCCTAGTCTTTCTTAGTCTGGAATCTCTGCTGAAACTTGTTCACTATGAGTGACCCTGGTGGTATTTGAAATACCTGTGACACAGCTTCCAGCATCACAGCAACTTGTACGAGAAACTGACAGATGAATGGTGGTTTCGGAAAGTATAAATAAATAAATAAATAAAACCCTGTTCTCTTTTTAGAGAAGAAATGCAAATAGTGGCCCAGATTTTTGCTTATTTGCAGTTTATTTAGGAGAGGGACAGACATGTGCGTTTCATAACAGAGTTTTAGATTTTATTTATGAATGCTGCCCTTTCTCAAAATGTTTTTGGAATTCCTTTTGTGGATCTGCCCGGGGACTGCTTTATGATTACAAGAAGACTGGTGTATTATTTTATAGCCACACCTTGCATTTGCTCAACAGTTGTACTCAATAATTATTTACTGAATTGAAGGAAACAATCAGATTTTGGGCATAAGATGGCTTTGGCTTATATCCAAAAATTTAAAGGATGACAATTTGCTGTTCTTGAAGCTGTGTACAAGAATGTTATATGATACTAAAATACAACCTGTTATTAAGTTGGAGGCTGCTTATGATATATTTGTACTATATTATAAGTATTAAAGCTAAAACGTCCCTAAAGCTAGCAGTTCAACCCTGTCATTTTAAAGTAGCTTGTTTTTACTTCCTTCTCATACAAAATATCTTACACCTTCTCCCATCTCTTTCCCGTTGCCGACAAATCAATTCCAACTCATAGCAACCCTGTAGGACAGAGAAGAACTGCCCCATAGGGTTTCCAAGGAGTGGCTGGTGGATTTGAACTGCTGACCTTTTGGTTAGCAGCTGAGCTCTTAACTGCTGCGCCACCAGGGCTCCTATACCTTCTAGTCCATCTTAAATAATAAAAGGATTTGGTACATTAAAAAAATTCAATCCATTAGCAACTCATTTAGGTACACTTCTTTTGGCAGTAAAAGGAAGTTTCTTTTGTCTCCTCAGGAGGAGTTGTATATATAGTTACAAGACATTTCTATTTTATACTACTGAGACACAGTCTTCTCAACTGATTATGAGGCATAAGAATTCTCACTATCCTACAATAGGATAATACAATACCTGTAATGTGCAGCTTCAGGGTTCTGGGCCAGGGAGTGTTGTGATCCATATGGATCTAAAAGGCTCTTGGTAGTAACTGCCTGCTTCATTTTATGTCATCTCCTTTAAAGTAATTAGAATGTTTCCAGCTTGCGGGGATTTCATGCAAAGGGAGACATTTGGAACCATATCACTGGTGATTTACGGGTGTGGAAAATTAGCTGGTGAAGTAGCCACGTAGACATTTTCATTCTAAGCCAGTCCTATAGTCCCGAACTGGGTTCTACCAGCACACCAAAATGTATGCTTAGAAATGCCCCAACATACAGTGTACTAATAATGAATTTTAGATAAATAAATAAACACTACAGTTTTAAAAAAACTTACAATTGTTGCTTAAAGGAGAAGTATGGGACAGCAACCAGCCTTTCTTTTCTTCATTTGTAACTTTAACATTATGGTGGCTAAAGTGAAAACGAATGGAATAACGTTTAATTCATGTTGTTTGGAAACCCCGGTGGCGTAGTGGTTAAGTGCTATGGCTGCTAACCAAAAGGTGGGCAGTTCAAATCCACTAGGTGCTCCTTGGAAACTCTATGGGGCAGTTCTACTCTGCCTCTATAGAGTTGCTATGAGTCGGAATCGACTCGATGGCAACGGGTTTGGTTTTTTTGGTTTTCATGTTGTTTAATTGAACCATTAACGTTAGCAACAGCATCGTTACCCATTATATTACTTTTCAATTATATTTACATTTTTCCTTTTCCTTTGAATCTGCATGCATCATTCTAAAAAAGTCCTTTTTTTATTTCTTGTTTATTTTTAGAAAGTTGAGATATTTTGATATATGGATATAATTATCATTTGACTGACAATTTTTACCTCTACAGCTTGAGCAGTCTTGTAGTTTGGGGATCTTCTGGCTTTTTTCAGTTTATAATAAGGATCTATTTTCTTTCTATAAACCATTAATTTAAAGGTATTCCTTATATTTAAAAATTATTTAGGGCATATAGGTATTAGTGAGTTTTGTGGAATTTAAACTTTTTAATCCCATCCTGCCCCCATCCAAAAAAAAGGACTTATTTAAACAATTCTAGGTGATGGTCGCCATGAGTTGAGATCGATTGAAACTGGTTTGGTTTGGATTTAGGTGATGGTCAGCAGCAGCACCACTAGGGGAAACCTGATATCATGCCTGGCTCATTGAAACAAAGAGCTTGGCTCAGGTCCCTGGTCTTACATGAAGCATTTTTGGTTTCTTGAACGCAACAGAATCTGAATTCCTGGAAGCTACTATCTACGTCCAAGCCCAGAGCCCAACAGCCCCGTGGCTTCAGCCCTGCTCATCACCTTGTGTTTCTATGCCGTTTCTGACCCACAGAGCTGTTTATTTTGTTCCTAAGCCCAGACTGTACCTTTTTGATTTTCTGTTTTGATATTTTATCTACTATTGTTCTATTCTTAGAAGCTTTGTCTGTATTTTAAAATATTTCTCCTACTATGAAGTAATATTTACTTACTGAAAACAATTTGAACAATTTAGAATTAACAAGAGACGTACCTATTTTTTGGCATTTTCTTTCATCACATTTTTGCCTATCTTTATATTACTTCCAGTTTATTAACAGTTGAAATCATTTTCAGGTAGTGTTTTTTTCCCCCTCTTTTAAAAATCCTCATCACATCTTTATTAGGAAGGTAATGGCCAGGTAGGAGCCCTGGTGATTCAACAGTTAAGTCCTCAGCTGCTAACAGAAAGGTCAGGGGTTCAAACCCACCAGCCACTCCGTGAGAGAAAAGATCTCGTGATCTGCTTCCGTAAAGATTACAGCCTTGGAAATCCCGTGGAGTGATTCTACTCTTGTATAGGGTCACTGTGAGTTGGAATTGACTCGACAGCATTTAACAGCAACCATAATGGCCAGGCATTATCTTTGCCAGAACAAACATGGATGAAAATAATTCTCCAAGGTACATGGTGACTTTCTGAAAAGCCAGAAACAAAAGCAATACTCCTATGCCTCCAGCCAATATTTTATGCACTGGCCACTTTATCTGTCACCAATATTCACCCAGATAGATGAAAAATATTTAAATTAATTGGGAAATCAATTCCACATTCAAAGCAATGGTTACATATGTTAAACATCTTCTAACATTCAACTCTGTACTTAGCTTCATCAAATCCCTGATACTATATTATACCACTCTGTGTCCAGTCAGTGTCTTCATGCCACGGAACATTTAAACCAAGTTAGATAGACCTAATCCAAACCCCTTTGTAGATTATTACCTAGATATCATAGACTTATAGCTACTTATACATTTCCTGAGGGGTTGTGTTTTTCTTCTATAGTGCAAGTATTTTAGATCTAGCCAGTGAAATCGTTTCAGCTATTGAATTTCAACTTTAATTTTTCACAGCTTCTTTTTTAAATATGTAAAGAAAACAAACCCTCTGTAAAATGACCAAATATAATTTTCACCCTGAAACAATTAAGATGGATGAGAATTCTGCATTCATAATGATTAGTTATTATTTTTATGTTTTCCCTAGTGAGATTTATTTATTGATATGTAATATGTAAATAGGGAGCCCTCGTGGTGCAGTGGTTAAAGTGCTCGTTTGCAAACTGAAAGGTTGGTGGTTCAAACCCACCAGCCGCTCTGTGGCAGAAAGATGTGGCAGTCTGTTTCTGCAAAGATTTCAGCCTTGGAAACCCTATAGGGCAGTTCTACTCTGTCCTTTAGAGTTGCTGTCAGTTGGAATCTACTCAGTGGCACTGGGTGTTTTTTTTTTTTTTTTGGCTTTAATATGTAAATAGTACCTAAATTGCCTATTAAGATACAGATGCTAAAATGGCATTCTCCTCTTTACCATAAGTCTAACTATTGACCTCTATTTAGAGTTGGTATTCCAACACAAATCTGCATCTCTGAGACACGTGCTTCTTTCATTGCTATTCAGTGGAGTCATATCAGCTTGGAGGGAGGTTTCTGGCAGCTTTTCACAGTAATCTAATCTCAGCTCTGTCCTCTTCAGTATTTTCATCAGTGATTTTGATGAAGATGTAGATAACATCTTATCAAATTTACCAATGATACAAAGCAAGGACAAGAGCTTCAAGAGCCAAAAATATTTCAACAAATTGGAGTGGTAGGCTTAATATTGAAATAAGAAATGTAAAAGTAAGGTGCTATACTTGGGTTCAAAAGAAAAGTAAAATAAAGATAAAGACCAACTGACATAGCCTAGCATCCCTGGAAACAGACTCTGAGATTATTGGAAGAAAGTGAAGCAGGCAGGATTAAACAGAAGGAGAAGCTAACCTGCAGTGAATCTGAGGCCTCAGTAGATTCTAAGGGGATCTCTGGAACTTGGATGGCCCTTCAGAATTATCCTGGATTGAGTCAAGGGAGATGGGCCTTGGTACCCCAGTATCAGCCAGTTATAGGTCCTGGGTCAGCCCCTGAGAAAGGGTGTAGTCCTGGGTAAAACAATTCCCTACAGCTGAGGGAAATTTCCAGCAAGGAAAACAGCTGTGAGCTCTTGGGTTCTTGATATTCCCAGCAGCTGGGGCATGGGTCCATGGGTACCCTGAAAGGGGGTCTTGGCAGAGCATTAAAGTATCTACTACACCAGTGTTACTCAAACTATGATCCTTGGGCTAACAGCGTTGGTATCACCTATGAGCTTGCTAGAAATGCAGATGCATGGCTCCTACCCCAAATCAGAATCTCTGGAAATGGGGCCCAGGAAATAGAAAGCTCTCCAAATTCCAAGTGATTTTAATGCACATTAAAGTTTGAAACCCACTGGACTGAACCAACCAAAAACCTTTCAGAAAGAGGAGAAACAGCAAAGCGGGATTTTAGTGACAATAAGTACTTGCACGTGCTCTTGTGCTTTCCTTCCCCCGCACCCCGTCCCAATGTGATAGGGTTGTTGACAAGGAAAGCTAATAGTATCTTAGTCTGGATAAAGTCAAGCATGCAACTCAGTCTGAAGAATCTACATTTCAGCTTAGCAGAGAGAGGGATTTTGTGACAGAGCTGTACAAAGATGGAATGGGCTGCCTTGTAAGATTGTGGAAGTATTCAAGTATAGGTTGGATGATGCCTTGGCAGTCATTTGGTATAATAATTTAAAGTATCAGGCTGATACATGACTTTAGCATACTGAACCTTCTCATATACTTTTCCTAGAGTAGTTTTCTTTTCTGCCAGTCAGGTTCTGCCAATACCAGTTCCATTGTATCTTAATACAGTTAACTCAAGAAAGGGTTCTGTGGTTAAAAAAAAAAAATTAGGTAACACCACGTTAAATCAAAGCAAACAAATTCCTTTCCTGTAGGACTAATCAGAGTCTTTATTATGGGGTATGTATTGTGAATCAACAAAGTATGTGTGTCTGGTGCTCTGACAGGGATGACAATAGAGGGTCCTGAACAGAGCTGGAGAAAAATAAAGAAAAAAATTCTAACTCACAAAAAAAGACCAGACTTACTGGTCTGACAGAGACTGGAGAAACCCCTGGACACCCTTTTAACTCAGTACTGAAGTCACTCCTGAGGTTCACCCTTCAGCTGAACATTAGACAGGCCCATAAAACAAAATGAGACTAAATGGGCACACCAGCTCAGGGGCAGGGATGAGAAGGCAGGAGTGGACAGGAAAGCTGGTAACGGGGAACCCAAGGTTGAGAGGGAGAGAGTGTTGGCATGTCGTGGGGTTGGCAACCAATGTCACAAAACAATATGTGTATTAGTTGTTTAAAGAGAAACTAATTTGCTCTGTAAACCTTCATCTAAAGTACGATTTAAAAAAAAGTATGTGTGTCTGGGAATGTGTGGGGAAAGGGGTAGTCTGTATAGTATGCATCCCTTCCAGAGCTTTGACCAAGGAACCAATTTCTCAAGAAGAATTTTACATGACACTATAGAAGGTTACAAGTGAGATCCATTCCTAACTGTGTCTTTAAGTCGAATTTGTAGGTTAAGTCAGAACAGGTGCATACGGTTCTTATTTAGCCTTACTTTAGTGCAGTAAAAGGCTGGTCAATCAGGGATTCTAACTGGTTTGTTCTGGTTCAAACCCCTGCTGAGAATTTACATTTCTAACAAGTTCCCTGCTGAGAATTTGCATTTCCCCCTCAGATATACTGAATCAGAATCTACATTTTTAAGTTCTCAGCAGGGGTTCAAACCAGAACGAACTGGTGAGAAGTTCTGTTCTCAATGATTTAAAAGCTGCACGTGCAGCAAGTGAAGGTGATTATGATGAAGAATTTGTTGCGAGTAGAGGTTGGTTCAATCGTTTCAAATTGAGGACAAATTTACATAACATTAAAGGGCAAGTACGAGTTGTCCATAAATCGGACATTCTTAATCTGGGGACTACCTGTACTATGCATCAGTAAATATTTGTAGGATAGATAGCGTAACATTGAAATGGGCCCAGGCCACTATACAGAGATCATCTGACTTGGAATTACCTGACTAGTATTCTCAAGTGCTTTTGGCTCAATTCTTCACTTGGGCATAAGCCCATAAATTTGCCATCCAAACCATGGGAAATTCTGTTATTCTATCTATGATTCTACTCAGACATCTTTTCTAATATTACTTTGGGACTATTATTCTCACCTCATATACTGTTAGAAGTTTAGAAACTTTTTATGAGGATAATGATGGATGAATGGATGGATGGATGGATGGGTGGATAGACGGGAGAGAGGAGAGAAGAAGAGAGGGAGAAAGAAAGAGAGAGATTGAGATTGAGATTGATTTTCTAGCACAGCATATTTGACTCATATCGAATCTTTGTTTTCTTGAGACTTCCCACAATGAAGATGGAGGGAAAATCATTTAGAATACGTACATGGTAGTAATCCTGAATAACTTTAGTAAAAGTAGCTATACTTAAAGTCTCTATTTCAGCAGATAGCAATAGATGATAAATATAATAGATTCTATTATGATTGCTGGGATCCACTAATATGTTTGTTTGTTTGTTTTTTCTGAAGCAAATCAACTTCACTGACATTCCTTTATATTCCATCCTTATCAACATTTTAATAGAGTAGGGCTAGCTCTTCTAGTTTTTTCACCCCACACAAAACACATAATCTATACCCTGCTAATGATTACTTTTAGCCTAATTGTTAGGTTGCAGCTGGTGACAGAAACATTTATCCTGGCAGGTAGGCAATTCCAGAAGGCCAGCCAAGGACTTGGTCCATGTGAATCAGACTCCATATAGTTCTCATGTGAAGTGATCCTGGCCATCTCATCTCACTTGGCAACTGTTCCTGACGGATAGAGGTGGTCTGCTCTGAGGAGAGGCCAGGACTCTTCAATAGAGCAGTCGGGAGACCTAGAGTTGAAGCTCAAAGTCCCAGCAGGGTTTTGCAGTCTCCTTTCCAAGCCAGGGGCTTGGGACTCATTCTTGACTAAACCCATTAACTAGTCGATTCCAACCCTTAACTGATAGAGTAGGGCAGCTTGCGTAGGCTTGGCTCTGCTCCCTGGAGAATATCCCATTTGTCAAATGACTAGCAGGTAGACAGAAATCTGTACAATTTTCTAACCCACATTCCAGATAAATGTAATATTTTATGCAGGGGTGGATTATGCAATAGGCAAGGTAAGCACAGTACTTACCTTGCTTACCAGATCATTTGTAGTGAACAATTTCACATTTTTTCACTGCGTCAAAGATTCTGCTTCTAGATATGGCTGGCATCTGTTTCTATCCCAACCCCACGGCAGCTTCCTACAGAATCAAAGCCTCTTTTCAAATTTACAATCCTTGACAGGGGAAGATGACCCAGTAGGCAAGGTAAGCACGAGCTTACTTGTGCTTACTTACTAATCTGTAGTGAACAATTTCACATGGGTTTCACCACATCTTTGACATGAAATTATTCACTACACATTAGTAAGTAAGCACAAGTAAGCCCGTGCTTACCTTGCTTATTGGATAATCCACCCCTGGTTTTATGGATCTAAGTTAACCTTCTCTGAATCTGTTGCCATTTTCAACGTCAAGATCTTTATAACTCAGATAAGGATTCTGAGGCACAGAAAGTCTGTGACTTTCTCAAGCTCAAAAAGCCAGCTCATGTTAATTCTGACACAGAAATTCTTGTATTTGTTATCAGCCTTCTTCTTTCCTTGTTTTTTTAATGTTTACCTTGCAGTACCATTTATATGATGTTGTGTTCTCTAATTCTTTGAGAATTTGCTCATGTAGAGTAATTTATTCCTTTTTATTATTTCACATAGTTCTGTTACCCTTTTCTATCTTTGCCAGCATCCCTACTGTGCAAGACAGCCTCTAAGCAAACATTTGCCATTCTCCCTGGGAAAATAAGTTTGTCTCCATCATCTGAATCCCAAAGTGTTGCCAAATTTTGCTTTTGAAAATAGATTACCTGCCAGAGCATGTAAGATTCTTTCAAAGAATAAGTCAGACTCAAGCAGTGGCAGTTATATGTGCACTAGTCCAATTACTACATAATGAAAGAATCTAAGGTGAAGAGACTGATGCTGACATCTATTTGTCATTTGCTAATTAATTGCTTGAGTAAAAATTAAGCACTCATTCTTTGCCAGGTAATGCAATTGGTGTTGGGGATTACGAACACGTTTCTCCTTGTATATATATTGATAAATCCATATGCTAGGAAAGTATGTGATACTCATCTTCCTTTCTCTGTGAGGAGGCATACTCTACTATTAATACCAGTTTTTATTCCTTCCTACACATATTGGAAGAATTCTAAATACTGTTATAATTTAATGTGGGAATCTATAGAATTCTTTATGTAGTCACACTGTTGATGAGCTAAGGTTCTTAGTATGAATATTTACTAGTTGCTATTTTTGTATCATTTGATTATATATTCCACTAAAAAAACAAATGTGCAATTTTACTAGTGCTAATGCCAAAGCTCCACCAGTACTTTTATTCTTATCACATCTTTTTTCATGAAGATGAAAATAATTGCAATTATATCACATGTTGCACCTTTTAAGAACTACTTTAAAAATACATGTTCGAGGAAAGACATGATCATGTGGGAAAAACATTATGATGTTCACATTTTCAAATGAGAAATCCAAAATGTATGTGCCTATCAAAAGCACTTGATTTTTACAGTGTATATAGGAAACTACTGCTCTAGCTATAGAGAATGCCATTCTTTCTCCGAGAACACAAAGTAGTTAAGATAAACTAGTTATTAAACTTAGTCTTGAGATCTGATTATATATGCTACAGCTGGTATCAATAAGAAAGGGAAAAAGAAAAAAACACAGTTTATCTACAAATCATTTGTTTTCCAATTTCTTTATAGAGGGCTGCCGACATTTAATGAAGAAGGGAAGTGCATGAGTGATATGCACGGTGGTCTCTAGGAGAAGTGAGGAGAAGTAGCAATAAACCTCATGTTTTCTGTCCTGTTTGGAGCCCCGGTGGTGCAGTGGTTAAGAGTTCGGCTGCTAACCAAGACATCGGCAGTTCGAATCCACCAGCAGATCCGTGGAAACCATATAGGGCAGTTCTACTCTATCTTTAGGGTCATTATGAGTCAGAATTGACTCAATGGCAAGAGTTTTTTTTTCTGTCCTTAAAAGCTGAACTTTAGAAGGTTGCTTGGGGAGGCGATTTCCAAAGTAACCACCTGTAACGTGTTTGTGAAACTTTTTATTTTTTTATTTTATTTTTTCCCATATAAAAATTTATACATACACTGTTATGTGACCCTAATTGCTCTCCCCATACTGTGACAGCACACTCCTCCTTTCCACTCCTGATTCCCCATGTCAGTTCATCCCGCTCCTAACCCTCTCTGCCTTCCCATCTCACCTCTGGACAGAAGCTGCCCTTTTAGTCTCTTGTATCTACTTGAGCTAAGAGGCACACTCCTCACGAGTATCACTTTATGTCCCACAGTCCAGTCCAACCCCTGTCTGAAGAGTTGGCCTC
>NW_004444095.1:1507217-1508929 GCF_000243295.1 Trichechus manatus latirostris | reverse complement strand
TCATTGTTGTTGATTTTGTGTTTGCTGAGTCTTTATATTTTTCTAGTTTTTTATTTTGACTTGTAGGATTGTTAGTTTCCTTTGTGGTTACCTTAATATTTAACCTTATTTTTCTAAGTTTATTCCTTTCTTTTCTTTATATTGCCTTGACTTCCTCTCCATATGAAAAATCTATGTCTATATTTTTTAAGTCCCTCTTTTTTTTTAATACTTCGTGAAGCTTAATTGGCATGGATCAGTCAGCTTGTTCAGAGATTTAAGAAAATTTTTTAAAAAAAGAATTTTAAAGGCAGTAGCCACAAATTCATTTCTCAATTAAATTGCATTGTCTGGCGGAGAGGGAGGGAGTGGGGCAGAGACTGATTAGGCCTGAATTTGTACACATGTGCAGGCTGGGCTGGTGCTTTCCTTTTTTAAAATTTTTTTTTTAATTGTACTTTAGATGAAGGTTTACAGAACAAATAGTTTCTCATTAAACAGTCAGTACACATATCGCTTTATGACATTGGTTAACAACTCCACGACATATCAACACTCTCCCTTCTCAACCTTGGAGGACCTTTTTTTTGGTGAAAATATACATAGCCAAATTTACACCATTTCAAAAGTTTCTACATGAACAATTCAGTGATATCGATTACATTCTTTCGGTTGTGCTGCTATTCTCACTATCCTTTTCCAAATTATTCCATGACCATTATCTTCAACTCACTGCCCCCTAGGCTTCCCATTCAACCTTTTGAGTTGCTGTTGTCAGTTTGATGTCACATAGATAATTATTATTTTTTTGTATCGTAGTTGAAGTTTGCAGAACAAACAGTTTCTCATTAAACAGTTAGTACACATATTGCCCTATGACAATGTTTAACAACCCCATGACATGGCAACACTGTCCCTTCTTAACCGTGGGTTCCGTATCACCAGCTTTCCTGTCCCCTCCTGCCTTCTAGTCCTTGTCCCTGGACTGCTGTGCCTCATTAGTCCCGTTTTGTTTTATGAGGCTGTCCAATCTCTGGCTGAATGGTGAACTTCGGGAGTGACTTCACCACTGAGCTAAAAGGGTGTCCGGGGGCCCTACTCTAGGGGTTTCTCCAGTCTGTCAGTCCAGAAAATCTGGTCTTTTTTTTGTGTGAGTTAGAATTTTTTTCTACGTCCTTTTCCAGCTCTGTCTATAACCCTCTGTTGTGACCCCAGTCAGAGCTGTCAGTGGTGGTAGCCAGGCACCATCTAGCTGTACTGGACTCAATCTGGTGGAGGCCTTGGTAGATGTGGTCCATTAGTCCTTTGAACTAATGTTTTCCTTGTATCTTGTTCTCTTCATTCTCCCTTGCTCCCAAAGGGATGAGAACAGCGGAGTATCTTAGATGGCTGCTCACAGGCTTTTAAGACCCCAAACGCTACTCACCAAGGTGGAATGTAGAACACTGTCTTTATAAACTGTGTTATGCCAATTGAACTAGATATTCCCCAAGACCACGGTCCCCACAGCCCTCTGCCCAGCAATTCAGTCCCTCAGGGAGTTTGCAAGTGTATATGGAGCTTCCATGACCTTTCCTTATACAAGTTGTGCTGGCTTCCCCAGTATTGTGTACTGTCTTACCTTCACCAAATTTACCACTTATCTATTGTCTATTTAGTCCCCCCACTCTTCCATCCCTCATAACCAACAAAGATTGTTTCTTTTTGTGTGTAAACTTTTACATGAGTTTTTA
>NW_004444095.1:1503372-1505566 GCF_000243295.1 Trichechus manatus latirostris | reverse complement strand
GGAAGGTCATCTGGTGTTTTATTTTGGACACCTACTGAAACCATCCTGTCCTATTTTTGCAAATGTTTTGATATTGTCTGCTGTCTTCAGGGCATTCGATGGTTATTTTCCTCGCTTATTGATTGTAGATTTGTTTGTTTCATTTTGCTTTTTTTGTTTTATTTAGTTATATCTGAGCAGGTGACCTGTGCATTCTTTGTTGTTTGCTCATCTGTGGGCACGATACTTTTCACCTCCTTCCCCAATGGACAGGGTCCGTCACTCAGGTACGTTACAGCAGGTCAGGTCCAGCTGAAGGGCAGTTGCTGGGATGGGTTGTTTGTGGCATGTACTAGGGCTGACAGTGGGGACAGGGAATCAGTGCAGGGCAGGTTCCAGTAGGCTGTGCCTGTGCTGCTTGGGAGTGTGATGTTCAGCACACGGTGCAGGTAAGCAGGAAGGAGGGGGTAGATTGGGATGTGTGGAGCTAAGATGGGTATGGGAAAGATGAGAGAGAGGAGAGTGGAACAGGAGCCAAAAACATACACACAAACAACAAAGGGTGCTAAGCGAGCTTGCCATTGGAGTGGAGAAATGAGAGACTAAGAAACGGGGAAAAACAAAAATAAAAAAAAAGAAAAAGCATAAAAGAAAAAAATGAATAAATGGAGAAACTAGAAATGAAGAAAGACAAACGGAGAGAAGAAACCAAAACAAACGAACAAACCAAAACAAAACCAGAAAACAAGAAAAAATAAATGCCCCCAGGGATGTCCCTGTGCATCTGCACAGAGTAAGGAAGTAGCTTCCAAGCCATGTGGTACTGCCTGGCTATAAGGGGCTCCCAAGCTGAGAAAAGAAAAGGAAAAAAAATCAAAACATAACAAAGCAGAGCAAACAAACAAACAAAAAAGCCCCGGGGGTCCCACCAGCGTGGCGGCATGGGCCGGGAAGCAGTTTCACAGTCGAGTGGTGTTTCACGGCCTTTCAGGAAGAAGCAAAGATTGCACACATAGCCAGGTATTTGAGAGAAAGGAGGGGGACGTGGTGAGAGGTAAGGAAGAAATCTAAAGAAGCAGAAGAAACCAACACCAGCAGCCAACAAAAGACCCTCAGGGAGCCAGCCAGCGTGGATGGGTGGAATACAAGCGACACCGGGGTGAAGCTAGTGCTTCCCGGCCAAGAGACTGTGGCTGCAGAAAGCAGAGGAGGCTAAGTGGGGATGAAGAAGGGTGGGGTGTGGGAGAGCCTATATTACTGGCTACTGGTTGTTCTGTTTCGTGCTGGAAGCTCTGAGAACCTGCTTTCTCATACCCCTTGTTCACTGATCTCCAATAGGTGTTCAAGATGGTGGATCCATGCTGCAGTAGCTGATGGTGACCTCTGCATGTATCTCTCCTTGCTCTCTGTTCTCAATCAGTTTCTTATTCCATTTGGTGCTTGGCTGAGTTCTTTATATCTTCATTTGATGCTTAGGGTTCAGGACTGACGAGTGACTCTATTTGACTTAGTTTTTCTGATATTTGCTGTGGAAGAACAGCATGGTGCTTTTGACTATAGCACCATATTGCCTGGAATTCTAAGTCCCTCTTTTTTGTTTTAATGTTTTCATCTTTTACATATTGACATCTGTTTCCTTATTTTCAGTGTTTTAGCTTTGATTTATTTTTGTGACTTCCCTATCTGGGTTGATATCTTGTTGCTCTGTCCTGTGTTCTAGTCTTGGGTTGTTATCTGATGTTACTGATTTTCTAACCAGAGGACTCCCTTTAGTATTTCTTGTAATTTTGGTTTGGTTTTTGCAAATTCCCTAAACTTCTGTTTATCTGGAAATGCCTAAATTTTGCCATCATATTTGAGAGACAGTTTTTGCTGGATATATAATTCTTGGCTGGCAGTTTTTTTCCTTCAAGGCTTTATATATGTCATCCCATTGCCTTCTTGCCTGCATGGTTTCTGCTGAGTAGTCCGAGCTTATTCTTACTGACTCTCCTTTGTAAATGACTTTTCATTTACCCCTAGGTGCTCTTAAAATTCTATCTTTGATTTTGGAAAATTTGATTGTAATATGTCTTGGTGAGTTTCTTTTGGGATCTACCTTATGTGGGGTTCGATGAGCATCTTGGATAAATATCTTCTTATCTTTCATGGTATCAGGGAATTTTTCTGCCATCAAATCTTCAAAAATTCTCTCTGTATTTTCTGTTATCCCCCC
>NW_004444095.1:1492625-1503142 GCF_000243295.1 Trichechus manatus latirostris | reverse complement strand
ATTTGTCATTATGCTCTTCTCTAATCTTTTTAATTTCCTCTACTGCATGTTCCATTTTTTCCTTAATTTCTTTCCTAATTTCTTGAAGAGTTCTGTGTATTAATCTTTTGTATTCTGCCTCTGGTAATTCCAAGAAATTTTTCTCCTCTGGAAAATTTCTAGATTCTTTATTTTGGGAGCTTGCTGAAGCCATCATGGGTTGTCTGTTGATGTGATTTGATATTGATTGTTTTCTCCGAGCCATCAATAAGTTATTATATGTATTTATTTTATGTTTGCTTACTGTGTCCTAGCTTCTTGTTTGGTTTTGATATGCCCAAATAGGCTGCTCGTATGAGTTAGTTTGATTATTGGCACCTTTGAAGCTCTAATGTCCTATCACCAGGTGGTTAGATCTATTACTATGTATGTGAGCTCAGGAGTCTGCCCACTCCTCCTGTATGGTTTCAGCTCAGGCGCCCAGGTAGATAGCCACAAAGTGTGTGGTGTAGGCTCTCAGTTACAGTCCTAGACAAGCATGAGTGATTGGTGTAGGCACAGGCATCTGGCTGCAGCAGGGGGACATACTCTGAGCAAGGCAGGGGGCTGACGGCTGCCCCCAAGTGTCCAGGACCAGGAATAAGGTGTGCCCCTCTTCCCTAGAACATGTAGGTGGGTAGGTTTTGCAGCTGGACTATGAGCACCTAATGCTGTTGGCTGTAAGGACTGGGGGGGCACCTCTTATTCATGGGCCCCTATCACAAGTGGCTAGGTGGTATGGGTGCAACCACCAGTCCTCAGGCCCCTGATGTGGGTAGGTAAAGACCCTGCTTAATGGGAAGAGCAGTGTCAAATGTCAAGAACCTGCCACTTCACAGCTGAAACAGTTGAAGTTAGAGTTTCGGTATATACCCTGTTGTACTGTGGTAATGAGGGCCTGCACTGTTGAGATGGGCCCACACAAGTCTATGCAGGGGGAAAGGCACTCAAAGTCTGTAGATCCCTTATGCCTGTGCCTAGGCAAAGGAGCTGTGCCTACCCTGGGTTCCTGGCTTAGGGGAGCTGGCAGTTTATTTTTCCCCCTTCTGTTTGTTAATTTGTTCACTCCCCAAGGCAGGGAGAATGGATCCGGGTGTGTGATGGATCCTTCTTCCCACCCAGGGGACTTGGCAATTGCTGAAGCCGGTCTGGGACCCAGGGCAGAGCAGGGAGTAGGGAAGTAAGTGGGAGAGAGGTTTTTCCCTAAGGGGGGTCTGTTTTGATCCACATGGTAAGCCGTACGTAATTATGTATCTTCTGCCAATCCAGGGCTGCTTCTCACTGGTTCTGGGTGGCCATGTAGACTCTCTGGCGCTGGTTCTCTCCAAGTGCAGAAAATGTGCCTCCTGAGCACCGCTGCTTGCCTGCCTCACCGCTCAGCCCCCCAGTTGATCAGGCCTGAAGGGCTCAGGATCTCACTGGTTCAGGTCTGGCAACTCCTCGCTGCTTCCAAACCATCTCTCCCTACCCCTGCCACTCAGTCCAGTTCCTCAACTCTGCCTTTGATGTTCAGCGCTTCCAGATTGCCATATATAATCGATTCACTTGTTTTTTCAGGTCTTTGTTGTAAGAGGGTCCACTAGAACGGTCTGACTACTCCGCCATCTTGGCCCCACCTCTTACCTGTAACGTTTTTGCAATTATATTCACTAATTTAATGTACGCCAAGACGTGAGCAGCTAGTCAGATCAAACATTGAAGCACAGTCATTCAGAATGGCGTTCGTCTTTCCTATATGTACTGTCTCATCCCGTGTCAGTTAAGATCTCAGGTATTCTTCAAGGCCATTTCCAAGTAAAATGTATTGCAGTTACTTTGTAAGCTGACTTCTCCCCTTGCAGTGCATTTGCTGTGGTAAATTGTATTGCTTTGTGCTCGCAGAACTGATAAAGCAAAATGAGGAAAATGAAGCAGTGGATAATTTTTTTTTAAATCCCATTTGGCCACCAGCAAAAGTAATTCATAACTAGGTTTCTGTGAACATTAATAGAAAAGTAACCAAACTGCCCTTGATCTATTTGTGTGGGTTTTTAAAGTGCTGTGGCATTATCAGTGTTGTCACTAGTGTATACCTTGGAACCAGCTAAAACAAATCTACTGATTGATCCTTAAGGGTCTTATTTATATGACCACATGTAAAGAGCATTTTTTATTTGAAGAAATCATGCTAGCACCAGAATAAGCCTGATGCTTTAGACTTGGTATCTGTAACTCAAAGTAACTAGCAGTTGTTCAAAGGATTTCTGATTCAGTTTCCTCATGATTTGTCTATGATAGAATTTGGAAAAACCTTGTTAGGTCATATGAGAGAGGGTAAAATTCAATATGTGGATTTCTTTACTAAAGCTTATTTCTGATTATTTTTGCCAAACTTTACAATGTATGTATTAATTTCATGATACTTACAGCAATGGACTGTATAGTTTTTTTTTTAATGTGAATATATACTTTTTCTATATAATTTTAAAGAATGTTAGCATACAGGAGGATATTTTTCATTTTTCTAAAGGTTGAAAACAACTCTTCAAAGATTTAATTACTCTGACAACAGAAAATTTGAAGTTTGTCTTCTAAAAGAGAACAAACCTTATGGAAATGTTGCTTATGGTACTCAGATTATTGACTATATGCTAAGGGTCAAATACATCAATTAAGTCAATGAGAAGCACTAACATTATCTTTTCCTTTAGTAATGCATATCGTAAAGATTTGGGAGGAAATTACTGTAGATAATATTGAATATAATTGATGAATATTAGTGCATTTTGACAGCCTCTCATTCTTTCCTGCAAAATGATTAAAACTTGCGTCAGGAACCAGACTTTAAAAATCCATCTTTAATCCCACATAAATATAACAGTACTTGTGTTTCTTCTTTAGGGATATCCATGAACTAAGGGTATTCATAATTTTTCTTGTAGGAAACGTTCAGCTTTGGGTGAACAGGGATGTTTGAGATTAATAAAACTCAGAGAAAATTTGCCTTTACTATGCCTCCTCTCACTTGTTATTTCTGTCCCTTCCCCTCTGCTCTTGTCCTCACCTTTGCCTCTCACCTTATTCCTTCCTATCTCCACCTTAGCCTCCATGGGATTTCTCCACTGATTTTGGAATTTGCTTCCTGTGGGCTGTTGCACTATTCCTGTCAATATATTCCCCTACCCATAAACATGTTGCTGTTGAGTTGATTCGGACTCATAGCGATCCTATAGGACAGAGTAGAACTGCCCCATGGGGTTTCCAAGGAGCGGCTGGTGGATTCGAACTGCTGACCTTTTGGTTCGCAGCCCAGCTTTTAAACACTGTGCCACCAGGGTTCCCTCCCCCCATATATCTCCGCCCCCTTCATAATCTTCTTGCTTTTCTAGTTCTCCTGCTCCTCAGTATTTTCCTACTTTCCTAGGCTCCTCTTTGCCTCAGCTGTATATTTCTCTCTTCTGAATCTGTGCTGTTATACACTTAGAAGATGACACATAAGAGCACTTTTCTCCACACAGATCTGTAGCACAGCAATCTGGGATGCGGCCCTGAAGTGTGGCTACCTCGCCATTATACATTTTTTTCATAGTATTTGTAAACTGCCTTGATCTGGATAGAAAGTTATCATAATTGAGGAAATTAAATGCACAAAACTTTCCTCGATGACTTCTTCCCTTAGAAATTTGGGAGAGAAATGATTTTGAACCAAATATACAGAATAGCATTTGTGTCACAGGAACACAGTGTTATTGTGTTAGCATATTATTGGCAACTCATTCCCAAGACCCTCATATCTATTCACTTTTTTGTTTTCAAATGAAGTGTACCTATTCACCAATTGCAAATTATTCTTTTAACTGTGGGTATTTTTTAATGAAAAGACTGTTCCTTCTGAAAGCTTTCATTGGAAAAGAATTTTTGTAAATATTCACGATATGTGTTTATTTTCCCATTCCAGTCCAAACTCTAGCTGTCTTAAACTCTGTGTATTTTTAATAATAATAAAGCTTACACATTTTCACTCCTGTCAAAACAGTTTTACCAGACTTCAGTAAACTCAAAATAAAGTTATTGTCAAAGTTAGAAAGTTGATTTGCTCCTGCCATTATGTTCGTTGCCATCTCACCACAGAAAGATGGTAAATGTAAACTTATTCCCCAGAAGATGAGTTGGGCTGCAATTTTCAGCTAATTGGGAAAAGCAGACCTGAGTCGAGCACTGTCAGGCTGATTTGAGTCTTAAGATATGATGATGATTATTGTGTCAAATGTAATCAAGAGTGTGGGCTCTGAACTGACTAAAGGGCTGACTGTTTTTAATGCAGGTTCGTATATGAAGGAGACCTGCGGTTCACTGATAATCACAGCTGGCTGTAAAAGAGAGCACTTTTTAAAATGTTATTTTATTCTTGATGGAGCTGTAAGGATCAGGGATTAGATGCATAGCGGAAAAGCATCCTCATTCTCGTCTGAAGAAATTCTATTTATTTTTCGTATAATATCCTTCATCTTGAAATTTCCCTGTGGCTCTATATCAGTGGTTTTCAACCTTGTCAGACCCAGTAGCATCTGCTTTTTTTTCAATATAACCAACACTTTGTAACACCTTCTTTACTATCATAAACTAAAATTTGTAGGCAATATACTTCATCTATGTTAACGAAAATGTTGGCAGTTGGAATCCACCGGCTGCTCCTTGGAAGCCCTATGGGCCAGTTCTACTCTGTCCTAGAGGATCGCTATGAGTCAGAATTGACTCGACGGCAACAGGTTTGGTTTTTTGGTATACATACAATTTTTAAAAAATGATGCCCTAACTTTAATATTAAAGAGAAATAAAAGAGGAAACATTTATATTAAAATAATATGTATGTCAGTATATAAATTATTTTTAATGTGAGTATCATTTACATAAAAAGACTGTTTCTTCTGAAAGCTCTCATTTGGAAAAGAATTTTTAAAACTAGCCTTAGTATGTGCATAATTCCCCACTTCTAGTCCAAATTCTAGCTATCTTAAACTCTCTGTATTTAAAAATAATGTTGTTGTTGCTGCTAAGTGCCATTGAGTCGGTTCCAACTCATAGTGATCCTAGGTACAACAGAAGGAAACACTGCTGGGCCCTGCGCCAACCTCACAATCCTTGCTATGTTTGATCCCATTGTTGCAGCCACTGTGTCAATCCATCTCATTGAGGGTCTTCCTCTTTTGCACTAACCTTAGACTTTACCAAGCATGATGTGCTTCTCCAGGGCCTGGTCCTTCCTGATAACATGTCCAAAGTATGTGAAATGAAGTCTCGCCACCCTCGCTTCTAAGCAGCATTCGGCTGTACTTCTTTCAAGACAGATTTGTTCGTTCTTCTGGTAGTCCATGGTATATTCATTATTCTTCGCCAACATGATAATTCAAAGGCATCAACTCTTCTTCAGTCTTCCTTCTTCATTGTCCAGCTTTCTCATGCATATGAGGTGATTGAAAATACCATGGCTTGGATCAGGTGCACCTTAGTCCTTAAACTAGCATCTTTGCTTTTTAACACTTTAAAGAGGTCTTTTGCAGCAATGCATCATTTGACTTCTTGACTGCTGCTTCCATGGGCATTGATTGTGGACCCAAGAAAAATGACATCCTTAACAACTTTAATATTTTCTCCATTTATCATAATGTTGCTTATTGGTCCAATTGTGAAGATTTGTGTTTTCTTTATGTTGAGGTGTAATACACACTGAAGGCTGTGGTCTTTGATCTTCGTCAGTAAGTGCTTCAAGCCCTCTTCACTTTCAGCAAGCAAGACTGTGTCATCTGCACATCTCAGGTTATTAATGTCTTCCTCCAATCCCAATGCCGCATTTTTCTTCATATAGTGCAGCTTCTCGGATAATTTGCTCAGCATACAGATTGAAAAAATATGGTGAAAGGATATAACCCTAAAGCACACATTTTCTGACTTTAAACCACACAGTATCCCCTTGTTGTGTTCGAACAACTACCTCTTGGTCTACGTACAGGCTCCTCATGAGCTCAATTAAATGTTCTGAAATTTTTGTTCTTCTCAATGTTACCCAAAATGTGTTATGATCCACACAGTCAAATGCCTTTGCATAGTCAAGAAACCACAGGTAAACTTCTTTCTGATATTCTCTGCTTTTAGCCAGGATCCATCTGACATCAGCAATGATATTCCTAGTTTCATGTCCTTTTCTGAATCTAGCTTTAATTTCCAGCAGTTTCCAGTCAATATACTGCTGCAACCACTTTTGAATGATCGTCAGCAAAATTTTACTTGTGTGTGATATTAATGATATTTTTTGATAATTTCCGCATTCTGTTAGATAATCTTTCTTTGGAATGGACACAAATATGGATCTCTTCCAGCAGGTTGGCCAGGTGTCTGTCTTCTGAATTTCTTGACACAGATGTGTAAGCACCTCCAGCGCTGCATCCATTTGTTGAAACATCTCAACTGGTATTCCGTCAATTCCTGGACCCTTGTTTTTTGCCAACGCCTTCAGTACAGGTTGGACTTCTTCCTTCAACGCCATAGGTTCTTGATCATATGTTACTTCCTGAAATGGTTGAACATCCACCGATTCTTTTTGGTAAGGTGACTGTGAATTCCTTTCATCTTCTTCTGATGTTTCCTGTGTTGTTCAATATTTTCCCTATAGAATCTTTCATATTGCAACTCGAGGCTTGAATTTTTTATTTCTTTCAGCTTGAGAAATGCCAAGCATGTTCTTCCCTTTTGTTTTTCTAACTCCAGGTCTTTGCACATTTCATTATAATACTTTACTTTGTCTACTCAAGCCACCCTTTGAAATCTTCTGTTCAGCTCTTTCACCTCATCATTTCTTCCATTCACTTTAGCTACTCTACATTCAAGAGCAAGTTTCAGAGTCCCTTCTGACATCCATTTTGGTCTTTTCTTTCTTTCATGTCTTTTTAATGACCTTTTGCTTTCTTCATATATGATGTCCTTGATGTCATCCCTCAACTTGTCTGGTCTTCCGTCATTAATGTTCAATGTGTCAAATCTATTCTTGAGATGGTCTCTAAATTCAGGTGGGATATACTCAAGGTCATTCTTTGGCGCTCTCATGGACTTGTTTTACTTTTCTTCAGCTTCAACTTGAACTTGCATAGAAGCCATTGATGGTCTGTTGGACAGTCAGCCCCTGGCCTTGTTCTGACTGATGACATTGAGCTTCTCTATCATCTCTTTCCACAGATGTAGTTGATTTGATTCCTGTGCATTCCATCTGGCAATATCCACATGTATAGTATCCATTTATGTGGTTGAAAGAAGGTATTTGCAACGAATAAGTTGGTCTTGCAAAATTCTATGCTGCAATCTCCAATGTCATTGGAGGCCATATTTTCCAACTATCTATCAATCCTTCTTCTTTGTGTCCAACTTTGCATTCCAATCACCAGTAATTATCAGTGCATCTTGATTGCATATTTGGTCAATTTCAGACTGCAGAAGTTGATAAAAAATCTTCAAGTTATAATAATAACAAATAATAATAACCAAAAAGTTTACACCTAGAATACAACTGAAGGTTTTAGATGCTTATATTATGAATGTGATATCAACAAATGCAGACTGACAGGTGTTGTACAGTGACACAAATACTATGACAAGCATCAGTCATCAACAGTGTAATTTCCCAAATTTCAAATTGGCCAAATTCCTAACAATGCAAGGTAAAAACTTCCTTGGATTTTCACAGCAGTTAGTTGCACTTTTGGCAAATTCAATGTGTATTAAAGCCTTGACAAAAATACCTATGTGTACATGTAAAATTGTGTTAAGTTCTAGGTTCAAGCATTTGTAAATAGGTTTTTCAACTATATGATTGTACAGTAGGATTTTCAAAAATGCTGTGGGACTCAAGACAGTTCTTTGTGGTGCAAGACATCTACCATCCCCAGTCTGCCCATAGAATGCCACTAGCACTTTTCAATCACTGTGATAATCAAACATATTCCCTAAATTTCCAGACTTCCTCTTTTTTGTGTTCTATATAATTTGGTTAACTCTTTTTCCAAACAAAAGGAACTGTGGATTAATGAAATAACAATATTCTCTTAAAACCTAACCTAAATGTTGATGATATGGTTGCCATTTTTACAAGACAGAGTGATATGAGCAAACATTTCAGATCTGCTAGATTGTCTAGCACAATCTTTAAAAATTCTGTGACGACTGCTGCAATTAAAGGCTATTGCCACCACCTTTACTGAATGGCATGTTATCTATAAAAGGGTGATGATGTCACCTTTCTATTCTGCTTTCCTTCCCATAGCTATATTAATTGCACTCTGACCAGATGTTGACAATTGCAGTTAAATTCTGTATGTAAATCACAGGAAATACAATTGTAGCCACCCAAAACATGTAAAATGCTAAATGTTACTTAGACTGAGCATACAAGAGAAATGAGAAGCCTTCTCTTGAAGAGATTAACCGGATAACTTAGTAAAACAAACAGATATACATAGAGAGAGAAAGAGAGGTAAATAAAGCCTAGATTATCTATATTTTTGAGGCAAAAAATTTTTTTTTCTAGATTGAAGAATATTAGATTGGTAGGTAAGCAAAATGCAGAAATCTATTTGCATTTCATCAAGGCATTTGACAAGGGCTTTCACTGTATTTTTGCGAACAACTTGGAGAAATATGGCTAGATGCAAGGTAAATTGGATGGTTTAGAAACCATTTCATGTTTTTACCCAAAAGATGTCAATTATTAAATCAGTGTGTCAAGTAGTTAAGGAAGATCTCTGGTGCTATGCCACAAGGTTCTGTTCTCATTCCTGACACATTGGATATTTTTAACAGAACATGAGTAGAGCTATAGAGAATATGCCTATCAAATTTATGGGTGATACACAACAGGGAGGGTGTATGTTGGGTGACAGACGCTTAATGGGTACCTGGATGGGATGATTCTTAAGGCCGTTTTGGTAGATGATATCTGTGGACTACAATCAAAGTTATAAGCCATCTGGAAATTTGCCAAAATAATGGGTTAATTTTAACAGAAGTTAACTTTTATTTATGCTCTTTGTTTTTGCAGTGCACCTAAAATATACTGAATTTGCATTCTTTGCAGAATTGCGTTTAAAAATTCAAGAGAAAATATATTCTCATGTACGAGTAACAGAGATTAAGTCATTGACATTGAAATATAGAATGAAATAGTCCATCATTTCACTTTCACTGCTAGTATAAAACTTGATGAAAGATACAAATACCAAAGATTTAATTGCTAGACTTCTACAAAGCAAAAACACAATTTTGGTCAGACAACTACTAATTTTTAAATATCTTCGTTATGACCAAATAACAGAATAGCCTATTATTTAAATCAGTTTTCTGTAACGAACAAAGATGATCTGCCTACCTGTGCAAATAATTGTTAGGTTCAACTAGAATATTGTGTGTGAAATCAATGTATAAACATTAAAATTCTCTACAAATAATGTACCACAACTACCACAGCTTCCACCAGACTGAGTCCAGCATAACTGGATGGTGCTCAGCTACCACCACTGACTGCCCTGACAGGGATCCCAACAGAGGGTCCCAGATAGAGCTGGAGAAAAATATAGAACAAAATTCTAACTCACACACACTCAAAAACCAGACTTACTGGTCTGACAGAGACTGGAGAAACCCTGAGAGTATGGCCTCCGGACACCCTTATAGCTCAATAATGAAGTCACTCCTGAGGTTCACCCTTCAGCCAAAGATTAGACAGGCCAATAAAAAAAAAAATGAGACTAAATGAGCACACCAGCCCAGGGGCAAGGACGAGAAGGCAAGAGGAGACAGGAAAGCTGGTAATGGGGAACCCAAGTTCAACAAGGGGAAAGTGTCGACATGTTGTGGGATGGGAAACCAATGTCACAAAACAATATGTGTATTAATCGTTTAATGAGAAACCCGTTTGCGGTGATTTAAAAAAAAAAAGCCCATTTGGGAAAAACCTCTCTCCCTTTTACCTCCTACCTCTATGCTCTGCACTGGATTTGGGAAAAACTTCTCTCCCTTTTACCTCCTACCTCTGCGTTCTGCACTGGATTTGGGAAAAACCTCTCTTCCTTTTACCTCCTCCCTCCCCGCTCTGCACCGGGAGTCCACTGGGCCGGAAGTAGATCCCAAAAGGCACCCTGACCCATTCTCCTGGCCTTGGAGAGGTAACAAATAAGCTGCTGGCTCCCCTAGGCCAGGAACGCAGGGTCGGCACAGCTCCTTTGCTGGCCATAGAAATCAGGGGTCCGCAGAGTCTGAGTGCCATACACCCCTGTATAGACTTGTGGGGACCCATCTCAACAGCGTTAGCCCTCACTACCACAATACAACAGGGCAAACATCTGAAGTTTAACTTCAACTGCTTCAGCTGTGAATGGGCAGATTTGTGATCCTCAAAACAGCCCTACCCCTCAAGTAGGCACTTTTATCGATCTGCAGCAGGGTCTTGAGGACTGGTGGTAGCTCCTAAAGTGCCT
>NW_004444095.1:1490750-1491464 GCF_000243295.1 Trichechus manatus latirostris | reverse complement strand
AAATCCCACATATGGTAGATCCCAAAAGAAAGTCACCAAGACATATTATAATCAAACTTACCAAAACCAAAGATAAAGAGAGAATTTTAAGAACGGCCAGGGATAAAAGAAAAGTCATCTACAAAGGAGAGTCAATTAGAATAAGCTCAGACTACTCAGCAGAAACCATGCAAGCTAGAAGGCAATGGGATGACATATTTGAAGCCTTGAAGGAAAATAACTGTCAGCCAAGAGTTATATATCGAGCAAAACTGTCTCTCAAATATGATGGGGAAATTAGGGCATTAGCAGATAAACAGAAGTTCAGGGAATTTGCAAAAACCAAACCAAAATTAAAAGAAATACTAAAGGGAGTCCTACGGTTAGATAATCAACACCAGCTAACAATGCAAGACTAGAACACAGGACAGAGCAACCAGATATTGACTCAGATAAGGAAATCGAAATTACATCAAAGTTAAAACATTGAAAATAGGGAAACACATATCAATATGTAAAAAAAAAAGGATAATATTAAAACAAAAAAAGAGAGACTTAAAAAATGGAGACATTGATTTTCTATATGGAGGCGATAGAAAGTAATAAAAGACTGGTATAAACTAAGAAAATTAGGGGTAAATATTTAGGTAACCACAAAGGAATCTAACAATCCTTCAAATCAAAATAAAAAAGTAGAAAAACATAAAGACCCAGCAAACACAAAATCTACAACAA
>NW_004444095.1:1448770-1486548 GCF_000243295.1 Trichechus manatus latirostris | reverse complement strand
CATCAGCCTGAGACCAGAAGAACTAGATGGTGCCCGGCTACCACCAATGAATGTCCTGACAGGAAACACAACAGAGGGTCCCTGATGGAGCAGTAAAACGATGGGATGCAGAACTCAAATTCTAGTAAGAAGACCAGACTTAATGGTCTGATTAAGACTGGAGGCACCCCGGAAAGCATGGCCCTTGGTCTCTCCCTCACCCCAGAACTAAAACAATTTCCGAGGCCAACTCTTCAAACAGGGATTGGACTGGACTGTGGGACATAAAGTGATACTTGTGAAGAACGTGCCTCTTAGACAAGTAGATATAAGAGACCAAAGCGGCCGCTTCTGTCCAGAGGTGAGAGGGGAAGGTAGAGAGAGTAAGGAGCTGGTTGAATGTTCATGGGGAATCAGGGGCGGAGGGGAGGAGTGTGCTGTTGCAGAATGGGGTGAGCGGTTGGGGTCTCATAACAGTGTATGTTAAAAAAAAATTCTGTATGGGGGACTAACTTGAAATGTAAACCTCATTTAATTACAACAATAAAAAAAAAAAGAATGAGGGACACTGACCTTATTTTTAGAACATATGCCTAGTTTATAGTTGGTTTATTGATTTTAGTTCAATTTATTGAGTGTTGAATAAATTCCAGGAACTGTGGCATGAATCCTTGCCTTCAAGAAATTTACAATAAGTTGAGAGTGATAAACAAGAAAAATATAGGGACTATTTGTAAATGTTGTATTTATAAATAAGAGGATTCTTGAACCTAGATGAGGACCTCAGTATCATTCCTTTAGTGTTGTAGTTCCATTTGAAAAATAAATCCTTTTTAATGGCTGTTCTTTCTAAATTTTAATTGATTTTATGAACGACGATCAGTGTATTTCAGAATATCTAGTTCTTTCATATGCAGTTTTTTTTTTACCTCTAATAATTAAAAGTAAGAAAGCAAGGATCTTTAGATCTTAATTATTTTGATAATCACTTTTACTTAGCTCAAGCTATTTGTAATCCCACATCTTGTCTTGTAAATAATATCTGAGCCACTAAAATAAATTTAAATTAGAAGGGTAATTCTTTTAGAATCTCCCAAAACTTAGTCACTTTCAAAGATGAATTCATTTCCCAATTGGTCTTATAAAAATATATTTATTTTACTGTAAAATTTCTAGGATAGAAACATATGAGGTGTTTAATTTCTTCTTGGATATTTTAATGTAAAACATTTCCAAAAATATATAGACTTCCATATAATCTCTATATCATTAGCAAATATTTATTCAATTTCCATTATCAGAAGGCCACAACTCTATGTACTACAATTCTCTATTATTTCATTATAATAAAATATCTTATTACTGCCTGTAATACCCTCTTTTTGAGTAAGATCCTCAAGTCTACCTCCAGTCCAAAGATCAGTATATGTCTCTTAGATGGCAGCTGAAGATGATAAGCAAAGGAGTAATAATTTCTTTTGTCTCCAAACACATACCATGATTCTAATTTATATAATAAACAAAACAAAGGGCTTTTGAGAATAGTAGTATATTAATATTCATCATGTTTACCTCACAGAGAGATTGACAAGTCTACCTTGAGAGGTAATGTCTTATAGTAGAGTGTACTGGATTGGGTATTTCAAGTTTTGCCACTATTTTTGGAAACTCACCTAGCCTCCTTGACTATCGGTTTTCTCATCTGTAAAATGGGGATGTTAATAAGTACTTTCCCTATTGGCGTCATAAAACTTTTTGGAGTCAAAGGAGAAGACATATGTGGAAGAGCTTGAAAACTGAAGAGCATAGTCTTCATGCAAAATACTATAACAATAAATGTTGACGTTTTTAAAGAACTCTTTACAAATATGTATTATAAACCACTAAGAGAGTAAGGAACTGGGTAAAGAAGTTCACAAATATTTAGAAATCATAACCTGAAGCTCATATTAGGAATTATGAAACCATTAATACTTCCAAACTGAACTGTATTGTAAGTTAACTTAATCACCTGTTAATTTGATGCTTTTAATCATTTCTGTCACTTAAAGGAGCGCTGGTGGCACAGTGGTTAAGAGCTCAGCTAACCAAAATGTCGGCAGTCAAATCCACCAGCCAGCCACTCTTTGGAAACCCTATGGGGCAGTTCTACTCTGTCCTGTAGGATTGCTATGAGTCGGAATCAACTCGACAGCAAAGGGTTTCCTTTTAAAAGGAATCTGTTATGTGTTTGCCTTTTGGTCTTAGAAAATTGAACCAACTGCCTTGCTCTGTCTTCTAAATATTCTGTATCAATATCAAAGAATCTACTGTTCTGTTTTTTGTCTAAGTTATGGAGGATGAGAATACATGTTTGAAGACTTTTCAAGAGATGATCCTAGTTTCATCTTTTAAATTGGTTTATATGCTATTTTTCTTATATGCTTTTAGAAGATAGCTACTTTAATTTAGCTTATCATCATTAGGAAATATATTTTTTAATAAGATTAACACTACAAGCTAACAAATCAACTTAAAGATTCACATTATACAAATCGTTGAGAATTTATTTAGAGCAGAATTGTGTCCAACTATAAGCCCAACCTTAATCTGTATTCATCTGGAGATTAATAGAATTGCATTTTTTCTAAACATCTTTTATAGTTACGTAAAGGTCCAAGATAATATTCTGAGTTTCTGTATAGGAACCAAAGGCGTCTCTGGGTGGTACAAAAGCACTGAACTACTAACAGAAATATTGCCTGCTCAAACCCACCCAGAGGCACCTTGGAAAAAAGGCCTGGTGATCTGCTTCCAAAAGGCCACAGCTGTGAAAACTCTGTGGAGCACAGTTCTACTCTGCAACACATGGGGTCACCATGAGATGGAATCAACTTGACAGCAGTTTTTTTTTTTTTTTTTGGTTTTGTTTTTGTTGTTTACTGGATATGAACCAAATCAAATGTAATCAATTACTCCCAACACTATTTTTTTAAATCTCCCAAAATACTACCTTTTGGCATTCCATCAGTAGAAAAGAATAAAACTCAGATCTTAGGTTAGAGAGTATAAATGTTTTTGTTAACAATCCATGGTAGAGAAAAAATACATATATATGTCTTGAAAACTGTGTCTTTTCATAATATTGTGCACATTTCTTTCAAGAATTACATTTTCGCAGTGATTTATGACACGAAAACACAAATCAAATTAAATGAGTAATGAAAAGAACAGTAGAAAGTACATTTTTTTTTTACTGTTGTATCCTGATATTTTCTTTTTGGGAATGTCCCAATGGTTTTAGGAAAAGTATATAATTATGATACTTTCCTAATAATATTTTTTGAAATCACAATTTTAAAAATGTTCATAGGGTAAAAAAATGAGAGATAGAATGTATATTTAAAAATTCCTTTCATGATTGATGATGCCTATACTTTCTTACTATCTAAAGGTCAAGTCTAGGTGATAAAATTTTTACTAAAATGTCTTTATCACTGAAGGAAGTTTAAACAGCTTCAAAGCTACGGTTTATCTTTGTGCCAGTGTGTTGCTTCTACACATGTTAAAAAGTCATCCTGTGTTGTCTAGGGTGACCAAAGATGGGAATGAGTTTTCAGAGAATTAATCAGCAGTACTTTGGGAACATACAGGTCATGGTTTCCAATTAACTCCGGAGAGTTTGAATAATTTAGTACCAGACCTCAGGAGAGAGGGGATGAGAACCCCGTTAATTCATATGTCGGTGAACAGCACACCAGCAAATTTGCATTGAAAATGGATTTTTGTTTGTTTGTTTCATTTGAAGCAAAGACCAGCTAGATATTTTCCGCAATAATTGGGATAGGAGAATTTCCTTCTATGTGTGTGAGTTTGTGTGCGTGTGTGTGTTTTCTTAGGTGTAGGTATTTGTATATATCAATGACCCCGCTCATGGTAAAGTGACAAAAAGTTGTTTGTGCTACAAAATGAAGGCCAGGATTCAATGGCATAACCTTCTCTGTACTTTTTTTCTTTTCCTGTAATGAATATATCAGAGAGGAGTGGACACCAATATCTATCTTTAGAGTTAGAAAAACTTCTTGTCTAGGATGCAAGACTTGGGCTACAATCCTAGCTCTACCTCTCTGACTTGTGTGCGACCTTGTAAAAGTCATTACAGTTCTTTCAGAATCAATCTCTCCAACAGCAAAACAAAACCATTCATAACCTGTACCATCTATCTAAAAGATTTCTTATTTTTATGGAAATCAATTCAAAGAGGCAAACTTTTATTGAGCATCCATCACTGTACTTTCAGATAAAGCCCAGTTAGATTATCTACATTTCCTTCCAGAGGAAAAGGAAAAAAAAAATAATGTGTAAAGATACATTTATCACTTGTTAGGCAAATTGAGGTAGAAGTTAATGAATAAAGTGCGGTACATGTAGATGAAATCCAGATGGTGTAGAGCCTTAATCACATTGTAACTATAGTTATATGTTTATCTATCTGTTTTCTCTGCCATACTTGAATATGTTAATTTGAAAATCCATATCTTAGTGACTTTTTCCTTAGCAGCATCAAACATAGATCTTGATACATAATAGGTATGCAGTGGGCACATGGAAGATGAGTGAATGAGATGTTGTTAGGCATGGAAATACAGGATTGAAGCTGAAGCATGAGGTTTAGATTTGAGGATAATCAGTATAGAGTTTGAAGCCATTAGGAGGGAATGAAATGTCCAGTTGAAAGTATGGAAAGAAAAGAGAAGTGCACTGTAGGTACAAAAAAATTGGGAATGCCTTATAATGAGAGAATAATTCTATGTTTTAAAACATTTAAAGAGCAAAATAAATATATTTTAGCTTTGTTTTCTGTGCTGTACCTTAGAGTCTTCATCCCTCACCCTGTGGATAAATAACAAGTGTCAGTAGTTAAATTAAAAGGACAGGGTATCATTCCTAACTTTACAGTTGGATAACAGGAGAAAAGAGAAACGTCTTCTCATTGCCACAAACTTTCTGTAGTCATATTTCTAGGTAGACATTGCCCAAAGGCAGATAAAGCCACAGTCTTAAGAGTTGTTGTTAGAAAGGGAAATAATAGGATAGTAGTTTAGGCATTAATAAAGCCTTTTGCTTAGATTCATACTTCCATTAGTGCAAATTGCTAACACAGTTGCTAGAGATTAAAAAGAATCTTTTCTACAAAGCACCCTATATCCATAGGTAACAAAATTTTAGCTGCCCCTTGCAAATACTGAGGCAAGGTTATTTAAAAAAATAACTTTGTTGAAATGTAACTTATTTACCAGCAAACCAGTAGAGACTGTTATGGTTATGGAGAATTTGAACTTCAGGTTAACTCTGGTTCTATGAGTGATGTTTGATGTTGCAAAAAACTGTTTGGTCCTAACTGCAGGTGCTACTAAGATCTTCATTCACTCTGATCTACATCTAACAAAAAAGAAGCAAAATCATGGTCCTGTAATCCTTCTCCTAAAAAATATCCTAGCATGTGATAGTGGTTAAAATGCAAACAAACCAAGAAGGAAAGATTCTGAGTATTTTATTTGGTGACTCCATGATAACACCGGGGCACAGATGATGGAGGAGTTATTTAGTGGAAGACTGAGTGCTGTGAATTTTACCAATTTGTCACACTTACAGAAACACCTGGACAAAATAACTTCCATCTCATATCATGCCTTTTTTTCCCCAAAAATATTTAATGTGTTTATTTATTTTGTATAATATAATTATATATATATACATGTATATATGCACACATATCAAAAAACCAAACCCACTGCTGTCAAGTCAATTCCGACTCATAGCGACCCTGTAGGACAGAGTAGAACTGCCCCATAGGGTTTCCAAGGCTGTAAATATTTATGGATGCAGACTGCCACATCTTTCTCCCAACGAGCAGCTGGTGGGTTCAAACCACCAACCTTTCAGTTAACAGCCGAGCACTTAACCACTGCCCACCAGGGTTCCTTGCACACACGTACTCTAAACCCAAAAACCACTGCCGGTGAGTCGATTCCGACTCATAGCGACCCTGTATGACACAGTAGAGCTTCCTCATAGGGTTTCCAAGGAGCAGCTGGTGGATTCGTACTGCCAACCTTTTGGTTGGCAGCTGAGCTCTTAACCACTGTGCCACCAAGGCTCCGCACACACATATACATGTATATAATTACCAAAAAAACCAAGCCCGTTGCCACTGAGTCAATTCTGAGTCATAGCGACCATATAGGACAGAATAGAACTGTCCCGTAGGGTTTCCAAAGAGTGGCAGGTGGATTCAAACTGCCAACCTTTTGGTTAGCAGCTGAGCTCTTAACCACTTCGCCACCAGGGCTCCTGTATATAATTATAATTAATGATGCTTATAATCCTTCAGTGCAGTGCACTGATAAATATTCATGCATCTAATAGTGGAATAGTGTATATACGTTAAGGAAGCTCTTCAGCCTTACCTTTGGAAAGTATTAGCTCCTCTTGCCTTTCTCTTTTACTTTTTATGTATTAGATTGAGCCAGCAATGGGTGATATTCAACGTAATAGAAAATCTGTAGTCTTAGAGATATGTCCAGAGATACCATGATGTGTGTATGTGCGTGTGTTTTGTGACAGGTCATAGTATTACTTATCTGATTGCCTCATTGCTAATCAGTTCTCAAAAAGACAGTGGAGATGCTGAACACATGCTTTCTGTGATTTTTCCCCTTTATTTGAATTACATCTGGATAGGCACCTTCTTGGACAGGTGAAGGGCTATACTTAGCTTTATAGGTCCAGCACTTTGCCCCCTCAGTAGATTCTTGCTTTTAACCAGGAAGAGGCTGTAACTGATGAGAATGCAAATCTGCGTTATCTGTAGATCTCCTTAAAGGGCAACCAAAGGTTGACGATTGATGAGTGTGAGAATGCGCCATCCTTTCCCCTTTTGAAGCCACATCCTTTCCAAGTATATTTCTCCACACGCATTTTTTTAAAATCTTTGTTTAGCATGACAATTCGGCAGGTCAGGTCCCCCAGAAAGCAGATCCTGAGAAAGCAATTAATGTCCAGGCAATTTATTGGCAAGTGCTTTAGGGATTAAAACCTGTGACGGCAGAAAAGAGAAGGAGGCAGGATAGGGCAGAAGGAGAAACTCAGCTACTATGCAGTGGCAGCCACAACATCCCCGCTGTACGAGGAGCTCTGACGTGTGAAGCTAGGGTTGTAGTTGTTGTGTGCCATCGAGTCAATTCCAACTCATAGCGACCCTACGCTCTTCAGAATTATCCTGAGTTGGAGCAAGGGAGCCAGGCTTTTATAGCCCCAACATTAACTAGTCACCCATGCAGCCTGCCTCGGAAGGAGGGGACTGCATTAAGCAGGTCTTTTTATCTGAGGCCAATTCTCAAAAAGGGCTGACGGCTGAGGGCTGTCAGCCAGCAGCATTCCCGGCAACTGGGTAAGAAGTATTTCAGTCTTAAACAGGGGTCTGGGCAGCCCAGCACAGCCACCCCTACAATAGTTCTCAAAGTTTGGTCGCCAGCAGCAGTGATTCTCAAACTTTAGCAAATACGGTGAAACCTATGAAAGTCGGAAGCTGTGTAAGGCGGAAACCGGTCAGAGAAGGAAAATGCAAATATTTTCCACTAATAGAGAGCGATAGACAAATGCTAAGAATCCACCCTGTCCAAGGCAGAAAACTTTCGAAATCCAGAAAAACAAGGAAGTCTGGTCAAGTTCTGACTCACACAGGTTTCAGTGTATCAGAATCCCCTGGATGGCTTGTTAAAATGCAGCTTGCTGGACGCCACCCTCAGAGTTTCTGATTTAGTATGGCTGGTGTCTTAGTCATCTAGTGCTGTTATAATAGAAATACCACAAATGGATGGCTTTTAACAAAGAGAAATTTATTCTCTCACAGTCTAGTAGGCTACAAGTCCAAATTCAGGGCTACAGCTCCAGGGGAAGGCTTTCTCTCTCTGTCAACTCTGGAGAACGGTCTTTGTCTTCCCTTGGTCTGGGAGCTTCTCTGCACAGGAACATCAGGTCCAAAGGATACGCTCTGCTCCCGGCACTGCTTTCTTGATGGTATGAGGTTCCCATGTGTCTGTGCTCACTTCTCACTTTTATACCTCAAAAGAGATTGACTTAAGACACTATCTAATCTTATAGACCTCATCAGTATAACTGCTGATAATCCATTTTATTAGATCATAGTGATTGAATTTACAACACATAAAGAAATCACATCAGATTACAAAATGGTACACAATCATACAATACTGGAAATCATGACCCAGCCAAGTTGACAGATATTTGGGGGGGACACAACTCAATCCATGACAGCTGGGATGGGGCCTGAGAATTTACATTTTTACTTCTAATCCATGGACCACATCATCCTTTATTTACATATTTAGAATGGTATATGGTGCCCTTATGAACAGAATGAAAACCTTTGAAAATCAACATACCATTCGCTACTCCATCAAATTATCAACAATTTGTACGTTATTAAGCTGGAATAACTGATTATTAAACTTCGTTATTTAAAAATCAGTTAACCAATACAGCAGATTGTATTTGTAAAGCATAATTTCTATTTCTAATATCTGCTCATTGTTACTTTTAAAGTTCAGCCAGATTTTCTCCAGGGTATACAATTTGATAAACTGGACAAAAAACAAACACCCAACCCACTGCCATCGAGTTGATTCTAACTCATAGCGATCCTGTAGGACAGAGTTGAACTGCCCCACAGGGTCTCCAAGGCTGTCATCTTTAAGGCGGCAGACTGCCGCATCTTTCTCCCACTGAGCAGCTGGTGGGTTCAAACAGCTGACCTTCCGGTTAGCAGCCGAGCGCTTAACCACTGCACCACCAGGGCTCCTCAAACTGGGCAAAGTAATTTTAAAAAACTGGGCAAAGGAATTAAAAAACAACAACAACCTATGTTCAAGCCCTCTAAGACCTTTAGCTTTGTTCTAAGACTATTTTTTATGATTCTCATTATTTCTGCATTTTTTATTTATCATATAAATCATTTAAAGCCTATTTTTAAGGAAAATTAAAAACTATGAGTAACGTTTAGAGCTATTTTGAATGCACAGATTTGGAAATTACGTGCCCTTGACTCATTTCTAGTCTAGACTTGGCACAATTAAAATTTAGGAATTCAATGTACATACACGGAGCCCAAGAGAAGGGATGTTGTCTTAAAACTCCCACACAAGCAGGAAACAACAAGCTCACCTATGATCAAAGAGGCCTGTAAAGGAGCTCATTTGAAAAGATTTTCTGTTGTTACTGCCATTGGATTTGTTTAAGTATTTTCCAAATTAGAAAATATTCAGCCTGATGTTGTCAATATTTCAGACCGCAAGGGGATCGTTTAGGAAAACAGTGCCTCGGCTGTCCTGAAAGAGTTACTGCTCTTCCCTAAGGGCCTAATTTACAAAGCAGCAGACTCACTGGTAGGATTTGACTGAAAATTTCATTGTCTCAGTAGAACCCTTTCATCTGATTTATGTGCATTGCATTTTACAAATAACTCTTGGAAAGTTATTTACTAGTTCCTTGCTCTGCAAGCAGAGGGTAAGTGGCGTTTCTAGCTTATGGATAGAGGAACAAGGATGCATCAAGTGTAGCTCATCATGAAGATGAAGCTGATAATAAAACGCACAATATCTAATTCTCTAAGCTTTACTCTGCCATAGGAGAGTTTTGTATTGCCTTTTTATGTTGTGTGAAATTGGAGTACGTTAGAAAATATGTCAATGTCCAATCCTGCATTTGTCTTCTGGAATCTGACAGTTTCTTTCTATCTGAGATTTTGGCCTGGAGATGGATTAAGTCTCAGTGATTTTGAACACCGAAGCCAACCAAGAAACATTAGCGTGAACTGGATGAAACTGCCGTGTTTGTAGGTCAGAGCGGTCAAATGTCAGCGGTTTTACATGGTCCAACCTGTACATTTTATGCCCGATTATAACAATAAGATTCTCAGTGCTGTTGAAATGGTTCTGAATTTTAAAAAACATAACAATAATAATAAAAAGTAGATAAATAAATAACGATTTTTCTATTTCTCTCTGCATTGGTAGTTTACCTGAAAATTAGATAAGCAGGGGGCCAGCAGTCCAGGCTCATCCTTGAACTACATGAGGTTTAACTTCTTTCCCCAACCAGAACACTCCACTACCTTTCAGCTGTGCAGTATTAGAGTTTATTTGGGAGTTGATAAATAGCATAGTGCAATGCTTACTTTTTTCCAATAGCTGCATCCTCATAAACCTATTCTACCCTCCACCAGTTAATGCAGACAGAAGATTTTTATCCAGTATGAGCACAGAAACTACACTGTGGAGGACTGTGTGCTCAGCAAAAACCTCACCCATGATGAATAAACAGCTCTTCCGGGGGCTTTGCTGCCGCTGGCTTGGCAGGAGTTGTTTATTGCCTGGTTTGCACATCCCATGATAAAGTTGCTGCTGAAATAAATTGCAGTTTTGCATAATTATTGACAATCACATCTTAACAAGCAGTGTGTACCATATTCAAGTGTTCAATTTTTTTAAATCCATTTTTAGCTTATGTTTAATCCCAGCAAGTGTTTGTGTAGTAATAGAAGGCAAATAAGGCATTTAAATAAAGTACTAATTTCCTCATTGCAGAGAAAATTTACCTGAATCTTTTTAGATGGGACTGTTACAGCTTAAGGCAATTTTTCCTCCCGAGTTATTATTATGTAGATGTTTGCTGAGGGCATATGTGTGTATATCTGAAATATGTGTATTAGATGTATTATCAGAAAATATAATTAAATTTTCTTCTAGATTTTTGTTTCATTAATGAATTTGGTTCATCTCCTCTAAAAGACTAGAGGAATAGGATAATGGGGTAGAAAGGGAGAGAACTAACATTTTGGAGTAACTATAATACATAAAGGGCCCCCGGGTGGTGCAAACGGTTAATGCCCTGGGCTCAGTGTCATCACTAAGGTTGGTGTCGCCCAGTGTGGTAACACATGGTGTTACCCCCCCATGCTAATTACCACAATATTGTAGCTTAAACACCAGAAAATTTCACAAAATCAGCGACTGTAAAAACAGTGGCAGCAACAAAAACAACAGCACGTCCTTGCAGTGCTTGCAGAATAAACCACGTGATTGCAAACGTCATTGTAATTGGGTAATAATGACAGGTCTGACGGAGCGCATTAGAAGGTTCAAAAAGTAAATCTGCATAGAGTTTTAGCCTTGTAGGTATACTGATATATGTAAGCTGGGCCTATGAAAAACATTTTTGTTGTTTTAACTACAGGGATAGTTTTATAAAAAATAATAAATTTCTGCTGAAACATTTCCCAAAATTTTATAGAGGGTCATTTTGGTGTCACCTCCTCTAGCAGTGTTACCCAGTGTGGTCTGCACCCCCCGCACTCTCCCAGTGATGCCACTGCCTAAGCTCGTGTTCAAGTCCACCCAGAGGCACTTCTGAAGAAAAGCCTGACAATCTACTTCTGAAAAATCAGCCATTGAAAACTCTATGGAGCACAGTTCTACTGTGACACACACAACATCTCCATGAGTTGGAACTGACTTGATGGCAACCATATATATATATAATATATATATAATAATATACATAATTATAATATAATTATAATTATAATATAATATAATAATATATATTATATATATATATAAAATATGCAAGGTGCTCAACTTTAGATGCATTTTTGTATTTTAATTCTCTTCACAGCAATATGCATCGCAGACGAGAAACCGAGAAGTGAAAGTAGTTAAGTAACTTACCGTATCACCCAACTAGTAAGCGACATTGGTATTTGAACCTGTATCTGTCTAGATCTTAAGGCTATCATTTCTCCATTTTCCCTAAAAATTTTCTTTTGGAAAATATTCTCAGTTCTATCACCATCAGGTAATGAAAGCCAACACAATAGTTATAAGAAACCAGTGGCATACAAAATGACATGTTACACAGTGGTTCCAATGAAATATGTTCTTCTTCTACTTGTTAGTCTTTTTTGTTCTCCTTTGCCCTCTAATCCCCTTCTTTTTTTTTCCTCCAGTGTTTGACTTTCCACCCTAGATTCGTATTTTCTTGACTTTTCTCTTTGCCTTCCTAGTCCTTGTTTCCTGCCTCAGGGTGACATCAAAAATAAGCATAGTGTGGGAATTTTAGGGCTTTACCTATAAAGGTTAGCTTAAACTTTCACAGCATATTAGAATAAGCTTTCAAAATCGATCAGCAAAAACCAGAACACTAAAAAATGATATTTTATGAAAGTCCATATATAAACTTTCAAAAGTCCAAAATTCTAGCTATATATATATCTTTTTTGTGGAGGAGGAGGTATAGAAATCTGCAATTATCATTAGTTGTTTAATAGATACTCCGGCATGCCTTGCCCGATGCAGAAGCCTAAGTAGAAATGAAGGTAAATGAACTGCAAAGTGTTCTAATTGTTGCTGTTGCTGCTCTTAAGAGGAGTTTGTTGAGATCTTACAGTTTTGTTCTTCCATCTTTATTTGCTCTTTTCATGGAGTTCATTCAGTACACCATTCTGATACTTGAGGAGAATTGCATCTGGATGTTTGTTCCTTTTCAGAGTGAGCGAGCAAGAGGCTGCTTTGGAAGAAACTCAGAAATTACTGCAACAGTTCCCCCTGGACTTGGAGAAGTTTCTTGCCTGGCTTACAGAAGCTGAGACAACTGCCAACGTCCTGCAAGATGCCACTCATAAGGAGAGGCTTCTAGAAGACTCCAAGGGAGTAAGAGAGTTGATGAAACAATGGCAAGTAAGTAAAGCGTTTCCACTTTAGCATTCTTGTGAATCCAACTGAACAATTCTTGGCATTTGTAGTATTTGCACTTCTAAACGCTGGGGACAATATGAGATAGTTGTTTTATATGGCTTACTAGGTATAAGCATTTGGGCAAGGAGGAGAAGGGCAGAGAGAGAAGGAAAAGTCATTTATTTATTTCATTTTACGGCCTGATCATCTAAAAAAGTACATATTTTTGACAAGAAAAACTTGCATATAAAAACCAGAGCTTTGGTCAAGAAGCAGTGTTGCTCAGCCCGAGAAATAAGTTAGGGATTGGTTTATTAAACTGAAAAAAAAAAATGCCGTTTCTGAGTGTTTATTTAATATTTTACAGGGAAAGCATCTGTATGAATTGTCTGTTTTATTTAGCGTTGTTAACTGAATCAGTTTGCCTTCATTACTTTCAAATACCTTTTAAAATGTTAATCTGGCATTCTGTAGCTTTCTTCCTAACATGATCTGTGAAAGTAAAAATGAGATGGCTAAATTTGTCATAGTTAATGATCATACAATTTGCAGACAATTGTTTTTCCTAGAAACAAAAACTATTGCTCTCAAGTTCCCTATGCATAAACAATGGAAACAGAACTGTAGGGTAGTTTTGTTTTAATGGAGTCTTGGTGAGAATCATATTCGACAGTTAAGGAGGCTCTTTAAATTTATTCTCAATACCTGATATAATTTTTCTGAACTATTAGGGAGTTTTGATATGTGCACTCGTAGGTAATTGATTTTTGTGTTTTAATATAAGAATTTTACTAGTACTTCGAATGAAATATGGAGGGCTGGAATCATATTATCAATTTTTTGGACTAGTTTCATTTTTTTTTGCTATGTTTAATTTATGATGAAAAAAGCGATCGATCTTAAGTTGAAAAATAATTGCAAAATCAAATTGTAATAAGCAAAGGTTCTTTTCCTTCCTCTTCTTCTCCCCTCCTCCTTGTTGTTGTTATTTTCCTTCTCCTTTTTTTTTCTGTTTTGATATGACGTTTGTTTTACTCTAGTACTCCTCTGCATAGAGAAGATGACAGTGGCAATTTAAAGCTTCCTCTTGAGTTTATTATTCTTGCTTTATCATCCTCCTCTGATCCCACTTGTTCCTCCATAATGTGTGTTGAGTCAGTCTTCTCATTTGGAGGTAGTTTGTTGTTAACAATACCCGACTTTATCCTTGAAGATATCTTCTGTAGCTTGCGATAGAATGCAAAAGCAAGGCACATTTAGATTTTTGATCACTATTAGATGAATAGTTATACAATGTACTGCTGTAACTTATTTTCCCGATGATATTTCATATTTAAAATTTTATTTCATCCTGTAAGTACATATAAAACCACCCTAGAGTTTTTTAAAAAATATAAGGGGTTCACATTTTCTCATCAACTATCTTAAAGGAATAGTAAAATGTTGATTATGTGGATATTTTTAGCACATTACCTTGAAAAAAATAATAATCAAACAACTAAAAAATAATTTGATATCAGCAGTTGAATAAAAACATCCACTAAAATAGTGTAAGTCTAGTTGAGGTCTACATCCCTCTATCTCATATGCATTTTATATTTATATCTGCAGTACTGTGTAATGAAAATTCATATTTAAATTCCTAATGCTAAGAGACTGCAAGATTCTGAATCATTAAAGAAAAAAAAAATCACCATGTTCCCTAACTATATTTCCTATGGAAGAGTGGAGAGTAAACTACATTTTACGTTTAGATTTCTGATCTCTTTCAAAACCAGAGATTATACTGAGAAAAATTCTTAGCTTATGCTATGATATTCATAAAAATGTTATTCCTTTTTCAAAGCTCCCTTAGACTTCCTGAAAACCTTGGGGATGTCCTTTTCTCCTTAGCTATGGTAGGACTAACTAAGAATTCAAAACTATTTAAAAACAGAGACAATTTTCTCATTCCCTCATAGTCAATATTGTGTTTTTCTAAAATTCCAGTTGCCTGAGGTTTACACATTTTATAGATAGGAATGACATTTATAGCCGGCTCTGAATTTTAGTTAGATAGCTGAATAGTGGTTCTTTGATGAAAGATGTGGAGATGTCATGGTAAAAACTGTACTACTGCAACTATCAATTATTGTTAGTGATACATTTCAACTGTTAGAATTGAATCAAGGTACTGGTGTTTAAAAGCATCAAATGGAAATGCCAAGCTTGAGAGTAAATAAAACCAGCATACCTTTGGCGATTACATGCAATTTCAGTATTTCAGCTAAATGCAAGTGTTTGCTTTCTTCCCTCTGAGTATGAATTTTTATTGTGAACAAAAGGAATTTTCTATAATAAGTATGAAAGAAAAAAAGTGTAAGGTATGCCTTTTCACTTCTTTGAAGAAGGTGGTAGGATTGTATTCATTGTTTGATTCATGCTGTGTAGCAAGAACAGTTCTTACGTATTAAAAAAGAAAACTCCAAATGCCTATCCAGGGCAGCAGCTCTTCCAAGAGTTCAATATATCTGTCTACCACAAAGTAGTGATGTTTTACTTTAAACCAGTGGTGCTGAAAGGAGTGATGGGGTGAAAACCTTCACAAAATATCTCTTTCTCTTTGACTGTCAATCAGTTGTTCTATATAGAGAGATCCTAGCTCTTGCTAAACTACCTATCACTCTTTGTTTATCATCCATGTCATAGGATGTTTACTTTTCCCAGCAATAATCATAATTCATGGGTTCTACAAGCATACATATGGTGACAGTGGTAAAATTCTCACTTTTCATGCGGGAGACCTGGGTTCGATTCTTAGCTAATGCACCTCATGCACAGCCACGAACCATCTGTCATTGGAGGCTTGCATGTTGCTATGACGCTGAAGAGGTTTCAGCAGAGCTTCCAGACTAAGATGGACTAGAAGAAAAGTCTGATGATCTACTGCTGAAAAACAGCTAACGAAAACTGTATGGATCACAACAGTCAGATCAAGCAATTGATCATGGGGATGGTGCAGAACCGGGCAGCATTTCATTCTGTTGTGCTTCGGGTCAGTGTGAGAGTGGGAGGCCAACTCGGGCAGCTAGCAACAACAACAACAAGCATATATGTATTATTAAGCATATGCTTCCTGAATGGAATTAACCTGATTAATTCCACTCTGAAGCCATTAGAATTTTCCCTTCATATTAAAAAAACATGTTACTTTCCTTACTAAAAGCAAGGACATTATAGTTATCCTTGCACTTCAGGATGAGGGGATTTTTCTTATAAATGTTGTTATTTCTGATAGTCTAACTGGAATTTTTAAGCCTATATATTTATAGAACACCATATACAGCCCTGAGGGATGATGTCTTGGGAATTTTTAAGTTGCAAATTTATCCTTAAAATGAAAAGCTGTTATTTATAATTGAATCAGATTCTTCCTGTGTCCAAATCATTTCCTGCTTTGGGCCTAAGACAGTTGATAAATATGTTCATGGGTCCAAGTTTTAACACAGAACCATAAGTAGCTAACTGAAAATGGAAAGACTGCATCTTTACTAATATTTCACAAGAATTTCACAAATCTTACTAATTCTCTAAGCATCCCTAAGAGATCATTGTAATCTCAACTTCTAAAGAAGGTGTGCGTTTGCAGGGGGTGAGTCATGGTCATAAAGGTGATATAATTAAGAACTTTTTCCGCAGAAAGAGGAAACTAATGAATGGTTAATATATGAGATCTCTTTATCTCTGATTTGGGTCAGGTCTCAGACCATATCTCTCAACTCAGTAAGTTCTCTAAACCTTTGTTTTTTTTTTGAACCCATGTCTCCTCCCAACCCCTTCCCATTATAAAAATTCTCTTCTATTAAACAAAAGCCTTCCAGAGAGACAAGTTTGATAAACTTTGAACTATATATCTGTATACACCTGTAAATTGATTAAGATATCTTAGATTTCTAATATAAGATTCTTGAATTTGGGGAAGTAACTTCATTGTTTCTCAAAAAATCTTGGCCCATTGGTTAAGTCCCAAGGAAGAGGGAAGAATGCAATATAAGCAGCCCAATTAGTATCATGAATAAATAGGATTGTCATATTTTCTGAAACATCTCAGAATAGAAAAGTAGTCTAAGAATCTCTAATTCTAAAGAAATGAAACTTTGTATATTCCTTTCTGTTGGTGTAGTTTGAATTGATTTTTATATGTATTTTTTTTAACCTTTCTATTTTGATTAGTATCTAAAGAGTAAAGTGAATCTTGATATTTTTCTTTTACCCAGTGATCAATGCCTACTTATCTGGACTTTTAAAACTTTTATATGTATTAAATTCCAGACAACTTTGATTAATTCAGCAAATCTTTATTAAACACCTGTCTGGTGTCTAGCATGTTATTAGAACTAACAATACAAATATGAATAGAACGATGCTTTTCAAACACAGGTCAGACCCAGTACTGTGTTGTGCAATCAATTTAATGAGCAGCAAGCAACGTTTTTTACATAGAAAGGAATAGACTAGAATGGGAATGGAAGGGAAGGGAAGGAAAGAGAAAGGAAAATGACAAATTCTGTAACTCTTAAGGAAGCGTCAGTATTGTTTTGTGAAACTTTGATTTCGGCTGTGTTCATATGTATGTTTGCACGTGTGTGTGTGTGTGTGTGTGTGTGTACACATATTCTGGGTCACTATGTAACATATATTAAAAAGGCTTTTTACTGGGACATGATTTCTGCCTTTGAGAGGCTCATATACCAGAGGTGAAGATAGACACATTAAGACAAAATTATAGTACTGTGATGAGTATTATAGCAGAGGGCGAGACAGGGTCTAGTAAAAACAGGAGGATTAAGCTAAGCCCACCAGGGAGGCAAGAGAACTCACCTAGAAGAGTGATTTTCAGCCTTGTTTGTGTATTGGAATCATTTGGAGAGCTTTTAACAATGCCAATCCCTGGGTTTTGCCCCCCAGAGATTCAGATTTAATTGATCTTCAGTGTGGCCTGGACATGATTCTCATGTGCAGCCAAGGTGGGAACCCCTGTTTAGAGAGAGTCACATTAGAAGAATTTGTTAGGAGTTAGCCAGGTACACAGGGTTGAAAAGAACATTGTTCGCAAAGGAAAAAGCATATCCACAGGCCTGAGCAGTGTGGCAGTTTGAGAATCTGCAGGTATTTCTCTATGGCTGGAGTGTGGTTTTTATAAGAACTGAGACTGGAAAGATCAGCTGGGACTAAATTATGTAGAAAGACAGCATGGCATGGTAGACAGAGTATGAGCCTTGTAGGCAGAAAGATCGCTTATTTCACCATTTATTGCCTTGTTGCCTAACCTCTGAGTCTCCATTACACTCTTCTATTCAATGGGTGGAGCCCAGGTGGCATAGTGGTTAAGAGCTTGGCTGCTAACCAAAAGGTTGGCAGTTCAAATCCACCAGGCACTCCTTGGAAACCCTATGGGGCAGTTCTACTCTGTCCTATAGGGTCCCTGTGAGTCGGAATTGACTTGCTGACAATGGGTTTGTTTTGTTTTTTTAATTCAATGGGTAAAATATTTCACAGGATTTTGAGGGTTAAATGATGGGGTGGATGTAAAATGCCCAACAGAGGGGCACAGTGTTGGATTCAGAGGACTCTAAGTATAAGCTGTCTTTCCCTCCTCCTTGCCACCTATCTTGAAGAGTTTGGACATTGCCTGTAGTCTTGGGAAAATCATAGCATAGTTTTAAGCAAGAAAATGGAAATAACTAGACTTATATTTTTGAAAGAGCACTCTGGTGGCCATGAGGGGAATGAACTGGAGACATATGAGACCATGCAGGGACACCAATTAGAAAGTTACTTCTGTAATATTCCAAGAGATGATATTTAAGGGGATGAGGTTGAACAAATGAAACAGATGTATGAACTATTTGGAAGTAAAATCAACATTGTGATGTATTGTATGGGAGGCAGAGGTGAGGAGAGAATATGAGCTAAAATGAGGAGTCACTGCCTGCTTTCCACTTTGCATGACTGAGTAAAGAATGGTACCTTCACGGAGTTGCAGAATTCAAAAGAACAAACAGTTGTGGTGAGGGAGATCAGGAGTGTGGTTGGTTTTGAAGTGCCTGTGAGTAATAGAGATGAGAATATCACCTCTCATGAAGTTTAAGAGAAAGATCTGGATTGAAGATAGATAAATGAAGGATATAAACACGAAAGCCATAGAAACAAATAACATTATGCACAAATCCAAGGAGCCCTGGTGGCACAACAGTTAAACACTAGGCTGCTAACCGAAAGGTTAATGGTTCGAACCCACTCAGCAGCAACGTGGGAGAAAGACCTGGCAATCTGCTTCCTTAAAGACTATTGCCTGGGGTCATTATGAGTCAAAATCAACTCAATGGCACCTAACAACAACACACAAATCCATGTCATTGTCACTTGAATTTCCCCATGGTTCGCTCAGAAATACACCTAAATGTCAGCAAAATATTACTTACTGTAGCACAGAATTGGTCTTAAGTGATGCCATTATTCAAGGGGACATAGTTATGGGGACCCTCTTAGTGGTTGAACTGTGAAAAAAGGCAAAGAATTAATAAAGCTCTTACAGTAGAAAAAGTAGAAATATCTGGGTAATGACACAGTTTCCTGGGTGGCACAGACGGTTAAGCCCTCAGCTACTAACGGAAAGGTCAGCGATTTGAACCCACCCAGAGGCGCCCGGGATGACAGGCCTTGTGAGCTGCTTCTGAAAGACCACAGCCTTGAAAACCCTATGGAGCTGGTCTAATCTGCACATAAGGGGTCACCATGAGACGGAATTGACTTGAAGGCAGCTAACAACAAAAACAACATTTGAGTAATGTATCCAACATCTTGGAAAACTCTTTCCAATTAGTTTCTTTTCTCATTCAACTGGGGAAATTTTATTCTTAATTTTATTCTCATATACCAGAAAAAAAACCAAACCCGTTTCCATCGAGTCCATTCCGACTCATAGTGACCCTACTATAAAAAGGCCATCCACATTCACAGCACTATGGACTGTAGTACTCAGGAATAAAGGATTCAAGAGTGACACGTTTGTCTTCTTACTGTATTCAGTACTTTATTATGCTTCAGTTATGGACTCTGAAATCCCTGTATCATAGAGAGAATCCAAAAGGAAAGAATGAAAATAATTAAAAGTTTAGAAAAAGAAATCAAGGAGGACAAATATTCAGGACTGGTTTTTTATCCCCTAAAGAAAGGAAACCTAAATACAGACAATGATAAGAATCCTCTTGGGTTTTTTTTTTTTTTTTTTTGGTCCAATGATGAAATAATAAACAATTACCTCAATTTAATGTAATACGTGTTTAGATTAGTCACTTGATTGTAAGAGTTATGACATTCTGGACAATGTTATCATGGTCTCTTTCACATTTAAATATGTTAGTCAAATGTACGGAAAACTTTGGAACTTACTTTCTGGATATTGCCACTGCAGGAAGCAATTATCTGGAACAATACAAGGGAAGTACTAAATTGAATAATTTCATAATTCAGTTATTGGATTCTGTAACTGTATATCCACAAACCAAAGGGAAGGCCCACGTTTGTAAGAAGACAGTGTGCATACTGAAAAGTCAATTTTGATAGCCCCTAATAACCATTGTCTTTTATTCCTTGCAGAGCTTTTGTGAGGATTTTATGAGGTAATAAATATAAAAGCACTTTGAAAAAGCTTTCTTCAAGTGAAAGATCCTTATTAATGTTATGAATTACCATTAGACAAAAGTCAAACTGGAGATATACATCTAATACTGTACTCTTCAAAAAATCAGTGGATCCAAGTTATATTAATTAATAATGAGAATAATAATGATAACTAAATTTTTCATTTTTATCATGGGCAAAGTGTTTTTACTTTCATTTTCTCACTGAAAACCTCTGGTCTGAGTACTATTATTATTTCCATTTTCATTTGAGGAGGGTAACATTAGAGAAGTTAAATAACTTAGTTGTTACTACTTTCTTGAAAATCAACTAATTTGAGTTTTATCACACCAGGTTATAAGAGCAAAAAAAACCCAACCCGCTGCAATCGAGTAGATTCTGACTCTTAGCAACCCTATAGAACCCTATAGAACAGAGTCGAACTGCCCCATAGGGTTTCCAAGGAGCGGCTAGTGGATTCGAACTGCAGACCTTTTGGTTAGCAGCTAAATGCTTAACCACTGCACCACCAGGGCCATTATGTAAAAGAAAAGCCTATCACAAAATTTTTTAGTTCTCTGGGCTTTATAATATATTTATTCAATTATTAGGATAAAAAAAAACAAACCCATTGCCATTGAGTCGATTCCAACTCCTAGCGACCCTATGGGACAGAGTAGAACTGCCTCATAGGATTTCCAAGGAGCGGCTGGTAGATTCAAACAGCCGTAGGAGCCGTAGCTCTTAACCATTACACCACAAGGGTTTCCAATTATTGGGATAGGTAATAATAATAACTAACATTTTTTTTGAATACTTACTATGTGACAGGCAGACTAAGTGCTTTGCTTGCGTGATACATTACCATCATACCCTTTTTACAAATGAGAAAAACTGGAGCTTTGAGTGGTTGAGTAACTTCTTTTAAGGTCACACAAATTAAGGTCAGTGTTTGAACCTAAATCTAACCTTCTTCAATCCTATTGTCCTACCCATTTCTCTATACTGGCTCAACATTCCAAGCAAAGACCCAAGATAACCACAAGCAAGTTGCAAATCATTCACTTAATAAGAATTTATTGGTGAATAGAAATATTTCCACTTCTTATACAACCATTCTTCCTTAACAGTTCTTCTGTCTGGTTTCTATGTCTACTTCTCAACTGATACATTTCTCTATGAAACTACCACAGTTGCCAAATGCAATGGCTTTTACAAAATCCTCATTGCCCTAGAAATCGTTGCATAGTTTGTTATTACTGTCCACACCAATACTATGAAAAATGTCTTCCTTTTAACGGCTGGGGTGCTGTCTAGTATTTATTGTCTCCCTATGACTCTAACCACGCATACCTCCTTTCTTTCCCTTAAGTTCTATTTTAGGTTCCTTTTTTCTGTTTTAATTAGTCCTTCTCTCTGCATTCAATAGTCAACCAATAGTTACTGAGTAGCGGTTATGTGCTAGGCATTACACTGGAAACAGTTTCTGCCCATCTTTTTAATCCAGTGATTTGAACATTTTTATCTCTTTCCAGTATCCGCCCCACATTTCTCACTCTATGTGAGACATTTGAGTAGCACAGACTTCATAAACTCAATATGACTCAAGTAGGCCATATCTTTTTTACCAAGTCTATATCTTCTTCCTGCTATTCATCTTTTCAGTCAGAGAGATTTCAAACCACTGTCATTTCTACATCTTCTTTTCACTTGCCCCACTTTCTAGTTCATTTTCAAGATCTGTTGATTTTATCTTCATAATCCTTTTCACCCATTTCTTTCTTGCTACTTATTTAATTCAGCCTCTTAAATTGCCTTTTACTTCCCTCCAAACATTCTTCCCACGCCATTGCTCCAATCCAATCTACAGGTTGCCATTTCAAATTAAGTTTACTAATGCATAACTTTTGGACATGTTATCTGGAGGGACCAGTCCCTGGAGAAGGGCATCATGCTTCATAGAGGGTCAGCAAAAAAAAGGAAGACCCTTAACGAGATGGATTGACACAGTGGCTGCAACAATGGGCTCAAACATAGAAACAGTTGTGAGGATGATACAGGACCAGGCAGCATTTCATTCTGTTATACATACAGTCGCTATCAGTTGGAACCATCTTGATGGCACCTAACAACAGCAAAAACATTGCATAGCTTAGCTTATAACTAGAATATAAATTCTTTGAGGGCAGGGATTTCATTTACTTTATCCACTTACATATTCACAGTACATGGTAGGTACTTGATAGATACTTGTCAAATGAATGAATGAATAAAATGACTCCCCTATTCAAACATCTTTTATGACTTCTCAAAGGCATCAGAATATTCTACAAACTCCTTCACATGGCCCTCCAGAACCGGCCCCCAAACTCAACTTCCAATCTTATTTCTTATTTTCCCCTCCACACACTCTCAACTCCTACCAAAATGAACAGCAAGCCAGCCCAATTTTGTGTCTTTTTCCCTTGGATTCCTTTTTTTTTTCCCCACCTCAGCTTACCCAGATGCTACCTACTTTTCAAGGAAAGCCTTATTCAGATCTTCCCTTTTCCCTGAGCCTCACAGCTAGAAGACATCTTGTCTCCTTCTCAATTCCCATAGACCCTTCTCTGCACTTTAAATGATGTTTAATACTGTCTATGCTGTATTAGAGAGGCTGAAGACTATACTGTTTAATAGTGTGGTCTCTGAAACCTGACTTCCTGACTTTAAATTGTGATTCTGATACTAACCATGGGCAAGTTTCTTAACTGCTCTCAGTTTACTAAGCTGTAAATCAAGGGTAATGCTAACAACTACCTCATCAGGTTGTTGTGAGAGTGGTATGAATTAATACGTGTCAAGTGCATAAAACAGTATCTGACACATAGTAAGCACCCAATATGTATAGCTAGTATTACATTATTACTATTATCAGGTCTATTTTGTATACATGTAATATGTCATTTTATATATATATATATATTTATAAATAAATTTTGGCATTCTTTATTTCACTATCAGTTTCTTAAGGGCATAATCCCTATTTGATTTGTGTGAAAAACTACTTGATAACAAATGAATGAATTAATGAAACTATGCCCTAGATATTGGCTAACATGAGTGTTGAAACTCTGATTTTTATAAACAGCTTTAACGGTCTTTTCTAACCAAGAAAAGATTAATAATCTTCAATAGATTTTAGTTTTGAAATGTCAATATAGACTCATGTTTGAAAAGCTCTTTAAAGTCTTCAGATACAAACAAACCCTTAATACCCCTATTCTGGAGAATAAATATACTACACTGAAAATTAAAAAAGAGATATTTTGTCTTTCCTAATGACCTCCTTGGGGAAGTAAATTGACTTACCACCCTCCCCTTTCACCGAGATACCAGACACTGAAATTCCCTGAAATAATCTTTGGTGAAAGTAGTTTATTTTTCCCAAGCAGTCTAAGCAACATAAGAAATCACACCAATGGCTTACAGGTAGGACAATAAAATTGTTTTAAATGCATCTTACGAGGTCTAGCACTGAAGACAATGAAACGGCTGACCCTATTATTCACTCTCTTTCTTTGATCACCAGCACCTGGACAAGATCCATATAATTTTAGGTCTTCCTCCTTCAAACAAGAACAGAAGAGGTCAGGAAAAGTTCGACCACAGAAAAAGTCAAAGAATTTCATGTCACTTTCTCCTCATCCCTTCCTCTAATCTCAAAGTGTTTTTGAGGATTAGAGGTCTTTGGTGACAGACTTTTTAGGCAGAAAACAAAAACTCCTTTATATGGTGGATAGCAATGCCCTCCTTCCGGTTGGAAAATTTTGAAGGTGTTAATTGGGGGAATAAAATCAAAGAATCTTAGTCTTGTATATTCAATTTATTTTTAAAATGAACTTTATTACTGTCTCTTTGCCCCTTTCACAATTATGATAATAGAATATTTCAGGTATTAGTCAAAGATTAATAGTATTCAAAGTAATTTAGGTTATCAGCATGTGATTTTCATTCCACATGAGGTCCATTTGCAGTTTACATGGTTTTCTAAATTACATTAAAATAAAATGTCAAAAAGTTCACTTTTTTCATGTTTAACAGCATCAATCTTTAAAGAACGGTTATTGAACAAAGGTCTGTGCATAAATCAGACATTCCCCGTAGAGGTAAAAGAAGCCATTACACCTGGTTATGAAAGAGAGTTTCATGAATACGAAAGATATAAATCAATCCCCACTGAAGATATATTCGTCCAGATAGAAGAATGTCTATTCCCTGATAGTGAGAAAGCAACAAATTACTTTTGTTTGCTCCTGCATCTGTGGTTGTCCTTGAGATGTCTATTAACAGGTTGACTGTTCAAGGTTTTTATTATTATAACTTACAACATTCTGTCATTAACAAATTTAACCTTTACATTCTCGAAAAATTTCAGTTTTCCTCTCTAACTTTTATTCCCCTCTAACACCTTTTAAAATATATTATTCCTTGGGAGTTACAGAAAAAGTTATTCTCTGCAGAAAGCAGCATTTCAACCTGCTCTGTGGAGCCAACCACATTTCACCTCAATCCTTTGCTCCCAATTCAGCAATTCAATACTGGATTCAGTCAAGGCTATGACCCCAAATAGAACGAGACCTGGATATGTATGAATCACTTGACCAGGCATTCTTCCCAAGGATTTACTCTATAAATCCTATTTTTAGTTTTTACAGTAGTTTCACAAATGATTGGAAAACTGTTGTACTTTGCAGTTTTAAAAACTGAGATGAGAACATTTTCACCTGCTATGGTAAACTGTTGATATTTTCTGTTTTGGAGTAGAAAACCATTGTCATTATTTGGCTGTAACCATTGGATTGATTAGATAACTCTAAATTCATTTCCCATCCATGATCTTACAGAAGTTTTTATATTCATATGATGTATACTTTGTGTGCGCCCACAATGTCTTGAAACACAGTGGAAGAATGTAATGTTTGAGTAGATTCCTGAACATGGTTTTTTAGGGATAGATATTGAGAAGTGGGATCTGCCACAGAACCTAAAAGAGATTTGAAGGTACAAAGACTGATAAGATATGTACCTGCCTAAAGGGAAATTGATAGTGGCAAGACTAGCGGGAGGAAAACAGGGAGATGAACCAAGGAGGTAAGGACTATAATGAAGGTGAGTACAGAATCCTTTGGTTGCTCAGAGGATGGGGTACCTCCTGCACACCTTATGGGGAGGATCAGTGAAGGTATTCTGATTATCTTTTACTGTATAACAAACCATCCCCAAATATAATGGCTTAAAACAATAACATTTGTTTTGCTCATGAATCTGCAATTTGGGTGAAGCTCATTGGAGACTGCTTGTCTCTGCTGCACGTGATAGCATCTGGGGCAGGCTGATTGGTACCCAAGGATCCATTTCCAAGAGGCTTACTCACATGGCTGGCAAATTGGTGCTGGCTTTCAGTTCCTTTTCATATGGGCCTCTCCATGGAACAGTTTGGGCTTTTTCACAGCATAATGTCTGGGTCCCAAGAGCAAGCATCCCAACGGACAAGAAGTTGAAGCTGTCAGACTCTTAAAGCCTGCCTGAGCCAGAAACTAGTTTCACTTCTGCCGTATTCTATTGGGCAAGCAGTGACAGAGCCCAAATGTAAGGCACTGGGACATAAACTCCACCTTTCCATGGAGGAGTGTCAAAAAGTTTGGGGTTCATGTTTTAAAACTGCCACAGAAAGCTTCTTGTAAAAGATACTGAAGCTGAGTATTAAACAGCAAGCAGGAATTATCCAGGTCAAGAGAAGAGGTTCTCTTTGCCCAGAATACCCTTTCCTTCCTTATCTACCTGGCTAACTCCTACGCATGCTTCAAGTCTTGCCCAAAATGCCCCCTCCTCTCAGAAGCATTATCTGGCCTTGCCCCCAGGCAAAGAACTAGACATATACCAGTAACACTGATGTTTTAAAAAATTTAAGCTTCTTTTTTCTACACCAGATCGTAAGTCAAATAATTTCCCTTCTTACCTACAAGCTGCAAAATACTCATGACAGTAACTATATAAAATAAAATAAAATCTTAAGCACAATAAAGTATCTCTCGTATAGCAATATAGATGCTTATATTTTTACTTCCCTATTTGCTTTTCTTTCTCTACAGTTTGCCCCGAGGTATTTTAATGGCATCAGGTCCCACATATACCAGTGCCTGTCTGTCTCTCTCCCTCTCATGTTTCCCTTTTCTTTTTCAAGTGACTTTCAACTAGTCAAAAAATGCATTTCACGTCAGCGTGCCTGCCTCCAGGCTCTACCAATTTCACTCACTCAGGACTGCCCTTGCTGAATTCTTGCTCTCATTTAACAGCCATTTCTTGAAGTTGGACAAATGATAGACCCTCATTTCTTAAAGAGGCCAGAACATGTCTTGAGCAAGCAGTTAAAAGGAGTCAGCAGATAAAAACATGAACTAACAGACTTTTTGAGGGGCTCTTCATAGAAATCAGTATGGTATCAGAGAGCGCAACATGTCTTATTTTACAGGTCAAGAGATCTGGGTTCTTATCCTGACCACTAACCTGTGTGATCTTGGAGAAGTCAGTGGCATTGTGAACCTCAGGTTTATCCTCTGAAAAATGATGGAGCTAAAAACTAAAGTTCCTCTAAGTCCACGTACCACCTGCATCATCTTTACTCGGGAAGTTTATGAAAAATGCAGTATGTCAGGAGCTGACTCTCTAGGGATAGGCCAGAGAATCTGCATATTTAAAGAGCCCCCAGGTGGTTCTTGTGCAGGCATAAATTTGAGAACCACTGAGCCAGATGCTTGCTGAAGGCCATTTCAGCTCTGAAATTTGACAAATTGTGATTCTGCAAGGCAGATTCTCTGTGCTTATGCAGGAGAAAGAAATGCAGAAAATAATAGACTTTCTGCTTGTGTTTGAGATTTTTTTTTTCTATTTGGTATCTACATCTCCAATTCCTAGCCAATCAGAAGCAGTATTGTTTATTCCTCCCACTGTTTCAGAGAGGCATGGGGAAAACACTAAGCCAGATGGTACCAAGGAAGAGTTTCATTACCACTTTCTTTCTTTTTCCCTTTGCATATTATATAAAACTTCCCATGCCTCCATCTGAGCCATGATCATTAATTTAATGTTATAATCTAATGACTCATGACATTAAATTATAACTGAGCCTAACATGCCCAAAGTACAGTATAAGAAGGAAGGGTTTTTCGTCATCTTTTTCAAGTTTATACTTATACATGAAACCAGTTGTATTATTGGCTGAGTTTTTCATAATTATATCTCAACCTTGATTTAGAGAATCTTCTCTCTTCCATAGAAATTCATTTTTTAAACAGGGTGTAGGTTATAATTCATTTCTCAAAAGTAAAGTTAGTGAAGAGAGAGAAAAGACTTTGTTTTGTTGTTTGTGTGCGTGTATATGCACCTGCATGTTTAGAAGGCTGAAATAGATTCTATCTGGGACTATATATCAGATAAAAAGTGGAGAGTGGTCATATAGTTATCATCCACACGAGATTGTTGGTGAGTAGACTAAGTATGCTTAGAGAGGCATCAATCCTTCAGCTACATTTTACTAACCAATTAGTAAGGTCTTAACCAAATTTGTGCCTTAAATAAGTAGTTTTACGTCTATAACTTTGAGTAATGTGTTATTTTCCTTTTGTATATAAGCTAAGGTAATAAAATTTGTCTTTTTTTAATTCAACCAAAGATTTCATTCTGAACAGGTTTTTATTGTTTTACTTATTTTAGCTTTGTCATTGATTCTCTACATTTCTTTGCACATATAACCCTTGCTATAAAATATTTTGTTATGAATGTGATTAAAATAGACAATAACGAGCTAATTTAAGAGAGGGGGGAGAAGGAGAGAACGCAATAAGAGAGAGAGAGACAGTCAGAAATATAAACTACATGCTTTCCTATTCTATAAAATCTGACAAGCCAGGGGAGAAAGGAATACTCTCACCTAATAAAACACAGAAGAAAAGATGTCTGAGACAAGTCATGGCAGCATTTAGTCTCAGTAAAACTTAGACAATTGACCTACCGCGTAAGTGTCTCAAAATGAGTTTAAGTGGGAGCATAAGAGTTGAAATCCAATAATATATGCAACAGTGATCACGCCAAGGTTGCACATAGGAAGCAAATTAGTCCTCTAATAGAGGAGCCAAATTGAAATTCATTCTCTGAGCAGGTTTTCAAACACATTCTTCTTTTACTTTTCTATTTAGAAAAATGGAATACCACCGGGAAAAACAAGAATCTAGAAGACGAAATGGGGGGATAAAAGTTGGAATTCTAAGGGGAGGTATATGCGTGTGTGTGTGTGTGTGTGTGTGTGTGTGTGTGTGTGATGAGAGAGTAGTTTGTCTACATAGTGTATCTGAATGAGAAGCCCCTTTACTGCAGGTCTTCTCACAAGAAGTGACTAATTCTTATGATGTGAGATATTATCTTTTATATGATATTGTATATGGATTGACACAGTGGCTGCAACAATGGGCTCAAGCCTATCAATGACTGTGAGGATGGCGCAGGACCGGGCAGTGTTTCGTTCTATTGTACATGGGGTTGCTATGAGTCAGAACTGACTCGACAGTACCTAACAACTAATAACAACAGAAGAAAGTTAATTTACCCAGACTTCTTAAGGACATTGTTATCTTATTATTCCCATATATTCTCTTCAAATTTAACTCTGGAGTTACATAAGATAGGACCTGTGACTGAAATGACATGTTCCGTTCCCTGTACTAGAAAATGCATCAGCCTGTGTATACTCACATAATACTGCTAAGGCATTACCCTAAATAAAATACAGATTTGAATTCTTTTTTTAAAAAAATATTTTATTGTATTTTTTGTGAAAGTGTACACAGCAAAACAGATTCCCATTCAACAATTTCTACACATGTATGTTTGAATCCTTTACAAGAATCTGAAAGAAAGGGAGTAGAATTATTTATTTCTTAAATCGAGTAGCAGATTAAGGAGCCCTGGTTGCAGAGTGGTTAAAGCACTCGGCTGCTAACCTAAAGGTTGATGGTTCAAACCCACCAGTCGCTCTGTGGGAGAAAGATGTGGCAGTCTGCTTCCATAAAGATTACAGCCTTGGAACCCCTATGAGGCAGTTCTACTCTGTCTTATAGGGTCACTATGAGTCAGAATCGACTCGATGACAATGGATTAGCGTATTCATCCTTGATGTCATTAAAAGTAATACAGAGAAATTATCTTACTGAAAGCACAGCTAACTATTGTGGCAAAATTACACCCTGAAGAAGTAACTTGAAGATGTAAGTACACATTATCCTCATGTTCCACAGTATATTGTCTGTTTTAAAGAAACTGTTATGCAGCTGTGGTAGATTGAATGATTAGTCCCAGTTCTTCCCCTTTCTCTGCAATCACACCCTTTACATTGCCTCCTTATGGGTGGAGGGAGTGTAATTCCCAGCCCCTGGCCTTCAGTTTAGGATTCCCTAGGTGGCACAAATGGTTAAGCACTTGGCTCCTAACTGAAAGATTGACAATTCGAATCCACCCAATGGCACCTTAGAAGAAAGGCCCAGTGATCTGCTTCCAAAAAATTAGCCATTGAAAACCTTATGGAGCACAGCTGTACTCTGACACATATGGGGTCGCCATGAGTCAGAATTGACTCAATGGCACTTGGCCACTGGCCTTCAGCTTGACTGTGATTTACTTTGGCAAATGGCAAGTGCACAGAAGTGACAGTGTGCTACTTTTAAGTCTAGGCCTTAAGAGACCTCCAGTGTATCTGCTTGCCCTCTTGTGCTTCTGCCATACATATGAGAATGACAAGTCCCAGCTAGGCTACTAGTCTCAGGAAGAAGACAAGGGACATGATCAGCAGGGCTGTACTTGCCATCAGATCCAGGAGAATAAATGATTGTGGTTTGAAGCCACTGAGTTTTATTCTGTATTATTGTGGCAATAGCTAATTGAAACAACAAAGAAACTTGTTTTTCCTGAATACATATGGAAAACCAGCAGTATCAGCCATCTTTGTGGTAAAAATATAAAGCCTATAGTTTATTTTTAACAGTTCACTAGTACACATACATTTTCAAATAATTGCATGTTCTCTTTTCTGCAGATATCATTATATTAAACTTGCACAACATAAATGCACTGTTTATTTCTGTTAATTTATTTGTAAGTAACATTTGTCGTCATTGGAAACACCACCAATCTTGGGGATACACACACTTCTGTACTATGTTTTGAAAAAAAAAGTATCAGCTACCTAGTCCTTATGTCAAAGTATTCAAAGCATTGCATAATAATGTGTTTCATTTTAATACATCATGCATTCCCAGCAGAAACTGTGTGATATTTGGTTTTGCGAGGGAGATAAAATAATGAACAGTACCTTCTGGCTTAACCCTTGTGGTATTATAGAATTTTAGCTGTACTAATTACCCTTGTGGTTCCTCTTCATCGAGATGGTTACAAGTGAAATTTCTCTCCAGTTTGTTATATACCATTAGAAATACTTCTAAAATTGGCATGGATTTATTATGTTACCATTTTGTTCACTTGATCATTAAAATCTAAACCCATAGATCTATTTAATTAAAAGCTATTTAATTACAAAGCTATACTATTTAAAACAAGAATATTATGAAAAGAGATTTTTTAAAATGATACATTTTTGTGCCTTTTGAATAATTGGATTAGTTGGTATTTTTTATATTTAATTTCTGAATCTAAGTTATTCTGTCTATGTAAAAATAGATGTCAGCTGAAGACAACCAGGCAATGAATTTGTCTTGACAACAATCTTTTTATACATTCAGACTTCATTTAATATTGGACATGTCCATTTTTGAAATTGGTGTTTCTTTACCTTTCTGAAATTTATGAAAATGAGACAAGAGAATAGCATTAATTTCCTCTGTTATTTTGGCTGAATCAAATTTGAGTCTTCTAAAGGACATTGCCTAAGCAATTCGAAGAGACATTAGAAAAGACTACTGTTAATATTTCTTTAAAATGCGTTAGTGGCATAAACTGTTGCTAGGTGAGTTAGGTAGAGCTAGAACTTTTAGTAATCCCAGGAGAAGTTGCAACACGTTTTAAAATGTCACAACCGGTAAGATTGCTCAAAATTCTGGGAGTTTAGTCCTCTGCAAGACTTCCTAATGCCATTGTTCCGAGGAGAATTTTGTTCCAGTATCTATAGCAGCCACAGCCATAACTACTTCTGTATTATTCCAGTTATACCTATTACTATATTATTCATATACATACATTGTGGCATTAAGAATAAGTAAACTTCATATTCTTCAGAAAGCACTTGAAGAAAGAAAAAGGAAGTTTGATGTGAATCTGCGTATCCAACATTACTGTTGGGTTTTCAGAATTAGCTGAGTAAAGCCATAAAGAAGGAAGGTCAGATGATGTGTCTTGCTGCTCCCTGTTCCGTGTCATGAGTGTTATTCCTGTAGAAGAGGAGTAGACAGTGGGAAGAAAGTGCAATCTGTCAATACTGTGAATATATAAATAATAAAATGGCAGTAGGACTGATTAATTCTGAATCATCTATATAAAATGACTGAAGCTGTGAAAATGCTCAGTCTGCACAGCTGATTAGGAAATGTATGCAATCTGTTGATCAGAATTCATTTATGAATGCTCTCTTCCAGAGATTTATATACCAGAGTTCTTAAAAATATTTTTGTCCCCATGAAAAAGGAAAACTACCGACCTGGGATATTGCAATAAAAATTGGAAGAAAGCATTTTCCCACCTTAAGAACAACTTTCAAACAACTACCTTATGCAAATACATGAAGAGCTATTTAGTTTCACAGAACAGTTTCCAAAGACTTACAATCAGTAATATCTATTGTTTGGTGGGAAAATAAAAAGCAATATTCTGGGATTTAATTAACTAGAAAATCTAGTAAAAATAAATGAAAGCTATAGGTTTTAATTTAGTGATCCTATGTAGAGGAATATGGAGCCCTGGTGGCACAGTGATTAAGAGCTCAGCTGCTATCCAAGAGGTCAGCAGTTTGAATCCACCAGGGGCTCCTTGGAAACCCAATGGGCCAGTTCCACTCTGTCCTATAGGGTCGCTATGAGTCGAAATCAACTAGGTGGCAACGGGTTTGGTTTTTTATTCTGGTTTTTTTTTTTTTTTTGGTTATGTAGAGGAATATAGTCACCATTGATCTTTTAATCCCAGGTAGGGTATGTGTATTATTTTATTTTTATAACTAAAGTAACTGTGTTGTGGTATTATATATAACAGTAGAAGTCAGCTTAGCTAAGTCAGTAATAAATAATCATTGTTCATTATGTTTTATTTTTTTCTGACTTATAACCAAAAATATGACAGAATCCTGATGGTAATAAAACCAGTTTATGCACCTATATTAGTTACAAGATCATTAGTTTTACTCGAATGTTCTTCATTTCAATATTTCTTTATGTTCCTTAAACCAAGTTACAGATTTTAATTTTGTTTTGTTTAATGAATAGGATTTAAAACTTTCCCCCCAAAGTTTCTTCTTCATAAAACCACATCACCAACATCCACTCTTTGCTGCTCCATTTAACTAATAGAATAATATGAGTTCAAGGATTTGTTTCTAAACTACAGTGATTTTAGCCAAGAATAACTTATCAATTTTCTAAATAATAATGGAGCACCTAAATTACTTGTGCCTGCTATTACCACATTTATTGCTAACTTTAAGATCTCAAGTGATGCATTCTGAATGTATTTGAAATTGATTCATTTAAAACAAGATATATAAGCACTTTAATGTACAAGGCTGTTGGTAAAGCTTAGCAAGAAATTCTGATTTTTTTAGATCTCACAAAATAACATTCTCTCCATATCCTGAAAATGGAATTTATTGTATTTTCTCTTTTAGCCAGAAAAAAAAATTCTTTGTAAAGACTGGTTGAGATATGGATTATCAAACTACAAAATACTTGTGAATTAGGTATCCTTCTCCTATTTTAGAAGTCCAGCAATAACTTTCTTAGGTTATAAGCACATTTCTTAGCATTCTTTGCATTTAATCTGTGTCTTCAAGATCAGATGGTAATTTGAGCTTGCTAATATCTCAACGTGATGAGACGATGAGCGCACAACAACTTCAGTGTTTCTTATGAAAATCGTATTTTATTAAAAGGTGGTGGGCTAGAAGAGTATGGTCAGAGAGAAAAATCAAAGTCTGGTCAGCCTCGCTTCCCCTAGGACTACAAGTTGCTAGACAGATACACAATTTTCCAATTTTGTACTTAGGGACCTGTGGGCCCTGGCTGAGGGAAAAATCCTAACCACTTTCTGATTTGGGGTGCCCCAATTTGTCTTTTTGCTCAATGAATAAAATTTCTTGAGTATAGTCTAAACAAAGTAGTTATTCTACTTTAGCATGTTAACCAACCTTAACCTCAATATGTATCCAATACAACTTAAGCAGTGCAAAAAAGAAGTTTTAGTCTTCTGACATAAATAATTTTCTTAGCAGTAACCTATTGGAAATCCCCTAAAATGCAGCTTTTATTAATGAATACTTGCTAGCCTCACCTATGCCTACCAGAGACTGAGGACAATCAGATTTGATGTCCAGTGGGACTCTATTTTTTAACTTATTTTTCCCCATACGATCTTTTAAACTGCATTATTTAACACTATAAAAGCTATGACTAGTTAACTCTTAAAATGTATAATATTTAAAGAAAAAAAATCAACCCATCATATACCTTCTGTTTAACCTTTAAGTAATACCTAAAATTCATATACTTATTTTCTACTTAAAGGGAAAAATGTGGTAAGGATCAGGATGGTCTTAAGACTGTAGAGAATGTACATCTTCCATCCCATTGAGGTAACTCCTTAGACTGGGGGAGGAATTCTTTCACTCCAGACTTGCTCATAAATATGATGGTAGCTGCTAGTCTTTTGGTTCTGTCTTGAACTTTAATTAGATGGACTAGAAACTTCTCTTGAAGCTTGGAACCACAGTATCCATAGATCATAGAATCACAGAGCTGAAAATGAAGCTTGGAAATCATCGAATGCACTTATCAAATGAGAAAAGTTGATCCCATGGAGATTACCATCTTAAAGCATGTCAATCTAATCAGCCTCCAATGTAAAACAAAGAGGTACTGTGTTATAATAATTATAATGTCAAGAAATTATGTCATAGCTTCCTCTCTTTGTATGCGCGAAGTCTCCTATATTTTTCCCAGATTACTTTCTAGGCAGCTGTCATTCAGATTCAAAGATCACATAAGAAGCAGAGAAAGCATTTGAAAAGGCACATGAAATTGGAACTCTGCAAGCAAAACCTTTTCTCCTAAATTCTCTTCAAGTTAGCTGGAGATGAAACATAGCTTCCACCCATTAATAGTAATCATATGTAAGGAGGAATATGTAGACATAAATAAAAACAAGAGAGAGCCAGTTCCGCCATTCTTTAGAAGCACAACTAATAGTAATGCCAAAAGGTACCTTATAATTTCCTTGTCCCTTTCTACATTAAGAAGACTTAGTCCCTTTCTGTACAAGAAGGTTTATTTGAGAACCCAATTTTGCCTTAAACTTGAGCTTAGCATTTTGGAGCTATTCCAAAAACCACAGAATTCACAGTCATTAGTATATCACAGCAGGATCCCTTCAAATATTGCAAACCATGATAACATGCTGCTTGAAAACATGGAAATATGACTTAGTGAGTTAAATTTGACTAGTATTTTGCTTTTTTATTTCTAACCTTTATCTCTAAGAAATTCTTGGTACCTGATCTTGGTACCTGGCATGAATATAAATTTTTTTGTGAGAATTTGGCATCTTTTTAATCATTTGGTTTTCTTCTTTTACTTGATGGGTGTAAATTTGGCAGACCTTTCCTGGGTTGCATTGCTTATAAGCCACATTTCAGTTTACATGTGTATCAATCAGTTTTGCTGCATAATCAACAACCACAAAATTTCAGTGACTAATAACAACAAATATTTATCCATGAGTCTGCAGTGTGATGGGATTTGGTTGATCTTGGCTGGGCTCTGCTCAGCTGTACTTGGCCCCAGGCTGCAAGTCCAGTTTGGGTCTGCGTCATAGCTCTTATTCTGGAGCTAGGCTGAAAGGGCAGCAGCTACTGAGAGTATCATCTTCCTGAGGCAATGACACTCTCATTTGCTGATATCCTCTTATTGGCCAAAGCATGTTGCATGGCCAAGCCCAATGTCAAACCTGTTGCCTTCAAGTCTATTCTGACTCATAATGACCCTATAGGACAGAGTAGAACTGCCCATAGGGTTTCCAAGGCTGTAGATCTTTGCAGACATAGACTGGCACATCTTTCTCCCATGGAGTCGCTGGGTGGGTTCGAACCGCCAAACTTTTGGTTAGCAGCCGAGGGCTTTAAGCCCAATGTCAAGGATAGGAAAATACATTTCACCCACATAAGGCCATGACAGAGGTTTGGATGTATAATACTACTAGGAGTGTGAAGAATTGAGGCCAATAATTCAATCTGCCATGTAGTCTATTGGAGACCAGTTTGGCAAATTAGTCAAAATGGAAGGCTGATTAGTTTTTATGGACCTAACAGTCCCTGGAAAAGAAAGGATCCTTCTAACTGTATTTAAATTTCCTACCCTAATCTTTCAAGTGGAAACCCTGGTGGTGTAGTGATTAAGAGCTATGGCTGCTAACCAAAAGACCGGCAGTTCGAATCCACCAGCTGCTCTTTGGAAACCCTATGGGGCAATTCTACTCTGTCCTCTAGGGTCACTATGAGTCAGAATCGACTCAATGGCAACGGGTTTGGACAGGTTTTTTAATCTTTCAAGTTACACTGAAGTCTAGAAACAGCCATCAGAGAGGAAAGACTGGCTCCTCCCTTGGGATTCAGCGTCTTAAATGTGAAATATGCAGCATCTCATTATACTGGTAGCAAAAACAGCCATTTTCTCCAATTTAAGAATACAAATGTGGATGTGTTAATCTTCAATTAAGAGTTCTAAACATACTGCTGCTTGACAGCTCTTCCAGGTGACATTCATTCCATATGACTATTAATGTTGGCTTTTGACCTAAATATGAAAGGAAGACTTAAAACTCAAGGGCTATGGTAGTAATACTTTTTACAATCTTTGTGTTCTGGTTAAGAAAATAGAAATTATACAACTGCTCTTTTACAAGCAGGTAATAAAAAATTATTTCTTTTGGCTAGCAGAAGTGATAGGAGCCTCGAAATGCATGGGGTTGGGGGGAAGGAGCCAGTGAATTGACCTCAAACAAAACAAAAACAAATAAGAAAACACTTGTCAGCATTTTCCAGGGAGAGTGATATGTCGAAATGATAGAGATTGTGGAAGCTCATTGCATTATGGGTCATGAATGTGAAGGTCAAGGTGTGAAAGTTAACATATGGTGCTATTTCTCCCATAGCCAGGAATCAAGGGGTGGAAATGGAAGTGGCACCAGTCACTATTACCCCTAGTGACCCACTCACAAAATTGTTGCTTCCTGTCCCTGCGACCTTATGCTCTGCAGGTCTAGTGGTCTTAGTTTCAAAGGGAGCAATGTTCCCCCCTGGAGACACAACACTGATTCCATTGAACTGAAAGTTAAGAATGCCACCCTGCCACTTATGGCTCCTCATGCCTCTGGATCAACAAGCAAAGAAGGGAGTTACTGTATTGGCTGGTGTGATTGATTCTGATTACAAAGGGGAAATTGGATTGATATTACATATGGAGGTAAAGAAGTGTATGTCTGGAATACAGGAGATCCCTTAGGACATCTCTTTGTACGAACATATCCTGTGATTAAAGTCAATGGAAAACTACAGTCACCCAATTCTGACATAGCTAATAATGGCCCAGACCCTTTAGAAACAAACGTTTTAGGTCACCTCACCAGGCAAAGAACCACGACCAGCTAAGGTATTGCTGAGTGCAAAGGGAATACGAAATGGGTGGTGAAAAAAGGTAGTTCTGAATACCTGCTATGACCACATGACCAGTTGCAGAAACGAGGACTGTAATTGTTCTAAATATTTCTTCCTTGTTTTGTTATATATGTATGAGTGTATATATATGTATGTATATGTATATATAGGAGCCCTGGTGGTGCAGTGGTTAAGAGTTTGGCTGCTAACCAAAAGGTCAGCAGTTTGAATCCACCAGCCATTCCTTGGAAACCCTATGGGGCAGTTCTACTCTGCCCTATAAGGTCGTTATGAGTCGGAATTGACTCAACAGCAACAGTTTTGGTTTCGTTTATATATATATATTATATATATATATATATATATATATAGCAAATATCTTTGTT
>NW_004444095.1:1341931-1448200 GCF_000243295.1 Trichechus manatus latirostris | reverse complement strand
TATATATATATATATATATATACTTCACTGGTATGCTCCTCTAGAGAACCCAGCCTAAGTCAAGGTCTATTTTATTAACTTCAGTGACCGAGTAATAATACTCTTTCTTTAAATATTTAACATTCCTGAATTGGTTCAGAAATGTAACTATGCTGCTATAACTTCTATTAATACTAAGTAATAGATTAATATTCATTCAGCTATCAATGGAGTATCTACCATTTGCTAGTTAGTTACTATGCAAAGTACTTTGTAAGACATATAAATAAACCTGATCTCAAGGACTTACATTATAGTGCAGAAAAAAATGACCATATTTGATTGTAAGGTTTTAAAATAATAAACTACATGAGACATACTAATAAGTTCATAAGGTCACTCAGAAATTATTTTTATGTACCCATAATATTTTCGGTGTTGCACTGAAGAGATAATTGTCCTTAAACAGATTAATAACAAAATCATATCAAATAACCCACTACTACACTTTAAGCTTCTTTGAACAATTGTTAACTTTTTTAATAGCCCTAGCATTTCACAGTGTCAAGACAATGTATACTCAATAAAATCTTGCTGAATTGAATTGAACAAAACCAATATAAATGGATTTTATCAAAAACAAAGTTTATGTAATTGATTTCTTACCATGTTTTCCCTATAAATAGGGAAGAAATAAGTTTCTCTTTAGAATTTAAATATCTTCTGTCTAAATAATTCCTTTTATTTCCTTCTTAATAAATATTCAGTCCTTCTACAAATACTTATAATCTAATATGTGCTTAAAACTGTGCCAGGTGCTATGGAGTATACCAAGGAAATAGAATGAACTTCTAATTCTTTGGAGTTCCAATTAAATAACCTAAAGTTAAACCAATTTTGAGAAGGAACATTATGCCTTTGAGACTCAAGGTTTCTTTTGATTAGAAAGCATTAAAAGTTTCAAGTAACTAAACAGATTAAGGATAATTCAAAGATGCCTCTCACTAGTAAATTTGGATTAGTCTGGCAAGTTTAAGACCTTAAATGGAACATTTTAATAATTAAAAAAGAGAGAAAAAAAGATAATTACAACTTCTCTAGAATCTATGTTTATCACTCAGCCTTCTTAATCATTTCCTAAATATATCTAATGATCAGGGTTTTATAACGGAAGAAAATCTTTCTATGTATCCTGGAAATCTCTTCTTTTAAAAAGCTCTTCAATTTTGTATTTTGTTAAAAGTTAAAAGCCTCCCTGAAAATGAGACAAAGTCAATGGCAATAAAAATCAGATGTGATTTTCTCTTGGATAACATCTGCTTTTTATAATCCTTTCATGTTAAACTTTATAAAAATGTATTATAAAAAGCTTTATTGACAGTTGAATCCTGTTTTTAAAAGGATTTCCTTTTCCCCCAAGTGATAACGGTCTTCCTTTTTTAGAGTTAACTAGTTACAGATACTCTTAGCTACTGAACATTTCACACTATGTAAAGTATAATTTCTGATCACCTGCATATGATTTGTACATCCTGAGAAGCAATTTGCTTAATATCGATACCATGCAACAACATTGGTACAAAGGCATTTTCCTTATTCTATTGTATTCTTTTCAGGTTTTTTCTGCAGTTGTTAAGTAAGATCATTAAATGTTTTTATTAATTTCCTGCTTAACTACGTAGATTTGGGATCTCTATTCAGTAAAGCATTGTGCTCTTCAAAGCAAGCAATTGAAAACCAAATATCAAATATTGAGTAGCTCTACCACAAGAGCTTAGCATTCAAAAGACATATATACAAGTTTGTGTAGCTAGATATGTCTGACTTCACTTTAATAATTTCTTTTATGTAACAACCACTTGTGCTTATAATATGACAGTCAATATTGACTCAGTTAATATTGAGTCATCTCTTCTTGGACAACTCTACCTCTATGCTTATTAGAGCCTCTGTTAGTCATTAAAAGGAAAGGCTAAGACCAAAAGAACAACAGTTAGCCAAAGTAATGAGAAAAAACATAAACGCAATGTAACATGTCTCAGACTGAACCAAAATCCTTCTGATATGTAATGTGGTATTAATAGATCTTTCACGACCGTACCAGTTATCAGAAAGAAAATGGTCTTACGGAGGTATTTTTTTATTGTGCTTTAGATGAAGGTTTGCAGAGCAAATTAGTTTCTCATTAAACAATTAGTACACATATTGTTTTGTGACATTGGTTGCCAACCCCACGACATGTCAACACTCTCCCCTTCTCGACCTTGGGTTCCCCATTACCAGCTTTCCTCTCCCCTCCAGCCTTCTAGTCCTTGCCACTAGGCTGTTGTGCCCCTTTAGTCTCATTTTGTTTTATGGGGCTGTCTAATCTTTGGCTGAAGGGTGAACCTCGGGAGTGACTTCATTACTAAGCTAAAAGGATGTCTGGGGGCCATACTCTAGGGGTTTCTCTGGTTTCTGCCAGATCAGTAAGTCTGGTCTTTTTTTGTGAGTTTGAATTTTGTTCTAGATTTTCTCCAGCTCTTTGCAGGACCCTCTATTGTGATCCCTGTCAGAGCAGTCGGTGGTGGTAGCCAGGCACCATCTAGTTGTGCTGGACTCAGTCTGGTGGAGGCTGTGGTAGTTGTGTTCCATTAGTCCTTTAGACTAATCTTTCCCTTGTGTCTTTGGTTTTCTTCATTCTTATGGAGGGTTTTTTTTTTAATTGTATTTTAGGTAAATGTTTACAGCTCAAGTTAATTTCCCATACAAAAATTTATACTTATATTTTTACGTGACACTAGTTGCAATCCCTACAAAGTGACAGCACACTCCCCCTTTCCACCCCGGGTTTCCCGTGTCCTTCGAACCAGCTTCTGTCCCTTCCTGCCTTCTCATCCTGCCTCCAGACAGGAGTCATCCATTTGGTCTCGTGTATCTGCTTGAACTAAGAAGCACGCTCTTCTCAAGTATTATTTTATGTTTTATAGTCCAGTCTAATCTTTGTCTGAAGAGTGGCTTCAGGAATGGTTTCAGTTCAGGGTTAACAGAGCGTCTGGGGGCCATGCCTTCAAGGGTTCCTCCAGTCAGACCTTTAAGTCTGGTCTTTTTACATGAATTTGAATTCTGCTCCACACTTTTCTCTTATAGAGGTATTTTTAATACTAATAATAGCAGTGTTCCTAAAATGCCTTTCCTATTTGTCTTCACCTTTCTACATTCTTCTCCATGGCGCAATCAAACTAATTTCAGCCCACATTAATTTCTCTCTTTTTAAATTTGCCTTGCACAGTTGAATGAGAAAATCAGGAATTGAAAAACCAAAAGAGTATATTAACTAAGAAGCAAAGAGGAGAAACTTTCAACAAAGGGCCCATCTAAAGTATCCCATTTATATGTACTCCATACTGATTATACCAAAAAAACAAACCAGTTGCCTTTGAGTTGATTCTGGCACATGGTGACTCCATGTGTGTCAGAGTAGAACTGTGCTCCAGAGAGTTTTCAATGTCTGATATTTCAGAAATAAATAGCCAGGACTTTCTTTCTAGTTGCCTCTGGGTGGACTCAAACCTCCAGCCTTTCGGTTAGTAGCCGAGTGCTTAACCATTTGTACCACCCAGGGACGTACTGATCTTAGTTGGTGAATAAATCTTATCTTTCCAACCAACTATAAACTCTTCCAGGACATACGTTTATATTCCCCAAGTTGCCTAGCTGGGTCTACAGCATGCATGCAGTCAGCATTTACTTATTTATCAATTAACTGAATCTTAACATATTATTAAAACTTTCCAATTCTAAATAAAATTGAAAGTATCACTCTCCACTCCTTACTGCCATGCCTGTTATTTTTTTCATAGCACCCTGCTTATGTATTTCCTAGCAGTTTTTATAAACTGTATTTTAGTATATAATTGTTTACTTTGTTACAGTTTGTCACCTTCACTAGACTGACAGCTCCACAGAGGCACAAATATTCTATCTCCAGCATCTAGCAAAGTGCCCAACAAATAGTAGGATCTCAAAATTTGTTAGATGAATGAATGATCTACAGATACGACTTTATTATGAACTATCTTTTTCCTCTAAGTTGTTTTATTCCCGTCGCCTCCAAAAATGAAGTCCTTGAGGCAAAGTACTAGAGATAATAAATCTTGATGTTCTTCTCTATATCATGCTTTTTTATATCAATGCTTCTCTTTGTGTGCATAAGAATTGCCTCTGAAGCTTGTTAAAACATAGGCTGTTGTCTTTAGGTGCTGTTGAGTCAATTCCGAGTCATAACAACCCCATGTGACAGAATAGAACTGCCCCATAGAGTTTTCTAGGCTGTGATCTTTCCACTGCAAAAATGGCATGGTGGCGTCAGACCTCACCTAACTTCAGGGGAAGGAGAGAGAATCAAGATCAGCATCAGGCCAAGGCTGATTCCTATGAGGTGAGGGTCAGACATACATTCTCCCTCAATTCTTTTTACCAATTCTAACACCAGCCGTCCCTCCCATGGCACTCTCTACTTCTCTGCTGGGTTCGATAATTCATTGCAATGGCCACACAGAACTCACAGACCATACTCACGGTTATGGAGTTTATTAGGGAAGTGACAGGTTATAAACTCTGGATCAAGATCAACAGGCTACAACTCAGGATCAGGATCAGGATCAGGATCAAGAGGCATGTAGGCAAAGTCTCCTTCTTTCAGTACAGGACAGCTCTCTCAGCTCCTCTTGTCACTCAGCTCCTCTGGGTCCCCTGAGGATAGGCGCCTCTCAGCACCCTGAGGAGCAGATTACCTGGCCTTTCACCTGCAGAGCTGCTGAGTGGGTTCAAACCGCCAACCTTTCAGTTAGCAGCCAACCGCTTAACTATTGTGCCACCAAACCCCAAAAAACCAAATCCATTGCAATTAAGTCGATTCCGACTCACATCGACCCTTTAGGACAGAGTAGAACTGCCCCATAGGGTTTCCAAGGCTGTAATCTTTACAGAAGCAGACTGCCCCATCTTTGTCCCGAAGAGGGGCTGGTGTGTTCAAACTACCTACCTTTCAGTTAGCAGCCAAGTGCTTAACCTCTGTGCAACAAGGGCTCCTTAGATTATAGATTACTTGGCCCCAGCCCCAGAGATTTCTGATTCAGTAGGTTCCAGGGGACGCCAACGCTGCCGATCTGTAGCACTGCTACAGGATGTTAGATGCATGGGCACATGCTTAATAACAGGGCATGTGCTTACTTGCTGGCTAAATAATAAACCTTCTCACTGAGTCATAGAACTTAGAAACTTGAAAGGACCTTTGTTATCATCTATGGATGGTTCAGTGGTAGAATTCTAATTTCCATGCAGAAGACCCTGGTTGGATTCCTGGCCAATGCACCTCATCCACAGCCACCACCCATCTGTCAGTGAAGGCTTACATGTTGCTATGATGCCGAACAGGTTTTAGTGGAGCTTCCAGACTAAGGTGAACTAGAAAGAAAGGCCTGGCAATCTACTTCTGAAAATCAGCCAATGAAAACCCTACTTATTACAAAGCTCTGATCCACAGACAATCATAGAGATGGTGCAGAAATGAGCAGCGTTTCATTCTGTTGTGCGTGGGATCTCATTAGTCAGGGGCAGACTCTACAGCAGCTAACAAGTCTATGGGAGGCAAATATCTAATATATGTACTACAGCGCTGGTCCCGAATTTGACCTATCTGTGGCATCTGAATTCTCAGGAGTGCCTATTGCAGACAGAGCTGGCACTCCAGCTGAAACTACTCTGTCTTTGATCTAGTTTCATCTCATCAATTAAAGACGAAAAGACTCAGATTCAGAGAGCTTAAGTCTCTTGACAAATATCCCACAGCCCAGCTCTTCTCAATTCTTTTTCAGTTTTTAGCATCTGAATAAAAATTTCGTAAGATATATTGAAGTGACTTCTATCAAATTTGAGTGTCCATAATATGCTAAACAGAGAACTTCATTCCAATAACATGAACTTTCCTCATGCCTTATTCATCATTCCTTGAAATTTTTTTTCCCAAATAAGTTTATACCAGTAAAATTTCAAATACATCATGGCTTTCTTTCATAAATCGAGAGTAGCTTACTAAAATCCATCACAAAGTTTTTGTTGTTTCTTATGTAATTAATTAAAGTTCTGGCATAATTAAACGTATGTTTTCTTTCACTCATACATCTTTTCTACTTCATCAATATTGTTATGTTAGCAGTAAGTACTAAATAATTGAGATCAAACTATGACAAATTGAACTAAGATAAAAAAAGAAGAAAGCAAATACTCTTGTGATTTGAGCTTTTTTCAGTCCTTGAAATTTGAGAATATCTGTCTTTACTAACTTTTGCTTTTTGCTCATAGAATTGTAAATTAATTTAATATGAGGATAAAAATGTTGCTTTGGAAATGTTTCTCATTAAATTATGGAAAAATATTACAATAAATAAAAGAAAGGAATGCATCTGGTACCAGCTTGTTTGCTCAATTATTGCGGTACCAAAAGTGAATTATTACACAGTTAACTCAGAGGCAATATTATTGCCATTATATTATAAGATACATGAGTTGCAATCTTCAGAAGAAAAAAATGGTGCAGCATAGGTCCTTTGAAAGTGAAATACTTTTTTTTTTCTTGGTGCTTCATTTAAATGTATACTGATCCCAGTTTTTTAAGAGTTCTTGCTAATGATGGTTCCAACTTTATATTAAGAACTGCAAAGTAAATATCAGCCAATTACTTCATTCAGAGAAGTCATTAAGTGGAGGTACCTCTGAAATTCCGGAAGGCATGTACTGCCAATTAGCTGAAGGCACAAGTCAATGTTCTCTCTATGGTTGTCATCTCTCTAGCGTATGCTTAATCGAAGACACAACCTCTGGAAGAGGAGGTGAGAAGTTGCTACTTAGTAGTATCTGCTATAATGGAATCAAGTGTGTGGTGGCACAACAGTTAAATCACTCAGCTGCTAACTGAAAGGTCAGCAGTTCAAACCCCCCAGCCTCTCCATGGGAGAAAAGACCTGGCAGTCTGCTACTGTAAAGATTACAGCCTAGGAAATTTTATGGGGCAGTTATACTCTGTCCTATAGGGTCGCCATGAGTAAGAATTGACTGGACAGCACACAACAAGAAGTATCTGTTATAATGGGATCAAGGGTGTGGAAGAAATTCATCTATATCTCACCCCTCTCCACAAAGAATGGCACTTAATTTATCCCAAAGCGTATGGGGAGAGGATGAAAGATATATTTACCACAAGCCAAAACAATTGTTCAGAAGTAAAAAATGGAAACTTCCGAAGCCCCTCAACTAGATAGACTTTTTTCCTATATTGAATTCAATGCATTAATGTGTTATTTAAAGTCCTATAGAATAAGCTCATATGGGCTTTTGTCTAAATATACAAAGTAAGCTTTTAACAATGAGACTAATATTGAAATAATTTATCTTACCCCATAAGTAGACCATTAAAGAACACAACCATCTACTAAGTGCAGGCAGTAGGGGTTCGGTGATAGGATTATTGCCTCCCACACGTAGACCTGGATTCAATTCCTGGCCAATGCACCACCACTCTGTCAGTGGAGGCTTGCCTGTTGCTATGATGCTGAACAGGTTTCAAAGGAGCATCCAAACTAAGACAAACTAGGAAGAAAGGCCTGGCAATCTACTTACAAAACTCAGCCAGTGAAAACCCTATAGATCACAGCAGTCCAGTCCGGAACCAGTCATGGTGATGGTGTAGCACTGGGCAGCGTTTACTTCTGTTGTGCATGGGGTCTCCGTGAGTGAAGGGCTGACTCGAGGCAGCAAACAACATCAGCACAATAATATTTATTATATAGAGACAAATGTTTTACTTTTTCCTTATAAAAATGACTTTTTAAAATAATTTATTGTGTTAAACATATGTAAAAAATTGGCCATTTTAATCATTTTTAAGTGTACAATTCGGTGACATTAATTAATTCACCATGTTATACAACCATCGTGACTATTTCCAAAAGTTTTTTTTTTTTTAATCTCCCCAAGCAGAAACTCAGTACCTATTGAGCAATAACTGCCTCCTCCCAGCCTCTGGTAACCACTAGAAAACTTTGGTCTATGTACATTTGCCTATTCTAGATATTTCATATAAGGGGGATCATGCAATATTTGTCCTTTTCCATCTGACTTATTTCACTTAGCATAATGTTTTCAAGGATCATCCATGTTGCAGCATGTATAAGAGCTTCATTTCTCTTTATGGAGGAACTCTTAAAAACGATTTGAACTCACTTTAATTACATAAGAAAAAGTACAGTCAATAGATTTTTAAAATCATGCTTGGCTTGAAGACTAAGTAAACATGAAAGTGTGCACTGAAATTTAATTGTGTTATAAAGTCAATGGAATAACTGTTTTTATAATTGGATATTTGGAATTCTTGCCTTTTTTCTCACTAAAAATTAGATGGTATTCTTGTTTTGGGGAGGTCTCTAAATATTCAGATGAGAGGTTCAAGCTGACATTTGCAAGCACAACTTTGGAAATTATAGGTTAAGCACAATTTCACTCTCAGATATTTTTATTTAATTGGTGTGCTGTCAGTCCTGCACATCAGAATTCTTAAAAGCTGCTTAGATAAATCTAATGCATAACAAACTTTGAGAACTCTTGCTTTTGTGTAAAGTACAACTGGAAGGTTCTATTTCCAGACTGCCAGGCTTCAAATCGGATCCTGGGCAAATTACTGAAACTATGTGCCACAGTTTCTTCATCTGTAAAATGGGGGCAATATAAACGTCTATACTTTTGGATCTTAAATATGTCGTTTACAGAGTAATTTACTCTGAAGATTATTTTGAGGAAAATATGCAGAACCATTATCATCTATAATCTCCTCAGTAACTTTCTATATTTTAAAACCAGTGTTTCTTAGGCTTCTTGTCTTTAACCAGTGTTCCAAATATGGATATGAATTATAAGAATAAAAATAATTAAAGATTATATAATGATCAAAAAATCACTTGGTAGCTAAGAGTGTTGAATGAGTAAACTAACTGAGTGGCTGAGTGCATGCACACTCCTGTGATCCCACCCACCACTATGTATTTGACATGGTAATTAAAAATAAATGTGTGTATATGCGTGTGTGTGTATGTATAATATATTTTTTTAAAAAATAGGCATCACTACCTCTAATAGTTTGAATACCAAGAACATTTTTACAAACCCCTGGAGGATTTCATGAAACATCAGTTGGGAAAGGCTCTGTTCATGGAGTCTTAGAGATGAGATCACAGGTAGACTAAGTCAACAAATAGTGATGAGGAGGATTAATAAAACACCAGATGGACATGTAAAAGTAAACCCAGGGTATAATTACATAATAGTAACAAAAAAGAGCTCTGAGTAATCCTTTCAAGAAATTCAATCAAAATGATTATATTTAGAAGATAAATATTTAATTTGGTGGTTAGAAAATTTATCATTCCATTCCTTTGTGTGTGTGTGTGTGTGTGCCATTTTTTCAAAGTTAATTTTTGTTTTTAAATTCTCTCTAATTAAAACTTAACTCAGTCATTAAATCTTTGAGAAATGGCAGCAAACAAGTTCTTCATTAAGGTATTTTTAAATTCCATGTATACATGTTGAAACTAGACATACTATCAAAGTCACTGACCCTAATACTTGGCAGTATTAATACCACCTTACTGAGTAACCTAAAATATATACACACTTTAGGTGTCTATTATGAGCCAGACACTGGAGTAGTTGTTGATACTACAGAGGTGAAGAAGACTTGAGTTGACTTAACCCATGTTGTCAGGAAGCTCACACTCAAATTGGGGAGATGGAGGGAACATTTAATCACAGAAATATGTACAAAGCTTAATGCTCCAGCAGAATACAGAGTGGATAACTACCCAGTGGGATCAGACGAAGCTTCTTAGAGGAGGTGACATTTGAGTTGTGTTAAAGGCTGAATGGAAATTCACTGGTGAGATAAACTCCTTAGGAGGAATTACTTCAATAGAACTTGCCATAAGCCCAGAAATAAATGGTGTGCGAAATCATTACCATCTGTCAATTTACTCAGTCTACTTTGCTCTCACCTTCAAAAAAAAGTCCAGAAATATAATTTTAAAAAAATCAAATCTATTTTATTGTCTCTTAAAATGAGTTAATTCAAGGAGGAAATTGAATATAATGAAAAAGAATCTCCCTAGGGAGAAAAATACTTTTGATTGTTTGCTTCTATTTAATTATTTTGCTGCCAAAAATACATTATGCATAAACCTGATGATTAAACATTTAGATTATTATGTTCCTAAACTGGTAATGCCATTTATTGTATAGTATATTAATCATAAATATGCTCATTTTCTATTTTATTACACTGCATTAAATTTGTTAAACTAAACCAGAACAATGGTCGATGAAAAACAAGTCCCTAATTCCAAATATCCCCACAACAGGATCTCTTTGTAACTTTGTAACTTCAAAACAGAGAAAATTGTCTAAGAAAGTATTGGCTTCTAAAACGAAAACAAAAATATCTATGCGGCCATCCTTGTTTTCTTAATTTTTCTAGAACAGCCCTGCAGATAAAAATAAAATGTGAGCCATAAATGTAATTTAAAATGTTCTAGTAGCCACACTTAAAAAAATAAAGAAGTGAAATTAATTTTAATAATATGTTTTATTTAACCCTATATTTCCAAAACATTATCATTTTAACATGTAATCAATATAAAAGTTATTAATGAAATATTGTGTATTCTTTTTTTCCATATTAAGTATTTGCAGTCAGGTGCATTTCGCTGTTATAGTACTTCTCAATTCAGACCAGCCACATTTCAAGTGCTCAGTAGCCACATGTGGCTAGTGGATACCATTTTGGACAGTGCAGTTCTAGAGATTCCACATTCAACCAAAAGGAAAAGGACTGCTTGTTTTTCACTGATAAGTAATTCTTCACTGCTAACCTTGGGAGCATTTCCAAAGGTAGTCTACAGATTTTAAATATTCTCTTACCATCTCTGAGGGCTTCAGTTTTCATGCCATAGTATTCTTAAAGAATGTTAAACATTCTTTTTACAGAATAGTCTGAAAGAGCAATTAGAAGTTTAGGATGCACATAATGCAAAATACAGGTCATTTTCCAAACCTATATTAGAAGCACAAAAACCATATTCATTTATCACTTCTGAGAATATTGTCTTGAGTACGTCTTTGATTTGATACTGGTAATATTGGAAGAAGTCTGTGGTAAGAAAACAGTCTTTAATAACAAGATACCAGACTAAAATTGATATATAGAATGGAAGATTTTTTTTAATGGAAACTTGATTTAGATAGCCATAGGGGTCATTGAGGAAACGCTTGTTTGAAAATATATTCCACTTTTGTTAAGTTACTGAAAGTTACTTGACTCTTTACAAACTTAGCAAAGAAATTCTCTTGTGAGTGAAGTTGTTCTTGATTTTCAAGTAAACCTACCTACCTTTCGCAAAGCCACTGAGACCTTTTTGCCCTGGCAGAATCATTTAGAACCATTCAAAGTAAGATTAAAGTATCAACACTGAGAAAAAGAGCTACTAATGAGCAATCAAAAATTTGACCTTAAGATTATGTGTGAATTGTGAATCAGCAAAATAAAGTCAATTGCTCATTTGCTAAGTGTGTATCAATTATCAAGGGCTTTCTGACTTGTGAGTAGCCTCCTCTCCCCCCATCAAAGTTAGTTTATAAATCACCTGCTTGGGATTTGAAATAAATTTACCAGAGGGGGAAATACTGTAAATTATATTTAATTTCCCAAGCTATCTGGTTTAATTTACAATATGCCTGTATTCATTGCTTACCATCATTTATAATTTATAAGACTTTTTCCCCAAGTGTTCACTTCCCATTGGTGGAATGAAAGGGGTGTAATTTTACATGGTGCATGACTGGATACTTTTACAAATATAAACAATTAAGTATCTATTTAATGTGTATTAGAAAAATATAAACTAGTACCATGAACAGCTGATTTTAAGATATTGTTTCTTAGAATGCGACCAAGTAAAACAAGTCAACTTAGAGAAAAATATTGAGTAAATAAGAGGACAAACATGGCCGTCGTTCTGAAGGTGAGTTGTGAAACTGATTACAGTTGTTTCACTTCTGGAAAATGTCTCTGGAGTTTCAACTAAAAATGCTAGGAGCCTATTTCTCTTCCCTGACATCTTTTGTCTCCCGCCTTTTCATCCTCAGTTCATCCTTCCTCTCACCCTCACCTCTTTTCTGTTTTTGACGGTGATAGGAACTCCAGAAGGAGCCCTAGTAGCACAATGGTTAAGCACTTGGCTGCTAATCTAAAGGTTGGCAGTTTGAACCCACCAGCTGCTCCGCGGGAGAAAAGACCTGGCGATCTGCTCCCATAAAGATTACAGCATAGGAAACCCTAGGGCGTAGTTTTACTCTGTCTTACAGGGTTGCTATGAGTAGGAATAGACCGGCAGGCAAATAACAAGAAGGAACTTCAGTAAGGTAGAGAGTTGCCTGGAAATGGGATGGGAGGGAAGATAGGAACTGGAATGATAAAATAGCTCAGCCTTGAGGGGTTAGGGAAGGCTGCCCTGATATGTAAACTGAGACCTGAAAGATGAGTTTGTCAGATTTCAGAGAAGAAGGTGAGAGGAGCCTTCTATTCCAAGCAACATACAGTTGTGCAAGTCTGAAAGCATGGGAAAATGATTCGGAGAGGAATTGAACCTTGGTAAAGCTGGAATTTGAATTGAGAGAGCTGGAAAGTTAGCAAGGGTCAGAAATTTTTTTTCCCCTGAGGGGCAATGGTAAACCGTCGAAGGTTGCTTGTTGGTTTCTTAAACAGAAGAGGGAATTAATTTAAAAGAAAATTGTATTGAAGTGGGAGGGAGATGAACTGAGGCAAAGATATCCTTCACTAGGGTATCGATAAAATCCAGATGGGGCACAGTGCTGGCCTAGAGTATTAGTGGAGAGAAGTAAATGGATTCCAAAGTGTTTGTTTGTTTGTTTTAAGATCAAACCAGAAACCAAACCCATTGCCTCTGAGTTGATTCCGACTCATAGAGACTCCATAGGACAAAGTAGAACTGCCCCATAGGGTTTTCAAGGTTGTAATCTCGATGGAAGCAGAGTGCCTGCCCCATCTTTCTTCCATGGAGCGGCTGGTAGGTTAGAACCACCAACCTTTGTTTTAGCAGCCAAGTTCTTAACTATTATGCCACCAGGCTCCTTTTTAAAGATAGATTGCCATATTTAGTAATGGATTAATGTGGAAGGTTAAGAAAAAGGGAGAAGCCAAGGTTTCTGGTTTGGACAGCTGGAGCCATTCACTGAAGTAGAGAACCCAAGAGTATGCTGAGTCGATTATGACTCATGGTGACCTCATGTGTATCAGAGTAGAACTCTACTCCATAGGGTTTTCAATGGCTGATTTTTCAGCAGTAGATCGCCAGGCCTTTTTTCAGAGGCACCTCTCAGTGAACTCAAACCTCAAGCCTTTTGGTTAAAAGCCAAGCCTGTTAATCCATTAACTGTTTGTAGCAGCCAGGGCAGTTCTCAAGCTTTAGCACCACTGAAATCACCTGGAGGGCTTTTCAACATGCAGATGATTGGGCCTCACCCACAGAGTTTCTGATTCTGTAGGTCTTGGGAGGGGTCTGAACATTCCATTTCTAAGAAGTTCCCAGGTGATGCTGATGTTGCTGGTGGGGGACCACTCTTTGAGAACCACTGACTGAGAATAAGTGTAGTTTGGGAAATAGTCAAGAGGAGCATATGTTGAGGGGGTATCTTTGGACAGTTGGCTATGTGGATCTGAAGTTCAGAATAGAGTATTAAGGTGAAAAAAAGGATTTGGAAGGGTCACCTGCATCTAAATGATAATTCAAATTTTGGGAGTACATGGAGCGGGGCATGTACAAAGAAAAGTAAAAACGATTAAATTCCAAGCCTCACTGACCCTTGAGGATGGGGTTAAGTAAGATGAGTCCACAAAGGAGACTGAGGAATAGCTCAGAAGGACATAAGAAAGCCAAAGAGAAAAGACATTCAGGACCAAAATGAGAGGGACCTGCCAATGGCTTGACTGGCTTTGCCAGCATGCATTAACTGGCTCCATAATCATGTATTAATTATAGTTATAAATACATGTTTTAAAAAACAACTAAAGTAATGTAACTGAGTTTTTAAAATAAAACTTAGATGTGTAAGTTAAGGATTCTAAATAGTCCCCTTAGGAGACTGTGGAGTTATTCCTAAGATGTCGTTACTATTCACACGATTTTGGTACTCCTTTTGGGGCTATCATTTTTAGGGCTATGGTTTCTTCTTATTTAATGTTCTCAGAGACATCCAGTTTTCATATTTTGACAGTGAATTTGATTTGTCAGTCATTAAAAGCCTTTTATGGTGAATAAAACCAACGAATGATAAACCTAGATACAATCAATTTTTTAAATTAAAAGAAGTAGATATGGGAAAAAAGTTCTTATGTTATTGGAAACCGTCTTTGAAGTTGCATTTGTTGCATTATATAGTAACATTTCTCACTACATGGAAGGACAACATTCATTTGAATGTATGAGCTCTTGGTCAATTTGCTTTAAATGTCTTCTTACCAGATAGCCATCTTGTATAGATGCATATACAGAAATACAGATCTCAGAATGATTCTGAGAAATGTCTTGACTCAAACTTTCATGATTCCGAGATTCATGGTACTTGAGGACTGTATAGTGACAACCTTGTCAGCCCGTCTTTGGAGAAGCACTGGATCCGTACTCAGAAGCTTCCACACAACGATTCCTCTATTAAGAATGTAGACAGGAATACTCAGGGGAATATTTTCAGAGGGTAACTTTTTCGGGTAAAGCATTTTCCCCATGTTGCAAATTAGTTTACTAAATGCAGGTGTGTTACCTTCTCATTACAAGAAGCCTTTATATTAATAAAAATGCACATGTCGCTTGTGTCAGAAATGTCAAACTAGCATATGGAAAGAAGAGTTCTGAGATTTAGCACTTACATAGCTTTTAAAAATATATTGTTTCAACTATGATATGTTATATCAGGTTCTCTTCAGTCCTTTTCAGTTACTTTTTATTTTATATATATTTGTATATTTGTCTTATACAATCCATATCCTGAGATTCTTTTAGCTCTTGAATTCTACCTTTTTTTTTTTTTTTTTGATTAACAAAAACTTGATTGGAAGAAAAACAAAAACTAACAAGAACCTTGGTTTGATTTTTCCCCTGACATAGTTGTGTTTGAGATAAAATCAATTATAGGCTATAAATCCAATATTTTAGGGCAAACTTGAGCCTGCATCAGAACTACCACTCCCCCGGCAAAAAAAAATGTTGCCGTTGAGTTGATTTGGACTCATAGCGACCCTATAGGACAGAGTAGAACTGCCCCACAGGGTTTCCAAGGCTGTAATCTTTATGGGAGCAGAATGCCACATCTTTCTTCCACAGAGAGGCTGGTGAGTTTGAACCACCGACCTTTCAGTTAGCAGCCAAGCCCTTAACCACCGTGCCACCAGGGCTCGTTTTCAGCCCAACTAATTCTTATTTATTCTTCAAAATCATCTAGACTTCTGAATAGACTTCTGGTCCGCAGGGGATCCCAAATCTCTCAGTAAATCATACAGGATGATCATACCCAAGAAGACTTTTGCTCAGATATTTCAATGTTAAAGGTTAATAATCACATTTACAGAAGAAAAAATAGCCACAAAATGGTGACTCTGGTATACAAGTACATAAGGATATACTATTTTCAATTCAGGGCTATTTTTTTTCCAGCATCTTACTTTAAAAAAAAATTTAATTAAACAGCAAAGTTCTAAGAATTTTACACTGAACATCTGTATACCCACCACTTAATTTTGCCATTCACATTTTACTATACTTGCTTTATAATATCCATCCCTGTCTATAGGATTAATATTTAATATCCTAATACTCTTATACCCCTAAATAATAAGTTGTCTTTGTCAAAAAAGTAACTATAACATAGGTGTTTCTATAGTGTAAAGCAAACTATACTTGTTAAAACAATGTAAGTTATAGTGCTTTTTAATTTAGTTCATTAACATAGCCATTAAAATTAATCGCAAAGGTTATAATACATGTTTTATTAATACTCCATTGCACCTGATTAGATGTAGACCATTTGGAAAAATCATTGTAATTAGAGGGTTTAGGTTTGCCAATATGTATATTTTTTAAAAAGCCTACTTTTTTATTTATTTGTTTTCTTGTTTTTTCTTTCTTATTCCAGTGGAATATTTTGTGAGGACTGGTTTTTCCCATCTTTATGTAATTTAACTTTGACCTGTATTTTGTTAATGTACCGTGGATTAAGTTACACTATGACATGTGCTCAATAGATCTGGCAGTTTTGAAATTGGATTTTTTTTTTTTTTAGTTCTTTTTATATTAAATCCCCATAACACCTTATTGATTAATTTGTATCCATTACCATTTTAAAGAAAATTCTCAGACTGGCAGGTGAGAATTAAAACAAAAACCAATCAACGTGTAGTCAGTGTGTCCTTTTAAATTATCAAGGCACAGCTTTCCACAAAGTCATGGCACGGCTTTATATGCTGTAGCAGTATTGCTAAAATAATGGAGAAGGCAGCGTTTTCCATATAAAATGTTTCTTTTCTGGAAGCTTAATACACTGAAATGACCACATTATTCAGTTCCAGAATTAGTAGCACACTATTGTGAATGGCTCCATTCACATTGTGATCACTCATTGAACAACATTCTTGAGGGTTTACGATGTGCAACGCATTACATTAAGTAGTGTATGGCAGAGGTTCTCAAACGCAGATGATCTGTGAAGAAGACTTCCTTAATCAGCAGAAAATAAGAAATAAAAGGAGAGAGGGAGGGAATCATGTAAGCATGTCACTTGCCTTTCTTAAAGGAAAGCCTGCCCTTTATTCTGAGAACAAGTCCTGATTCTTTTAGTTGTTAAAGTGCCCCTTGCTTTAAAATATGACGGTAACAGTAGATGACGGGTTTTGTTTCGTTTTAGTAGGTTACGTGAAAAAATATTTGGTATCTGTATCAGTTATCTATTGCCACAATAATGCTGTGTAACAGACCACCCCAAAACTCAATAGCTGAAAACAATAAGTATTTACTTAGTTCACTAGTTTGTGGGTTGATGATTTAGGTTGGATAGTTCATATGCTCTGGCTGGGCTCACTTGCAAGTCTGGGGGTTGTCTGGGAGCTCTTGTGTCTGGAGGGTGGCTGGATCAATGTGGCTCTGCTACTCATCTCTTGCCCATCCCTCCAGCAGGCTAGCCTAGGCATGTTCTCAGGGCAAAGGCAGAGGTGCCAAGAATGAAGTGGAAACATGTAAGCAATTTCTTAAATCCTTGCTTCTATGTAGCCTGCTAACATCCCATTGTCAAAGCAAGTTTTATTTCCCCCTGCGATAGGCAGAATAATGCCTCCCCTGGCCAAAGATGTCTACGTCCTAATCCCCAGAATCTGTGAATATGTGATGCTACATGGCAAGAGGGAATTAAGACTGCAGATGGAATTAAGGTTGCTAAAGTTGAGATGGGGAGATTATCCTGTGTTATCTTTGTAGGCTCAGTATAATCACAGTGTCCATATAAGTGAAAGGATGATTCCAGAGAGTGGGACTCAGAGAGATTTGAAGATGCCATGCTGCTGGCTTTGAATATGGAGGAAAGGGCCAAGAGCCAAACAATGCAGACAGCCTCTAACTAAACCAAAACCAAACCCGTTGCCATCGAGTCGATTCCAATGCATAGTGACCCTATAGGACAGAGTAGAACTGCCCCATAGGGTTTCCAAAGAGCAGCTAGTGGATTTGAACTGCCAACCTTTTAGTTAGCAGCCGAAGCTCTTAACCACTGCACCACCAGGGCTCCATAGACAGTGACTAGAAGCTGGAAAAGGCAAGGTATGGATTCTCCCTTAGAGCCTCCAGAAGGAACATAGCCCTGCCAATACCTTGATTTTAGCTCAGTCAGACCCATTTCAGATTCCTGACCTCCAGGACTATAAGATAATAAATCTATGTTATTTTAAGCTACTAAGTGTGTGGTAATTTGTTACAGCAGCAACAGGAAACTAACACAGTGCCCCCCTCCATTGTTCAATCTTTTGAGTTACACCTCTGCTATCATTTAATGAATGACTTTTGCTAAAATCAGCTTATTCTTTTTTTTCTTTTTAGCTTTTACTCATGTCTTAAGTAATAATACCTGTAAAATTATAGGTTTGATATACTAGTGGGGTTTTTTTATTACACATGAAAATAAATGAATATTAAAATTTAAACTGTTCATCTATGCAACACCACAAATCATCTCCCTACCGCTAGGGTTAAGCAAACCGTATTTTGGGAAATATGGATCCAGAGGGTTCAAAGGAGCAAGAGATTTTTCAAAAAATGAGAATTTTATAGAGAAAGAGGCATTTGGCCAATGGGTAGAATTTTTGGTAGACAGGGATAGAGGAAAAAGACAAATGATCCAATATGACTCCAGCATATTATTTGCATTTGTATCAAACTGTTTGAAGGTTGCTAATCTTGTAGCCCTGGTGGCGTAGTGGTTAAGAGCTCAGCTGCTAACCAAAAGGTCGGCAGTTCAAATCCACCGGCCGCTCCTTGGAAACCCTATGGGGCGGTTCTACTCTATCCTACAAGGTCTCTATGAGACGGAACCTAAAAACAACAACAGTCTTGACATGTCTTAATGCTGATGGATTGTTTCTTCCACTGGCTGAAATGCTCATCAGGGCTCTCACCTGTGTTCCAGTTTAAGCTTAGATTTATCACACTTCTTCTGGGAAACATCTTCTGATCTCCAACTGCCCCCACCCCCAGCTAAGATACACTCACCGTTCTCTTACATAAAGGCCAAACTTCTTTGCAGTGCTTCTCAATCTCTTTGATATCATGGTAAACAGATAAGATGGCTCATGGCTGGGGTCTCCAAGCTACCCCCAACCCTTGCCCAAATGTCCCAGGGCTGAGGGGGATTTATATCTGGGATTTCTGTAACGCAGTCACAGCATATGCCTTGTCACACTCATTGGGGAGCCCTGTTTTAAAGCATTTATCAACTGTGAAGTTCTTGAAGGCAATGATTTAATCCTGTTCATCTTTCTATTCATAATCCATAGCATAATAATTGATACATGGTTGTTGTTGTTATGTGCCATTGAGTCAGTTCTGACTCATAGTGACCTTATGTACAACAAAAGGAAATGTTGACTGGTCCTGTGCCATCCTTGCAATCATTTCTATGTTTGAGCCCATCATTGCGGCCACTGTGTCAATCCATCTTGTTGAGGGTCTTCCTCTTTATCGATAATTGTTGGTTTAAATGAAATGAAATAAATAGCAGATAACTTGTCCAAGATCACGCACTTAGTTACACAGCTTTACTTCCCTTCTCTTTGGTACCCTCCAGGTCCAGTTGTATCTACTGATAGGCCTCAGCTATAAATCCAAGTCCATCTTAGTTTCTGAATTAGTCTAAGTGGCTCTAGTAGCACACCAGAAACCTAAGCCTGCTATCTGGTGGGATTTGTAATTAAAATTCTGTTGCTTACAGACTTGGTATTCAATATGTTGGGATTGAACCCAGAGTCCCCAAGTGGTTTGAAAGTTTCAGCATTTCTAACTTCCTTTCTTCCCCTTTTCTCCTGACCTTGTGTTGGTCCAGTGGTTTTAGTTATTTGGATACTATTAAACCCTTGGCAATTTTTTTAACATCTGTTCTCTAGAAGTTGTCACAAGTGAATGGAGTCAGGATGTTGCTGGGCTATAGTGGAAAGCACATAAAACTAAGAGTTAGAGGCCCTGGGTTCCAGTAAAAGCTCTATTGTGGGATTTAGGGCAAGTCTCTTAACTTCCCTCAGCATCAATCTCCTCATCTGTGAAATAAGATTAATGATACCTGTCTTGCCTATACTTCAAAGTTGTTTTGAGGTTCAAAAGTGTTTTCCCCGCATATAGCCTATAAATCACAGATGCATACAGATAACCCATAATGCTCTACAGTCAGCTTAATATTTTCAGGATTTTAAAAATCAATGACCAGCACTGATCTAACCTAATATAGTAATATATTAAGCGTCAATATGTGTGGGAGTCTCTATGGTTATTGATGTTAATGGAAGTTTGTATAGTTTATCTAAAATTGTGCAAAGTTGTAATATTAATATATTTGATCAACTTATATTTTTAACAGATTTTTTTTAAATTTAGGTTCAGAATTAGGTAGACAACTTTAATTTTTAGTAATTTACAAATTAAAAAAATGATAGTATCAAAAGGGCCCCTTCTTTTAAATATAAGTTGTAACTCTATTTAAAGAGCCCCAGTGCAAATGGTTAAGTGCTTGGCTGCTAACTGAAAGGCTGGCAGTTCAAACCCACCCAGCAGCTCTGTGAGAAAAAGACCTGGTGATCTTCTCCCATAAAGATTACAGCCTTAAAAACCCTATGGGGCAGTTCTATTTTGTCACATGGAGTCGCTATGAGTCAGAATTGACTCCACAGTACGTAACAACAATAACTCTCTTTACATGAAACTAATCTGTCATTTAGGACAGGGAAACCATATAGATCGAAAATTCATTGGCATCATGAAACTAAAATAACTTTTTTAAACTTCTTTACCAGAAAGGTGGTATTTCTGGGTGTATGTAGTGTCATGGTTTGAATCATGTCCCCCCCAAAAATGTGTGTATCAGTTTGGCTGGGCCATGAGTCCCAGTGTTCTGTGGTTGTCCTCCATTTTGTGATTGTAATTTTACATTAAAGAGGATTAGGGTGGGATTGTAACACCACCCTAACCCAGGTCACATCCCTGATCCAACGTAAAGGGAGTTTCCCTGGGGTGTGGCCTGCACCACCTTTTAGAGATAAAAGGAAAGGGAAGCAAGTGGAGAATCGAGGGACCTCATACCACCAAGAAAGCAGTGCCAGGAGAAGAGCATGTCCTTTGGGCCCAGGGTCCCTGCGCGGAGAAGCTCCTAGTTCCAAGGAACATTGATGAGAAGGCTGACGGAGAGAGAAAGCATTTCCCTAGAGCTGACACCCTGATTTTGGACTTTTAGCCTACTTTACTGTGAAGAAATAAATTTCTCTTTGTTAAAGCCATCCACTTGTGGTATTTCTATTGGAGCAGCACTAGATGACTAAGACGTGTAGTGTAACGATTGACAAAAACAAAGTGATGGATTTTGCAAACTCCTCACCTAACCATTATCCTCTTTTCATAGCCACGTAGGAAGCCTAGCTCTTTGTCCCTAGGTTGATGTCCTTTCTTTATCTTTTTCAATTCTAAGCCCAGACAAACTGATGTGGCCCTTTAAGAGGACACACAAAACAAGTACTGTCCCATGCTAACACTTTGAAATGGGATATTGTAATTACTTACCAAGTGAACATTAATCATTACTAAATTAGAATGGAATTACCTGTTACATTCACATTAATAGCAAGTGAGCTTTCCCTGATTGATGTTGTTATAATGAATACAAAAGGAATTAATAATGATCTGGCACTCACCAAAAGAGGCATAATCATTAAGGGCATACCATCAAAAGGCGAATAATACTTTACAATAAATGAGTATTAATTAAAGTAAAATCACAATGAACTCCTATTGAATTATTTATACCGACACTACAAAGATATTAGGCTATTGGGATTAACGTGATTACATTATATAAAAATTAATAATAACTAACCATTTCAAATATTTAGGAAGTAAATACTTGTTTATATTTGCTAAATAGCAATCCCAGATATCTCGTTTTTTTGAGTGACTTCTTGGCATAGAAGAATAATGTGATGAATAATACCAAGCACTATATATAATATATTCATTCATATCTTTTTATCTGAATATATACATTTTCAGCATTTTGCTGTATTCCAATAGAATATTCTAAAGGGCTTCTAAATTGTGGAAGGAACATTGAATAATTTTTGTTCAAAAAATGTATTTGAAAACTGATGTGCTGTGAATATTGAACCAGGTGTTAGGGAACACCATAGTCGGAGCTGAGATTTGGGAACGGAGAAGTAGAACTGAACTATTCATACACAATTTCTAAGGAGTAATTGAGCATATACATATCAAAGGGAATAAAAATCCAGGCTCTCTCAGTCAAGATACTTTCTTTTTATAAAAAACGTAATTTTTGAAATTTCTAGGGCAACAATTTCATATCAGAAAGCAAAGAGGTTTGCATTACTTAAATGATCAGAATATCTTTCTTATGCTTTTTCTACATTGAGCATTGTTTAGAACAATTTAGAATGATATTAAAATAGCTATAAAATGCTTTTGTCTAACATAAGAGTAAACATTTAAGCCAGATCAAAATACATCTATTTTTTTAAAAAAGTGAGTGTTAAAATTGGTGAAATCTGAATGAGGTCTATACATATTGACATCAATCTCCTGGTTTTGCTAATATACTGTGGTTATTATGTAAGAAGTCTCTGGGTGGAACAAATGATTAAATGCTCAGCTATTAACCAAAAGGTTGGCAGTTTGAATCCACCCAGAGGCACCTTGGAAGAGAGGGCTGGTGATCTGCTTCCGAAAGTTGAAAGATCACAGCCATTGAAAACCCTATGGAGCACATTTCTGCTCTGAAAACATGGGATTGCCATGAGTCGGAATTGACTCAATGGCAACTTTTTTTTATGGTTATGAAAGATGTTATCGTTAGGGGAGGCTGAGTGAAGGGTACATGGACATTCTCTGTACTGTTTTTGCAATTTCTTGTGAGTCTTAAACCATTTCCAAGTAAAAAGTTATTTTTTTTAAATATAAGTATACATCTTAAGAAAGTGTTATGTTTGTTCATGTAACCTTGGCTAACTGCTTACTCTAAAAGAATATATAGAGGTGGTTACCAAAAACCAAACCCGTTGCCGTTGAGTCAATTCCAACTCATAGCGACCATATAGAACAGAGTAGAACTGCCCCATAGAGTTTCCAAGGAGCGCCTGGTGGATTTGAACTGCCGACATTTTGCTTAGCCACTGTAGCTCTTAACCACTACACCACCAGGGTTTCCTAGAGGTGGTCAGAAACAGCTACATAAATTACATTTCTAACCTAGACTTAATTGATGATTTTTAAATTAGTAAGTGAATATGTGTACCAACATATACCATGACGCATATAAATATATAACATGAAATGATACAGACTGGGTAATTATTTCTTGACGGGTTGCAATGGGTCCGTTTAATGCTGTTTATGTAGGAAACTTTACTGTAATTATAAAAACAGACACAGCCAAACAGCCAAGTAAATTAACTGAAGTATAAAGGTGTTATGCTTGAGATTTTCACATGCCTTCAAACAAGCTTTGAATTTGTTTTCACTAAAGGCAGACATGTTTTATTTTTATTTTAATGTTTCACATTATATGTTACAGTATCAAAGGAAAACTCTAAAATACGTACTCAAAATGCCCGATGTGTCCTTCCTTCCAAAAAAGGTGGCACTGCAATCAATATAGCCTTCAGAGTTAATAATATCTAAGCACAAACCCAGCAATTGTATCAGCATGGTTTAGCTCCTGCTATGACAATTATTATTTTTATTTTATTAATTTTGCAATTAAATTGCAGAGTTAAAGTTGAAATATTTCAAGCTGTGGCTTTTTTTTCCCCAATTCTTTCAATTGTCCATAACTTCAGATGTTCATCAACATCAAAACAGTTCAGATATTACTTCCACAGCACCAATTTTGGGTGAAAAAGATTTAACTAAATATCATCCCAGAGAACTTTCATAAACAAGCTTTGCTATATATCTAAAAAATAGAATAAATAAAGAGTCAAGCAGATTTTCAAAATGTCTGTTTCATGGGCTAAATCTACCTTGTTATCATCAAGAAGTTGCTGAAGCATCGTGTGGATACAACAACATTAGACATCCAAAAGGAAAGAGGAAAGTAGAGAGAAAATTTCTCTAGCCCTTGGGAATCTTACATTCTACAGATTGACTTATTAACATATATCTTATTTATCCTGGTGCTAAATATATATTTTGCAATTGTATAGAAGCCATGAAATATTCCACACCTTATTAAAATGGGGAATTTTCATAGAAAAGGTGACATTTGTAAAAGATTAGGAGAAATACATCTTTGTTAATAAAGTCATAATCATTTGTCTTCTGGAAATGATTTGGAGTTTGTTTTATGTCTGACGTGTCCAAATATGATGTGGAATTTGCTAAAGACTAACAAGAGGAGAGAAGTTAAACGGGGTAGCAAGTTAACAGAACATTTTATTATTAAAAGAAAAAAAATACGTAGACTGGCTAAGTTCCCAGAAAAGTCATTTCCCTTTGGCCGAATGCATCTTACTATACTGCTTAAGTAAACTCATCGCTGGCTGGTCAATCCCAACTCATAGTGACCCTATAGGACAGAGTAGAACTGCCCCATAGGGTTCCCAAGGCTGTAATCCTTACGGAAGCAGACTGCCACATCTTTGTTCCATGGAGCAGCTGGTGGGTTAAAACTGCTGACCTTTTGGTTGGCAGCCAAGTGCTTAACCACTGCACCACCAGGGCTCCTTCATTGTTACATAAACTGCTGACCATCTGGGTACCTTTCTGGCTTGCCCCTAGGCAGCTGGATATTCTTGGACAAATAACCTAGCTTTGCAGAAACTTAGAGTCCTTGCTGATAGACTAAGAATTTCTAAACTCCCTTTCAAGTCCATATTTCTATGTTTCATTCAATGGCAAACCTTTGCACTGGAATTATCCTGCAGTGGAGCATAGAGATGAAAGCATACACTCTTGTTTCTGAACACTGGCTATGCCGTGTTCAGGCTGTCTGATCTCCCTCCAAGCCTCTTAACCTCTCTAGGCCTTATCTCTAAAATGAAAATAGGAGGTCAATGACATGAAGATTAAATAAGAGAGCATATAAATCACTCAGCACAGTGCCCTGCATATTGTGAAGGCTTAGTATGTGTTAGTAGCTTTATTTCTGTTATCATCATTATCATTATTAGTAGTAATGAACCCTAATTGTTAGGAGAATTGGTTCTTTCGTCTTGTCTTGTAGTCAAAATAGGGTTAAGGGCATTTTATCTCTAATTTCTGGCAGTATACAGTAATATGCCACATTAGTACATGGCTCTTTATGGTATATACAAAGTGCTCTTTTGTGTTCTTATTAAAATTTCGAAAGCAGGTTTTAAAAGCCAGAATTTACAAGCGTGTAACCCAAAGAAGTAAATATTTTGCTTAGTGGGTCTTTTAGTTTTGCTGACTCCAGTTCTCTCAGTTCTCATATACACCTGTCTTTTGATGAACACAATGATAATCAGAGTATAGTCTTATATGTGCATATTCATTCAGACTGGGAAAGATCCAGAGGCACAAAAATCGGGATAATTCGATCCCCCTGTGGGGAGTTACCTTACACAGTACAATTGCCAAGAGGTCCATAAACATGGCAAAATATTAGTTTGAACAATATGATATTGCCCATTGTCTTAGTTTCTTAGTGCTGCTATTATAGAAATACCACAAGTGGGTGGCTTTAACAAACAAATTTATTTTCTCACAGTTTGAGAAGCTAGAAGTCCGAATTTGCTGGCTCTAGGGGAAGGCTTTCTCTGTCATCTCTAAGGGAAGTTCCTTGTCTCTTTTCAACTTCTGTTCTTAGTTCTTTGGTGATCTTCATGGGGCTTACCATCTGTCTTCCCCCATCTGTGCTTGCTTGCTTCTGTGCCTAATCTGCTCCTTTTATATCTCAGATGTGCTTGGCTTAAACAATCCTACACTGATAAGGCCTCATTAACATAACAAAGAAAACCCCTATTCCAAATGAGATTACATCCACAAGTACTGCTGTTGTGTGCCATCCAGTGGATTCCAACTCATTTGTTGTTGTTGTTGTTAGGTGCTGTTGACTTGATTTTTGACTCACAGTGACCCCATGTGACAGAGTAGAACTACCCCATAAGGCTTTCCAGGCTGTAATCTTTATGGAAGCAGATCGCCACGTCTGTCTCCCTCAGAACGGCTGGGTAGGTTCAAACTGCCAACCTTTTGGCTAACAGCTGAACACTTAACCATTGTGCCACCAGGGCATCTTATAGCGACCCTATATGACAAAGTATAACTGCCCCATAGGGTTTCCTAGGCTATAATCTTTATGGAAGCAGATCACCAGGTCGTTTCTCATGCAGAGCGATTGGTGGGTTCAAACCATCAACTTTTTGGCCAACAATTGAGCACTTAACCTTGCATCGCCAGGGCTCCTTTGCACAAGTATAGGGGTATGGATTTACAACACGTAGTTTGGAGGGACACAAGTCAATCCATAACAGCAACATTCGACTGCTTTAGACCTACAAAATCGTCAAGTTTTTAATATGCTTCAACAGAATACTTGAATGCAAATAATGTAAGTTAAAGTTACAGATAGTTCCCAAATATTTTTCAGCAAAGAATAGTGAGTAAAATAAATGTTTAGTAAATTACACCTGAGAAACTCAATGTCATAAAGAATTCTAACTCATATATCTAACAGTAATTATTTACAATCCTCCATTAGTCAAAATTTAAATGATCACAAATCTCACCCCCTCCTTTACTTCACCTACTGACCAATGCAGCTGACCAAATATCTTTCTAGCAAAATTTTCTTTCTATGGATCACTTATAAGAACTTGTTAAAAATAGTGGATCTTGAAACTTTACTACAATGAGAATAGGAGAATTAAAATTATACTTACCCACAAGAAGAAAACAATCTGTGAGAACAATAGAATGTGAGAGATGACATTTTTTGAAAACTGTAAAGGGAATGGAGGAGTTAGCATATTTGGGAAAAGTGAACACCAAGTATCTAAAAAACCAGTTGCCATCTAGTCAGTTCTGACTCATGGTGACTTCATGTGTGTCAGAGTAGAACTGTGCTCCATAGGGTTTTCAATGGCTAATTTTTCAGAAGTAGATTACCAAGCCTTTCTTCCAAGGTGCCTCTAAGTGGACTTGAACTTCCAACGTTTTGGTTAGCAGCTGAGCTCTTAACTATTTGTGCCACTCAGGGACTCCTACCAAGCATCTAGAACCTGAAAAGTCTTAGGGATTAGAGACACCAGCTACTAGAGAAGACAGGGGTAAGCACAGAGCTGAAAATAGGAGATCTGTCAAAAGTGTGTCTAAGGAGCAATTAGATCCCCAGGTCCCTCAGCCCATTCCATGGAACAAAAGTGATTGCCTCTTTTGTACCCAACCAGAAGACGGGAGTTTTATTTGCCAAAGAAATTACATCAGAAAAGCCTAAGACTTGGGGGCACATCATGTACAGAAGAAGGGAAGGGAGAGTTCCCACACTGAAAAAGGGAATTAAGTTATAGTATGTGTAGTGAATAAGATCACCTACTACCTCAAAGCTCAAGTCCTGCTTGGCTCCAGGAATACCAGCAGCAAATATACTAGACAGGAGATTAGATGTTTTTCTCCAGAGAAACTGAGTGACCCTAGAGAAAAGACCTACTGATACTCTTTTATTTGGGGTTCTTTCCCTATGCACACCAAATGAAGTTCACCTGTTGAGAAGCCCTACGTCTACAAACAAAGCTTATCATCACTTTTTTAGTGCCTAAATCCTAGATATTTATAGGAAATAAAGGTTCATCAGACATTTGAAGAATGAAAACCAAACATATAAAAACATGGAAAAAAAAGAACTCAGGGGAAATGTTGTTGTTGTCGCTATTGTTGTTAGTTGCAATCTAGTCAGCTCCGACTCATGGTGACCTTACGTATAACAGAATAAAATGTTGCCTTGTCCTGCGCCATCCTCACAATCATTGTTATGCTTGAGCCCATTGTTGCAGCCACTGTGTCAATCCATCTCATTGCGGGTCTTCCTCTTTTTTGCTGTCCCTCCACTTTACCAAACATCATGTCCTTTTCTTGCAATTGGTTTCCGTGATGATGTGTGCAAACTAAGCACTTCGAAGTTTCAGTATCTTCGCTTTCGAGGAGCATTCTCATATTTCTTCTAAGTCTAATTTGTTTGTTCTTTTGGCAGTCCATGGTATAATATTCTTTGCCAACACCACAATTCAAATGCATCAATTCTTCTTCTGTCTTCCTTTTTATTGTCCAGCTTTCACATGCATATGAATACCTATAATTAATATTCCCAGAGAGATAAGAGAAAATTGTGGATCCATTAAACAAAAATTGAATGCTATTTTAAAAAATCAAAGAACAAGAATGTGCTCATGGAAAATAAAATTATGATAGCAAATGTATAAAACTAATTGAATTTGCAAGGTAAATTCACAAGAAAGGTGAAAAAATAAAGACCAAGAAATGAACAATAAAAAAGAAAAGATGGTAAAATTAGAGGATCAAGAAGTCCAATATCTATCTAAAGGAGTTTCAGAGAAAATATAGGGAGTAATTTATGAAAAAAATAATATAAGAGCATTTCCCAGAAATGAAGAACATGTGCTTAAGAGTAGAAGTGCCCACCAAGTTCACAGCACACACACAAAAAAGAATAACATCAACGCTCAAGGCATATCATTGACATTTTAGATCTTTCATAAAAGATTTTAAAAATTTCCAGACAGAGACAGAGCAAGAGATAGAGATTAAAACTGACAGACAGACAGACAAAAACCAAGTTACTAAGGGATTAAAAATCAGAATGGCGTCAGAGTTCTTAATAGCAACAGTTGACAGTAGAAGCTAATGAATCTATATTTTCACAATTCTGAGGCAAAATAATGTTCAACCCAGAATTAACAAAGATATTTTCAGGCATTCAGAGTCTCAAAAATTTACTTCCCAAGCAGCCTTCTGGAGAAAAAACAATTCATTTTTGACAATATGATCGACAAACTATTTTGAAAAATCTTCTTACACAAACCGACCAAAAATGCTCGATGAAATATAATACACACCCATTTAAAGCTTAGCTGAACTCAAAAGAAAGTAAGCAAAATACTCGGGAGAAAAAAAAAAAAAGAGGAGGCAAAAACTCACCCTGGTAGTATTTGCTGATAATCAAAGTAGCTTGGAAACCCTGGTGGCTTAGTGGTTAAGCATTCAGCTGCTAACCAAAAGGTCGGCAGTTTGAATCCACCAGTCGTCCCTTGGAAACCCTATGAGGCAGTTCTACCCTGTCCTATAGGGTTGCTAAGAGTCGGAATTGACTCGATGGCAACAGGTTTGGGTTTTAGTGGCCTCTAGGGGGTAGGAGGAAAGGCCAGGCTTGTGTGAATTATAACTGGGATCCCTGTAAGAAATCATAACTCTCAAAGAGCTACACCCTTAGTAAAAGAGTAGCCTGGGAAAAATTCTTTTATCAGCAAAGGGAGATGAGAAGAAAACTTGTCCAAATCAGCTTGGGCTCTGAGTAGGGAAAATGTTTCCTCTGATAATTTGAAATCTCAAGACTTCCTCTCACGTTTGGAGTTCAGATTAAAACTATCTTTGTGAGTCTTAGAAACCTCAAACTCAGAAATGTATATGAAACATCCCTGGGTTGTTAGCATCCACACACAATATCTGAAGGGATTTACCTTTAACTCAGGCCATGCAGGGTTTCCACAGTTAATACCCTACCAAGCATCAGCTCATGCTCTAAAATTATAAAACATACATGGAAACATCATTAACAAGAGTCAGCTGGGGAAAAATTAGATTCCCTAATATCTTCAGATAATGAAATTATCAAAATTAGAAATTTAATGGATATGCTTAAAATGCTTAAGGATATAAAAGGCAGAATCAAGAACACAAGAAAGCAACAAATACTATTAAAAGTACACATACTTTGGACATGTTATCAGGAGGGACCAGTCCCTGGAGAAGGACATCATGCTTGGTAAAGTAGAGGGTGAGCGAAAAAGAGGAAGACCCTCAGTGAGATGGATTGACACAATGCCTGCAACAATGGGCTCAAGCATAACAACGTTTGTGAGGATGGCACAGGACTGGGCAGTGTTTTGTTCTGTTGTACACAGGGTCACTATGAGCCTTAAACTGACTCGATGGCACCTAACAACAACAATAACAACAAATATTAAAATAAAAACAAGCAAATTTTAAAAAGAACATTTCTGAAGTAGGAATGCTGGTGCGTAAAAGAGTGCTAAATCCTCGTTTTTAATAATGGGAAATCAATAGATAATGCCTAAAACTGATAAATTAAGAAATTAAGTTGTAACTGTATTATTTAGGCATACAGAAGTAAATACCAGAAAAGAATAGCTTAAAGAGTTTGGAGTAAAGAAAAACCCAGGTAGAGAGGGTTAGTGTAGAGATATGCTGTTTTTCATTATAAGCCTTGTAGTGTTCTTACATTTAAAAAAAAAGTATATACAGGAGACCCTGGTGGCATAATGGTTAAGAGCTATTGCTGCTAACCAAAAGGTCTGCAGTTTGAATCCACCAGGCGCTCCTTGGAAACCCTGTGGGGCAGTTCTACTCTGTCCTATAGGGTCGCTCTGAGTTGGAATCAACTCCATGGCAGTGGGTTTATATACATGCAATACTTGGATAATTTTTTTAAATTCTAAAACATATGGCTTATTCTTAAACCAAATTCTAGAATTCAACCTCAGTTAGAACCAGAAAGTAAAGTCTATATATTGATTTCTTATTCATTGCATTGCACGAACGATAAGATTTATAGACCTAACTGCTTAGGCATTTTAGTAGTTAATAGTAGCTTGATTTCCACTGTCCATATCAGACATCCCTACTTAAAAATCTTTTATCTCATTGAATCCTCTTTTCGTAATAGAGTTCCTAATTATAGCATGTATATTCTCACACTTCCATAACTTCAAACTTTATATGTAGGGCTTGAAGTTGTTGAGAATGGAAGAGAGAGAAAATTTCTGAGCTAGCTAGGACACAACCCCAGCCCCAGACACCTTTACCAAACCATCCCCATATAAACAGATCCTAAAGAAACTTCTTGAAGACTTCTAGAGTGTTTATATCAAATCAGGAGGCAAAAGTTAGGAGTCAGGCTATTATTAGCTAACGAAATCACTATCTTGTGCTTTTTGACGAAAGAAGAATCTACTTATATTATCCAAGGAATATTTGGAACTTAAAATCATCTAATACTACTTCAAATAGCCATTTCATGCCTCACTCAGGTCACCTCAGACCTCTAAACTGGAAGAATGTTCCCACCTGCTGAAGACTAATCGTTAAGTCATTTGAAATTTACCCAAGTGCGTCTGGTCTTTGTGGAGACAGTTCAAAACCCAGTAGAGAGCAATCAAGAGTGCGGAACTTGCAACTCCTCTGGAAGTTCCACTGCATGCCTAGTGATCCAAAGAGCAAGTGCCAAGAACAGTTATGACCTTTGTACTTGCCATTGTGAAACACCATGGAGCGTCAACAGACTTTAGCAGCAAAAGCCTAAAGGGTTGTAGGATATGGATGTGCTCAGTAACCTGAAATTTTTTTTTAAATCTGAGAACACTCTATTTCTTTCTCAGTCCTAAATTATTTATCTTGCTATCCCTCACTCTCATTCTGCCTGTATTTCTATGTGATTCCTTGTCACTCTCTCTTTGTGTAGATGTAGGGATTTTCCCCCACCTTTACATAGATATATCCTTCTAAATATATGTACATATATGTGAATAGCATCTCTTCTCTAATATGTTTTTTCTATTTTTGTTGTTCTTGATATACTTTTCTTTAGGTCCACAGTTTCTGTGTCTCTGTCTCCTCTGCCTGTTTTTTTTTTTTTTTTTTTCCTTTTTTTCTATTTCTCTCTCTTCGTTTGTCATGATATGGAAAATAACTAAATCTATTATCATTTTACTTAAAGGAGATAAGCATACCATTTTATATTATTCTCTGTTAAAAATTAAACTGATTCAGTTTTACTTACATAGCTTTCCCTTGACATATGTGTCTGTGTTTTTTGAGTGTACGTGAAAATCAGTGACCAGTAATAAAAAAAGAAGTCCCCACCTCTCTTATCAAAGCCAGAAATGTAGAACTTTTCTCTATGCCCTCTTAAAAAAAAATGCCCCATAGAAACTATGAGAAGCGAAGGGACTAGATAGCTGTATTTTTTTTCAACTCAGGATAAGTTTTTTTTCTGAAGATTTTGTAATGAAGTAAAAAAGCATTTCTACAATGGGCCAAAGCAAAATGATTTATATCCACAGTAGTAATGAGATGAGAAATAATCTGAATTGACTATCTGTCCTTTAAGCAGTTCTCCATAAATATTGAACCTCAGCTTTAGAAAGGAACACTCAGTAGACAGTGTGAAGTCGTAGAGAATTCTCTAGCAAGAACATGGAATACAGTTACTCTGTTGTTGAAAAAAAGCAGATCCAAATGCTTTGACAAGGCAGGGTAAAGGTAAAAAAGTCCTTTGGTTAAAAAAAAAAATTAAAAGACACCTGACTTAGGTTTACTATCTTTACTTGTTCTAAAGGCTTAGTACCTTTGCCACCTCACCTAACATGAAGTAAGAGCTCAATTATTCTCAATAAATAATGGTTGAAGTAATGAATAAATGTTTTATTTTAGATTCCCCAGAAGGAGACCCTGAGTCAAAACAGACCCTGAAACAAGGATTCACTTGAGAGTGGAATAAAATATAGGTGAGAGGGGAAGTGAGGCAGAGAAGAAAAGGCAGCTAATAAAAAGTGTATTATCAAGTCAACTACTAGTAGTCGAGTAGAACTTAACCCCACTGGGGAAATTCTGGGTATAGTGAAAACACATGCTTCAGAGTTATCCAACACCAATGGGCAAAGGAGCTAGGGAATTTATACACCAACTCCCGTTAGTTGTTGGTTGAGGACTGCTTCCAAGGGGAAGCTAATTCCTCAGCACTCCCAGCTTACCACATAGGCAGGAAAAACACTTTTATTGCCAGAGAAAGCCATCAAGGAAAAAAAATGTGGGTCCTCACGATTGGAAGCCAGGCCAGTGTTCACTGAAGTGGTGAGGATGTTTTATTTTATTTAAATACATAGATCTAAGGAATAACCCTATGACGGTTGCCTCATAGGCAAGAATTTTGTTTTAAAAAGGGTACAAGGTGTGTTGGTTAAGAGAAATTAGGGAAGGGTTGCTTTTCATCACTGTGGCACAATTCTATTGTAGTAAATTTTCCTTTTTTTAAAATAACATTGCCTTATGCAATGATATAAAACATTTAAGTTATATATAGATCCTTTTTAAAAGGAAAACAAATTCAACAATCTCTAGGAATAAGTCTTTGCAACATAAGGGTTTCTAGAACTCTAGCTCAAGGAGTATTGCTCTGACTTAGTGGTTCTCAACTGGGGTGATTTTTATCCCCAAAGGACTTTTAGCAACGTCTGTGACATTTTGGGTTGTCACAGCTGGAGGTGGGGCTGCTACCAGCATTTAGTGGGTAGACCAGGGATGCTGCTCAACATCCTGCAATACATAAGACTGCCCCCCCAACAAAGAATTATTTGGCCCAAAATGTCAATACTATGAAGGTTTAGAAACCCAGCTCTAAACCAGCACTGTCCAATGGAATTTTCTGTGATGATGGAAATATTTTTATCTGCGCTGTCCAGTACGGTAGCCACTAGTCACATGTGGCTAATGAGCACTTGAAATGTGCTTAGCATAACTGTGTGCCAGGTGTGATTCTACATACTGAGGAAGTAAATACGAATATGATAGTCTTTGAAGTCAGAGCTCATGGCCTAGTAGGGAAGACAGATTCTTAAAAATAACTTATTGTCATAGACTGTGGTAAGAGTTGTAACAGAGGATGAATAACATGATAAATTTGAGACATCAGAACTCAGACAATTAACAGTTCTTTAAGGCAAATTTCCACCCTTAGCTCAGAACTTTGCAATGTGTTAAAGCCGTAGTCTATGCAAAAAAAAAAAAAAAAAAAGTTAAATCTTTCGTCATGTAACTCATTGCTTCATCTTATTTTATTCTTTAGTCAGAGAATACATCTAAAAGACTGGAAATCTGGTGGGGAGTTCTGCTTTATTTAACAATCCTATTGGATTTCTCAAAATAGTTTACCAAGGAAGTCTATTAAAGTATTGATTTTTTCATAAAGATAATACAAATGGCATGACAGTCTCTTTAACATTTTAATCAAGCGTAAAATTAGTCTTGCATTTGAAACAAACTTGCCCAGAGAATTTGTTGGAGAACTTAAGAACAAAACTTAACATAAAAAATTGACAGGCCACCTAGGCTGTGAGAACATTAAAATCAGAATCTAAAATATGGTTAGCCATTGTCACATCTTTGAAGCTAAAGTAACTCAATATTCCCAGCAGGATACCCAAGTGATTCAAAGTGACACATACTGTCAACTCATTTCCCTTCCAGTTTGCTGGTACATTTTGTATCCACAGAAATATGTGGAAAAACCTATTAATCTTGAATGTCAGAACCCACCGAAAGGAATCTTTGTCACCTGAACAAAAAAAATAATGATTGCATCAAATAAATAAGCACTTTAACTTACACTGGCTTACAAAAGAAAAAGCCAGTTTATGAATTTAGAAAGGCAGAAAAATGAGATTAGCCACACAGCAACCATTCAGTTAATAAAGTGTTTTCTCTATTCACTGAAAAAACATATTTGAGGGACAAACCTTCCTTACCGAAGAATTCCAAATATTTGTAGATACTCCCCCTCTAGGATGTAGAGCTTAACTGCCTCCTCCTCCCCTTGGTTGTGAGCTGCACTTAAGTACTCACTTTCAAATAATAGAGGACGGAAAGGGAGAAATAATAACTTTACATTGAAGAAATCCTGGCAGACACCACCCTTTCACGACCCAATTATTTTCTGCTTTGAATTTTTTTTGTTGATACCATGTGTTTTCATTAATGGAAGCATGCTGAATCATTGAGTGTTGTTGAATTTTTTGGTAGTAGTAAGGATTTTTTTTCTTGCCCATGCCCACAATCCTACCCTTAGAGTCCAGAGGGACATACATTGTCCCACTAATTCTACCCCTCCCCAAGTTCACTGGGACATATGTGTCCCAAAATTTTTTTTTCAAAATTCCTAATTTTCCTACCAGAAATGCACACACCTCATACAACACCCTGTAGAAACAGTAATTTGTGACACGCACCCTTTTTTTTTTCAAACAGTCATAAATGCTCCTGCCTTGTGGCAGCATGCAATGTCACTGGAAAAGCAACTTCCCAATGAACCTGACAGGCAAAAAATGTTGGTTAGCAACCGTATATGCCACTGGTGATTAAAAGGTCAACCAAGTGATCAAGGTTCACATCTTCAGTGATAAGTCAAGGTGATATCATATACCCCCTGATACAGTGTAATGAGAAAGACACTTCACCTCTGTAGTAGCCTTTCTCAAAACCTATAATCCCAGTCTAATCCTGAAAAGTTAAGAGACATTCTGCAATATACCTGACCAGTACTCTTTAAAAGTATCAAGGTCATAAAAAAAAATGAGAAACTGTCACAGAACAAAGATCAAAGGTCATGATGACCAAATACGATATGAGATCCTGGAATGGATCCTGAAACACAGAAAGAACATTAGTGGAAAACTGGTGAAATCTGAATGAAGTCTCTCGTTTAATTAGTAGTATTGTACCAATGTTTATTTCTTAGTTTAGACAAATGTACCATGCACATGTAAATGTTATCATTAGGTAAAGCTGTGTTCCAGGCACCAAGCAATGTGTCAGGTATATAAATACCTTTCCAAAGGAGAATAATGAATGGATAGATAGTATTTATGTTTGTGTTTTATTAAAGCCTAATTTTTAAAAAAAGGTAATATCATAAATCCCATAGAAATATAAAATAAATGTGTCAAATATTTTATTAAATCATTAATTATTGGAAATTGACATGATATTTCTACTGGTTTAAAGGAGAGACTGAAAAGCAGACCTACATGTAGACATTCAGGAATACTGATAATGACTCTGATAACAGATTTAAAACTGATCACAGGGCAGGAATCAATTGCATTCTATGTAAAAAATTCATTTGCATTTCAATGAACAAGAATCATTTGCAGCACCATCAGTACAAGTTAACTTCTACCTCTACAGAGTTACGAAACTGCCCAACCAAAAACCAAAGTGCAAATCCTTAAAGAATAGATAACTCCTAAAGCTTTTACTAGACAACACATAAGATTCCACTGAAAAGACACCCAGTAATGTTTTTTACCATTTCAAAGTCTTTCATAATTTCTTTGGCAATTTGTATCATGAACTTGAGCCAAACTGAGCCAATAATCAACAAATGGGGACAGAGGGCATTGGTTTTCATAATTTCAAACTAAAATCACTCATGCCTAGAACCAGGAAAATTACAACAAGTATGAAAAAAAGATAACAGATAACAATACTGAGATAAATCAGATGTTGGAATTATCTGACAAGAACTTTAAAGCAGCCATCATAAAAATGCTTCCACAAATAATTACAAAGCATCCTGAAACAGATAAAAAAATAGAAAATCTCAGGAAAAAATAGGAGTTATAAAAATGAACCTAATATAAATTATAGAAATGAAAGATACAGTAACAAAAATAAATAAATCTCACTGAATGGGTTCAGTAGTAGGCTGACGATGAAAGAATCAATGAACTTAAGGAAAGATCAATAGAATTTACACAATCTGAACACAGAAGGGAAATAGACTAAAAAAAAAAGAACAGAGTCTCAGGTACCTGTGGTAAAACAACAAAACAAAACAAACCTCATTGCCGTAGAGTAGATTCCGATTCATAGCGACTCTATAGGACAGAGTAGAACTGCCCCATAAGGTTTCCCAGGAGTGGCTGGTGGATTCAAACTGCTGACCTTCTGGTTAGCAGCTGAGTGTTTTACCACTATGCCACCAGGGCTCCAAAATAAAAGAGCGAACATTAATATTATCAGAGTCGCAGAAGGAGAGGAGAAAGAGAATGAAATGATGAGCATCTGAAACAATAACAGCTGAAAACTTCCCAAATTTTGTGAAAGACATAAATGAAATCAAACTTGTTGTTACTGAGTCATTTCTGACTCATAGTGACCCTATAGGACAGAGTAGAACTGCCCCATAGAGTTTCCAAGGCTGTAATCTTTAAAGAAGCAGACTACTACATCTTTCTCCCATGACCTTTCAGTTAGCAGCCAAGTGCTTAACCACTGCACCACAAGGGCTCCTGTGAAAGGCATAAACCCATAGATCTGAAAAGATGATGAACCCCAAATAAGATAAACCAAAAGAAATCCATGCCAAAACACATCATAATTAAATTTCTGAAAGATAAAGACAAAGAAAAAATCTTGAAAGTAGCCAGAGACAAATGATTCATTACTTGTATGGGAACACCTATTTAAACAGTAGATTTCTCATCTTTTTTCTGTAAGCCAGAAAGAAGTGGGACAATGCTTTTAAAGTGCTTAAAGTAAAGAACTATCAATAGCAACATCTATAACCTGCAAAAATATCCTTCAGGAATGAAGGGAAAATAAAGACATTTACAGACAAAGGAAAGCTAAGAGAATTTGTTGCTAGAAAACCTGCTTGTAAACAATGACTAAAGGAAGTTCTCTAAATAGAAAGAAAATGGTAACAGATGAAGGCTGGAAACTACAGAAAGGAAAAATGAACAGCAGAATCGGTACAAATAGCAGTAAATAGGCTATCCTACTTCTAATGAGTTTTCTTAAATCATATTTGATGATTGAAGCAAAATGTTAACACCATCTGCTGTGGTGCTCAATATATAGAGAGGAAAAACTTAAGACAAATATATTTTAACAGTGGAGAAGGTAAAGGGTCCTAAATGAAAAGTACAGTTTCTATACTTCACTGGAATTCAGTATTAGAAGATTATAATAAGTAAGTTACATTTATATTCTAATTTTTTACAAAAGTGCAAAAAAAATTCAATGTAAGGATTTTTTTTTCTTTTTTTTATCGTGTTTTAGGTGAAAGTTCAAAAGAATAGCTTTTTCAATAAATTTTGTTGGAGCAATTGTACATCCAGAGGCAAAACAAAAACAAAATCTCAACCTAAATCTCAGACCTTATAAAAATTAACTCAGAATACATCATGAACTCAAATGAAAAACATAAAACTATAAAAATTTTAGGAAAAAAAATATAAAACATTCTGGATCTAGGGCTATACTTGACACCAAAGACAAAAGCAAAAGTTGATAAATTGGACCTTACCAAAATGAAATGTTTGTGCTCTGTGAAAGCCCATGTGACAGGAATAAAAAGACATATCCAAAAAAGAACTACTATCTAGAATATTTAAAGAAATCTCAAAACTCAACAGTTAAAAAAAATTCAAACAGTTCAATCAGAAAATGGGCCAAAGACATGACTAGATATTTCATCAAAGAGGATATATGGATGGCAAATAAGCACATAAGAAGATGTTCAATATCATTAACCATCAGGGAAATGCAAATTAAAACCACAATAAGATGTCACGGTACACCTATCAGAATGACTAAAGTAAAAAATAGTGACAACACCAAATGCTCCTGAGCATACATAGACACTGCATCACTCATACATTGCTGCTGGAAATATAAAATAGTACAGCCACTCTGGAAGACGGTTTGGCAGTTTCATATAAAACTAAAGATGTAACTAACTGCTGGGCATTTATTGCAGAGAAATGAAAAGTTATGTTTACCTCAAAAGCCGTACGCAAATTCTCACACCAACTTTATTTGCAATGGCCCCAAACTGGAAACAACCCAGATGTTCTTCAATGGGTGAATGGATACACAAATTACTGTGCATCTATACTATGCAATACTGTTGTTGTTGTGTTCCATTGAGTCGATTCCAACTCACAGTGACCCTACGAGACAGAGTAGAACTATCTCATAGGGTTTCCTAGGCTGTAATCTTTACAGAAGCAGATTGCCAGGTCTTGTCTCCATGGAACCACTGGTGAGTTCAAATCACTCACCTTTCAGTTAGCAGCCAAGTGCTTAAATCATTGTGACACCAGGGCTCCTGCAATAAAAAGGAACACAATACTGATACACTCAACAACTTGAGTGAATCTCAAGGGAATTATGCTACATGAAAAAAAGCAAATCTCAGAAGGTTACGTACTGCAGGATTCCATTTATATAACATTCTTGAAAAAAGAAAAGTAGAAATGAAGACCAGATTAGTGGTTGCCAGGAATCAGGGACGACAGGGGGAGACGAGGAAGTTGGTTGTCAACTATAAAAGGGCAATACAGGAAGGATCCTTGTGGTGATGAAACTGTATCTTGATTGTGTCATTGTTAATATCCTAGTAATCATATTGTGCTATAATTTTGCAAGATGTTACCTTTAGGGAAACATGGGCTCTCCCAGTATTATTTCTCACAACTGCATGAGAATCTACAGTTTTCTCAAAATTAAAAGTTTAATTAAAAATAATCTTGGAATTTGAAGACTTTAGAAATCATTTTACCTAATTTCTTATTTTATTGGTGAGAAAACTAAGACACAAAAAGATTGAGTGATTTTCCTTCACACTACACAAACAACTTTTTTTTTCTTTTCTCCTTCACTCAGTTACAAGCGTCTATAATACACACTTGATGGCCACTAACAACAATGACATACTACAGAAACTATGTCTTGTATTCCTATCACCTCCATGTTGCCTAGGGTAGTGCTGGACATACATAAATACCCCCTAAGATCTGTTGTCTGAGTAAATGGGGAAAATAGAAATTCATTTTATATGCAAACATTTCATTAACATGTTTCCCTTTGATATAAATTTGCACATAGGATAAAAAGATCTGTTCAAATTATCTGCCTTGATTAAGGTAGTTAAAAGAAAATTGCTAACTTAATGGATTTTTATTTTATTGGTTTTTAAAATTTTATTTACTTTTGAATAGGTAGGAATTTTCCTGCTTCAAAAATCAACTTACAAAAGGGTATACAATGAAAATTATTTTCCGGGACTCTAGGCACTGTTAACTTAATTCCTCTCCGCACAGGCAACCAATGTTATCAGTTTCTTGTGTATCCTTCAGGAGATATTTATTAATTTTCAAACAAATATACATATGTTTACACGTGTGTTTTTCTGTGTATGCACATTTTTACATAAATGGTAGAATGTGACACATTTGTACTACACCGTGCTTTTCTCTATAACAGTATATCTTGCATATTGTCTTATAAAGAGCTTACCTATTCTTTCAATGACTGCATAGTGTTCCATTATGTGGATGTATCATAATTTATTTATTTAGTACCTTAGATATCTTATTGGTTTTTAATTCAGCTTTTCCTCCTCAGTATCAGCATACATTCAATAAGACTGAATGATAATACCTGAGACTTAACTGAGATCCTTTTGTAACAATGATCACCCCTGTGAACTGCAAGTGTCTTGAAGGCAGGGTTTATTAAGGGAGGAGGGAAAACATTTAAAGTCCAATTTGGAAAAATGAATTCCTGAGAATAATCTAGAAATGTATGAAAAACAGTAAGTGTTTCTGTGGTGGGGATCAGGGAGGGAGCTTCCTTTACCAGATTTGAAACTTGCAACAAAGAGACTATAATCCAAATGGTATGTAGTATTAGCACACAAAGGGATAAATAGATCACTGAAACAACATTGCAAGTCCAGAAGTAGATCAAATAGTTTCTGGAAACTTATTATATGGCAAAAGTGTTACTTTAATTTAATGAGAAAAAAAGTGTTTTATTTGATAAATGCAACCTGCACTCTTCACAGTCCATCTCAGAGAACACAGCTGGTCTGTTATCATGAAATATAAAAATAAATTCCAAGTGAATTAAAGTTTTAAATATGAAAACAAAAATGCTTGGGATGAAGAAAACCTTTTCTAAAGAAGATAGATAGGAAACCCAAAAGCTATAAGGAAAAGATAAACCTGTTTACTACATAAAAAATAACAGAAAACAAAGTTAGAAGACAAACAACGGATTAAGTAGATATATTTACAACATATGTGGCATAAAAACATTTGTACTCATAATATGCAAATGTCTCCTACAAATTAAATCTTAAAAAGAAAAACAACCTAATAGAAAACTGAACAAAGAATAAAAATTGCAAGTCACAGAAGAGGCAATCCACATAACCATAAAACAACTATGAAAAGATACTCAACCTCAGAGTAGTCAGGGAAATGGAAATGAAGAAACAAGACACCATTTTTCACCCATCAGATTGACAAAAATTAAGAATAATAACATTTAATGATGGAGAAAGGCACTTTCAGACATTGCTGTGGGAACAAAAATTGCTATAGTGTTTGAGGAAAGAATTGTGGTCTTATTTATTAAAATTGTTAAATGCTTGTGCCTTTTGATCACTCACTCCATATCTTGGATTCAATCATACAGAAATAAAAGTACCAATATGAACAGCTATATGTAGAGGATGTTTAGTGCAGCATTGTCTATAGTGGTTAAAAAGCAGAAATGAAGTGAATGCCTACCAATGGGAAAATTATCGAATTATTATGGAATTATAGTGGCTCTATAGAGTGAATTAATATTCAGTCTCATTAGATCTATGCCTGCTGTTCTGAAAGGATAGCCGTGATATCTTCTTAACAAATAAAATAAATTTCAAGAAACATATGATCCCATTTTAAAAATTTAAAAAAAAGAGTCAAAATTATTTTTTTGGATAACATGACCATGGGGAAAGGAATGGAGGGATGTATACCGGGTTGTTAGTATTTATTACTTCGGTATGCTCAGAGATTCTTGTTATTGTTAGTTGTCCTCAGGATAATTCCAACTCATGGTGACCCCATGTGTGCAGAGTAGGACTGCTCCACAGAGCTTACACGGCTGTGACCTGTCAGAAGCAGATCACCAGGCCTGTCTTCAGAGGTTCCTCTGGGAGGGTTTGAACCACCAACCTTTTGGTTAGTTAGTAGTTGAGTGTTTAACCCTTTGCTCCATGCAGGGACTGCTTATGTTCAGAAAAGAGAGGGTGAAAGAAAGCTAAGAGGAAACAAAAAAGAATGTATGAAATGGTATAATAAGTGAAAAACTGGGACACAGATATTACTGTAACTATTGAATATGCACATGGACAAAGACTGTAAGTTAACATAGAAAAATGAAAATGTTGATTTTATTATTAGGCCATTTGATTGAAGATATTTTCTGGTCTTCAATTATTGTTATTTTTAATATTACATTTTAGAAAGAAATAATGGGAGGAAAGAAACCTTGACTAGCATAGTAGCCACCATGGATACTCAGTAAATGGTAGCTATGCTGCCGCAGTGGTTAAAAGCTTGGCTGCTAACCAAAAGGTCAGCAGTTCGAATCCACCAGCCACTCCCTGGAAGCCCTATGGGGCGGTTCTATTCTGTCCTATAGGGTTGCTATGAGTCGGAATCGACTCGACGGCAATGGGTTTTTATGTATTATTATTCCAATGATAGTACAGCACTGCCCACCTTGATGTATTTAGATTAACACTGGCAGTACTGAGTCAGCATATATTTTAGGGACGAATGTCATAGCTACTACACAACTAACCTTAAGCTTGAGTCTATAACTAGCCCTCTTGAAGGAGGACCATCTAGTAAGTACTATGTGTGTTGGCCTAGGGCTGAGGAGTGGTGCTTAAGGCATAGTCAGATTCTCACTGCAGTTGCCAGGCTACTCTTGGACCTCTGCAAGGGCAGGATCCTTCCCTTCTTTTTCTACCCCTGCCCCATTTTTGTTTATTCAGTTTCGGCCCATATGGGAAAGAAGTATGAAGACTGACTCTCCTCTCCACATTGGTGAACTGGAAGTTTTGTGATTATAGCAGCTGCAAATTTGACTCACTGGAGATGGGATTCTTGCCTTAGATCCTGGATAAAGTTGCCGAGGCTACAGATGCTATAGCTTGTGAAGTAGGAACTTTGGCCATTTCCCCAAAGGGTTGCTATAATTAGCATCCAACTTGTTAAACAGAATATGACTCATAACAGGATTTCTGCAAATTCACACTGGGCTGTGTGTAAGAACAGGGCAAAGGGAGGCATTTGGAAACTGCTGTACTTTTGAATTCTCTTTCTTCCTCAGTACCTGACTGGCCCTCTAGTCACCCAGACCTACCGTGAATCCATGGTAAAATGAGCTATTGGTGGTTACTATATTGATACCACAGATGCCTGAAAATATTCACTGAACTCTAGTTTGTAATAGAAATTGTCCCCATAGTATGGAAAGAGTACTAGACTATTAGAGTCAGGAGATCTGCGTTCTACTACTAGTTCTGACATTAACTATCTCTGGCACTTTAAATAAATCCTGTAACCATTCTGTTTCCTCATATATAAGTTACGAGGCTTGTTTAGGTGAGCTGTGATTCCCCTCTAGCTCTAGGATGGCATAATTCAGTACTTTGATTATAGAATTAAAGTTGTAGCTTTTTTATTTTAAATGCTGAGCTCAGCCCATGAGTATACGTTTCAAGTCTGCATATATTTCACATTCTTACTGAGCAAGGCACTGTCTTTTTAGAGACCCTGCTTTGATATTCCCCTTTCAGTGATATAAATGAAAATGAGTCTGTGGACACACTAAGTCCTCCTGCCCTGACTATCGTGAAGCTTATTGAGCTTTGTGAAGAGCTTCTCTTTGGGCCACCCTATACAATGTTGCATTGAAGATTTGGTAACTCAAACATAATTTTTTTTCTTTCATAGTCACTCTTTTTTTTAATACTCATATATCAATTTCTTTAAAAATTAGAGAGCTATGCCTCCTATTTACTGTTACTTGCTTCATTTTCTTAAGACAGAATCACCTTGCTCCTCAAAGTGTGGTTTATGGACCAGAAACCTTGACATCACTTGTGAACTTGTCAGCAATGTGGAATCTCAGACCTCACCTCAGAACTTGGATCAGAATCTGCATTGTAACAAGATTCACAAAGGATTTATACGCACGTTAAAGCTTGAGAGGCACCACAGCATCACGCATATGCACACACCGAATAATATTCATTGCCAAAGAGAGAAAGATGTGAGGTCATAAGTTCTCAGGTGCAGACTAGTTCCAACTGCGGTACTTTTACCTCCATGACCTTTAATGTCCTCATCTGTATAAAATGATACCAAAACAATATTCTGCAATATTTTTATTCTGGAATATCTAAGGCAGCCTTGAAAGAGAAAAGAAGGTACCCAAGATTCTCTCACTTAAGATTTGAAGAACTTTGCACTTGTGCAAGAGTAGCGGTGCATTTTCCCAGGCAGTGTTTCGAACAGAAAATATTTGTGGAAAAGAAAGCAAAAGGCCTCCTGTAGGAATTAAGAGGGAGTCTCCAGAAAATACAAGGAAATCAAGGAGAAAAGAGTGAATAGTGAATAGGAAGTTGACCAAAGAGAAAATTTGAAAGATGAGGAGTGGCAAGAAGTGTCTGGAACAGCCAGGAATAAGCTAGGTGTGAACACTGTCCCTAAGAGTTTCTGCTAGTGAGAGACTGATAATGACATAATGAAAGAACTTACCGTGGAACTAGAGCCCAGAAGTGCGATTGGAGTGAGTTGAGAAGTAGGGAAATGGAGATACGAAAGTACATGAAGCCATGAGAAGACTTTGAGAAATAGGACAATAGTAAGAAGGGAAAATAGTAATACACATAGCCGACCCTCCTATGCCATACATACACACACACGTACACACATGGTTTGCAATCCAACAATGGAAGGGCTGGAGTGTAACTTCATGAGCACGTTTTCTACTAATTAAAATTCACAATATCACAGGAAATTGTGAACTCACTTACTGAATAATAGCTGACAAGTATCTGTACTTACTAGATCATTGTAGATGAAAGTCATTTCCCTATAGTGAGATGTTCTTTAGTGTCATCTTTTTGTTTTCCTCTCTAATTTTTCTAATTTGAATCCTTTCTTCTTTCATGAGGCTGATATGATAATTTTACCTCTCATGTAACAGATTTTAAAGATTTGTACAAACTCCTTTGGCAGGCTTTTGTGCTGAGTGTGTCCTGACAACTTCGCAGAGATTTGCATTGCCTGTCATTGAACTCAAATCATCACCAACCATAGTTAGATAGCCCATAGGCATTCTACTTGATTTTACCGTTTCAAGGAGCTGTGGAGAAACCATTGTAGGAGAAGAAGGAAGAAAGGAATTCAAGAAGCAGCAAGATGCAGCAAAATTGGCTTGCCAAAAGGAAGCCCCTCTATTACAGCAGTATTAATGCCAATAATATATATATGCCCACCTACACACATACACACGTATGGAGAGTAATTCTACCTACCAGCCATGTAAAATTCTATTCAATTAGATATTCACCTAAAGGGAAGAGACACTCTCTATATAATAATATGTATTATTCACAGATTTCACTCTTAGCTTCATTCCAGCTTAATATTCTTTCCTAGATGATTCATACTGCACTTTGTTGTCTTCCAATATTTTCTGTCATTATTATAAGTGAAATTATTCAAGCTGTATCCAAGGAAGTGAATCAAACAGTATGCCTATTTTCTCCCAAATCTACAATATCTTTATTCTGCAGTGTCTAAGCAACCTAGAGACAGAAGAGAAGTCACCTAAGGGCAGCTAGAGAGTATGTGGAGTAGGGACTAGTGGAAACCCTACCCCTCTTAGCCCAAATGATTTTTTTTAATTTTTTTTTATTGTACTTTAGGTGAAGGTTTACAGAACAAATAGTTTCTCATTAAACAGTCAGTACACATATTGTTATATGACATTGGTTAACAACCCCACGACATGTCAACACTGTCCCTTCTCGACCTTGGAGGACCTTTTTTTTTTTTGGTGAAAATATACATAGCCAAAGATACACCATTTCAAAAATTTCTACATGTACAGTTCAGTGACATCGATTCCGTTCTTCCAGTTGTGCTGCTATTCTCACTATCCTTTTCCAAATTATTCCATCACCATTGTCTTCAACTCACTGTCCCCTAGGCTTCCTATCAAACGTTTTGAGTTGCTGTTGTCAATTTGATCTCACATAATTCTTTTGTTGTTGTTGTTGTTATACTTTAGATGAAGGTTTACAGAACAAAATAGTTTCTCACTAAACAGTTAGTACACCTAAGACAATGGTTAACAAACCCACAACATGTCAACATGTTCCCTATCACCAGCCTTCCTGTCCCCTCCTGCCTTCTAGTCCTTGTTCCTGGACTACTGTGCCTCATTAGTCCCGTTTTGTTTTATGGGGCTGTCAGCGGTGAACCTCGGGAGTTACTTCACCATATGGGGCTGTCCAGTCCCTGGCTCAATGGTGAACCTCGGGAGTGACTTCACCACTGAGCTAAAGGGTGTCCAGGGGCCATACTCTTGGGGTTTCTCCAGTCTGTCAGGCCAGTAAAATCTGGTCTTTTTGTGGGTGTTAGAATTTTGTTCTTCATTTCTCTCCAGCTCTGTCCAGAACCGTCTGTTGTGATCCCGGTCAGAGCAGTCAGTGGTGTTAGCCGGGCATCATCTAGCTGTACTGGACTCAGTCTGGTGGAAACCTTGCTAGCTGTGGTCCATTAGTCCTTTGGACTAATCTTTTCCTTGTATCCTGTTCTCTTCATTCTCCCTTGCTCCCGAAGGGGTGAGACCAGTGGAGTATCTTAGATGGCTGCTCACAGGCTTTTAAGACCCCAGACACTACTCACCAAGGTAGAACGTAGAACATTGTCTTTATAAACTGTGCTATGCCAATTGAGCTAGATGTTCCCCGAGAGCATGGTCCCCACAGCCGTCCGCCAAGCAATTCAGTCCCCAGGGAGTTTGGATGTGTCTATGGAGCTTCCATGACCTTTCCTTATACAAGTTGTGCTGGCTTCCCCAGTATTGTGTACTGTCTTACCCTTCACCAAAGTTACCACTTATCTATTGTCTATTTAGTATTTTCCCCCCTACCCCTCCCAACCCTCATAACCAAAAAAGATTGTTTCTTTTTGTGTGTAAACTTTTTCATGAGTTTTTACAATAGAGGTCTCATACAATATTTGTCCTTTTGTGATTGACTTATTTCACTCAGCATAATGTCCTCCAGTTTCATCCATGTTATGAGATGCTTCACAGATTCATTGTTGTTCTTTCTCGTTGCATAGTACTCCATTGTGTGTATGTACCATAGTTTGTTTATCCATTCATCTGTTGATGGGCATCTAGGTTGTTTCCATCTTTTTGCTATTGTGAACAATGCTGCAATGAACATGGGTGTGCATATGTCTATTCATGTGATGGCTCTTATTTCTCTAGGATATATTCCTAGCCAAATGATTTTTTATAATTAGTAACTGTATAAGAGTATCACGTCTGTGCTGATTTTATGTGTAGGAACCCTGGTGGTGCAGTGGTTAAGTGATATGGCTGCTAACCAAAAGGTCAGCGGTTTGAATCAACCAGTCGCTCCTTGGAAACTCTATGGGGCAGTTCTACTCTGTTCTATAGGGTCTCTATGGGTTGAAGTCGACTTGACAGCAGTGGGTTTGTGAACCTCGTATCTGTTCTGCTAGTTAGAAAATTTTTTTCTTTCTTCCTTCTCCTACAGTCTACCCTTTCTCCCTCCCTTCCTTCCACAACTCAACCACTAAGTTATTAATAAATAACGGGGCAATCATTTTTATTTATTTATTTTTACAGTGGTAAAAATATTTATAACAAAACATTCACCAACTCAACAATGTTTACATGTACAATTCGGTGACATTGATTATGTTCATCATGTTGTACAACCATTGCCACTATCCTTCTCCAAATTATTCCACCACCATTAACAGAAACTGAGTGCCCCCCCAAGCAATAACTCCCCTTTTCCCGCACCCTCCCCTGGTAACCATTAATAAGTTTTGATTTCTATATATTTGGGGCAATCATTTTGATGTAATATTTATTTAATCACGCGATAAGCATTTGTTGAGTGCTTGGTAAGTGTCAAACACTGTACTAAATGCTAGATCTCAGGACTAAAGTGATGAAAGTCTTGGCTTCAAGCAGGCTAGAGTGTAGTTGGGGACACAAATGGGCAAAACAGTTACAGAACAGCACACTCAGTGTTAAAACAGGTTTGTGCCAAGGACTAGCTTCTAAGCTACATCATGAGGCCATATAGGAGCTGTAGATGACTGTCTCTGGTGCTGCCCTGGGCCACCTAATGGTCAGTTAAATTACAATGTTTGGGGTGAGAGGACACTGGGGAAATCTGTTTCTATCATGGTAATTAGCTGGAATCAACTCGACGGCAGTGGTTTTTGGTTTTTTGTTTTTTTTTTTTTTTATCATAGTAATTACCCATAGATCTTTGGGTTTCTTCATACAAAATAGGTCTTGGTCCACATGAGTCACTGCCTTGCCTGTTTGTAATGGCCACATCTAAGCTCTGCATCATGTAATTCCCTGGGCCTCCTTGGCCTTCTCCCACAGCTCCTCAACCATGAGCCTTTTCCAATCCTTCTTCAAACCTGCATAGCTTTTTACTGGTACTAAACTCTGATTAGTTTTGGAGAACATTCCCCATCCTTACAATTAGACTGTAAACTCTTTGAGAATATATTTGTTATCTTTGTAGCCCCCTGCAGTATCTAGCAGAGTGCTTCGAACAAATGGGCAATTAATAAATCCCCACAAATGTTAAGTTGAATTGCTCTGAATTGTGAATTTAATTTTACAATGGCATTCAGTGGTGAGATAAGTTGAAATAAACTTCAGGGTCTGATCCTATCTGTTTCTGAATATGATTTATTTAAATATAAACTTTTAAATCCAACCTAATTATGTCTTTCAATTATATTTTAGATCTAAATTTATTTTTGCGTGGTTTAAAATGTCATCAGGTTATTCATGTCTTGTCCCCCCCCCTTGTTTTTTGTATATTTGTTTGTTTGTTTTTAAATTCTGGGAATGGGTAAGTGAAAGTAAGCAACTGTCATCAGAATATAATGCTTTTTTTTTTTTAATTCAGCATTTCTTTGATGACATATTTGTTTGTGGGCTTTTTTTCCCAGTAATTCCTTTGTGGATATGGCCTCACAAATCATTTCAGAAGTCAGTCCATTTCAAAATGTTTTGATTTTGTGCTTCTTTCACTTCATGGAAAATCAAATTTGTTCTTTAAAAATGCAGCAAAGAATTAAGCAAAAAATGTTGATCATCATCAATTCCAAGGGCGCCCCTCCACCCTGGGAAAAACAAACTATTTTATTTATTTTTAACTTCACATATCCTCCCTGTAATGTGGGAAATTACCTTGATGCAATGGTGGCCTGCAAGTAATCTATCCTAGAGATCATGCAACAGAAATGCTCACAGACCAAATCAAAACACTCATATCTCATAGCTTATTGAAATCAATGTAAAGCACACAGAAGCAAGGGGAAAGTGATAGGGATAAGGTAACACACTCAGGATAGATTATAAGTGGAATGGATGGACTACATTATCCGAATTCTGGGGTCCACAATGTTCATATGTTCTGTCTTTATCTCAAGGATGGTATGGTACTCAAAAGGACCCGAGTTCAGTTTCAAGCAAGGGGACCCACAGTGGATGGAGCCTGGGCCAATGACACACACTTTGTCAGAGAAACACAGAGACAAGTGTGCCTGGCCACAGCTGCTTTCCAATTAATGTGATGAACAGCCTTGTGCTTCTTGGACAGAGGATATATGGGACCAGGTTGGGTTTCACCAACGGGTGGCTGAATTGAAACTTCATGAATATTAATTGTTCACGTATATTTAGTTTATCCTTAATATTTAGTGACTCGTATATTTAGTGTCTCTTGTATATTTGGTCTCATGTATATTTAGTATATTTACCATATTATAAATATTTAGTACCCAGGTGCCTCATGAGTATAAGGTATCTTTGGTTCTTCCATTCCTTGTGATCTATGTTTAACGCACACATTCTACTTCCTAACTACTTATCTTATACTTAACGTATTCCATGAATTCTGCCTATATCTAACAAATTTTTTCTGACCAATTACTTGTACACCTAAAGCTTAAAAAGTTTTGCCAATGATTTGCAAACTTATTCATCTAGTAGAATTGAATATTACCAAAAGCAAATGCACTTTATGCCCCAATATATAGTCTTTGTTTCTGTTGCACACACATTTCCTTTTGACCAGAAGTCCTTGGTTATTAAAAATAAAAATAATCATCCATGAGTCAGAATCTAATGGCAAATGGCAACAATAACAGAGCCAATTATGTGCATCTCTTCCCACTGAACTCCTCGTTCAGTGACGTTGGTAGCTTGAAATTAGCCATGGTGGGAGTATTTACTCCACATAAATTGGCAAACTCTACAAATTAGGGCTCTCCCCACCCCAGAGCCAATTGTTAAACATTTGCCAGCATTCCACTGCATATATGGCCCTTCATGCTCTCACTCCATGAAACCCCTCAAGTCTTATCTGTCTATACTGGACTCCACAGTCAAATAAAGTATCTTTATTTCTTATTTCTGGACCTCCATGCAAACAGCTTCCTCTTTGAGGAGCAATCTTTCTCTCCCCTCTCACCCTTCCTTAGCTGGTTCCTAATCCTCTTCTCGGCAACAACTCATATGTAGATTCCTGAGCATCTAAAATTGGGTTACGTACTTCTTCAATATGCCACCTCAGAACACATATGTTATGTCTTCTTATATGGTATTTTGAGTATCCATGAACTTGGATTCCCCTCTAGATTATAAGCTTCTTGATGTCATTTTGTACCTGTTAGTGCTTTTATATACCTAAGTACGTAATAAATAATTAATGCATGAATAAATACATAACTGAATGAAGTAAGTAAAAGAGCATTTTATGTATGTCCTTGCGTGGGGAAAGGGACATAGGACCATTGCCTGACCTGCCTCTTTGAAGAAAATCTGAATATAAAGTAGGATCAATATCTGCCTGGGCAGAAGTACCAAGAACCCAGCACTAATGATTTTCCCAACCAGTACAGATTGTAGCTGGATTTAAATAATATGTAGTGGTTAGACTAGAAGTGACCTCTAAGGCAAAGGTTCTAATGACTGCATGTTAGAATCACCTAGAAATCTGGGGAAAAAAAGACCCATGCCCAGGCCACAAACCACGTCAATAATATCAGACTCCGTGGGGAGACCCAGATATCAAGTTTTTTGTTGTTGTTTGTTCATTGTTTTTTAAATCCCTAGTGATTCCAATCCAGCCGAAGTTGAGCTCCATCTAATTAAGGTCCTCTGACTCTCATATTCTCTTTCAAGCCTAGGTGAGAATTATGGGATGAGTTTTAACAGCCAGATTTCCCTCACTCTTTTTCAGACACATAGATTGTCTCATTGGTAATTTGTGAATAGTTGCATATGTTAGCAAAGCTTGACTGCAAAAAACTTCTGCTCCCACGCATTCTGATCCCGTCTTGACACTGCATAACTGTTGTGGAAGGCAATTTCAACAATGAAGAAGTGGGAGAAACGACTACATTTTATGTAAATATGCATGCATTTAAAATCAAAAGGACATATGTAATAATACTGTTAAGGATTTTAAATGAAGGACAATATTTAAAATAAGACTCCTCTGTGATCAAATTCCACAGCAGTAGAAAGCATTGTGTTTTCTTTACAGCTATATTAAACATATGGCTGAAAAAATGTTATTCTACAAGCCTTAAGATTTGAAACCTGACTTTACAGGAATATACTTTCTCACACAATCATGTATGCTCGCTAAGTAGATTTGAAGGGTAAATATTACTTACTTTTTAAACTGAAAAGTAAAGGTTGTGGGATTTCAATTATGTGATACTTTGATGGGCTTGATTATATGATAATTGTTAACCCACTAAAGTACTTAAGTATTTCTTACATACTTATATATTTAAAACAAAGAAAGAATAAAACTCAAAAGAGCCTGAAAAAAAATCTCTCTAGAGAGTCTTTTTAAGTCTGGACAGAAGACAAACAATCCCTTGTAGCTAATTATCTTCTTCCAGCTTTAAAAAGCCCTACTCATAAACTCGGTAGTGTGTAAGTGAAAACTATAAATGAAAATGTCAAATTATGGAAATGACCAGAAAGGGACCACTGACGGGAGAGAAGATGTCAATGTTCCTTATGAGCTCACCCTTTACCCTTCCTGTTATGCGGCTGGTGAAGTGGTTCTCAAAACTTGAGTCTGCATCAGAATCATCGGTTGTTGTTGTTAGTTGCTGTCCAGTGGATTCCAACTCATGGCAACCCCAGAGGGTTTTCAAGGCTGTCTTTTGGGGTGCCTCTGCGTGGGTCTGAACCATGTGTGTGCTACCCAGGGACTCCCAGAATCACCTGGAGGACTTGTTAACACACAGATTGCTGGGCTCCACCCCCCAGAGTTTCTGATTCTATAGGTCTTCGGTGGGGCACCAAGAATTTGCATTTCTAACATGTTCCCAGGTCATGTTGCTGGTCCTCGGACCACATTTTGAAAACCACTGCTTTGGAGAAAGGAAAAGTTCTCTCTGCTTGCTAGATTTCTCTAAGCCCTTTTCCAGTTTCCCAGGAGACCTCCTTTGCAGTAGCTTGCTTCCTTCCTTCCATAATAAGCCTCAGAAGAAAAACCTGGTGATCTACTTCTGAAATATCAGCCATTGAAAACACTATGGAACACAGTTCTACACACACATGGAGTCACCATGAGTCAGGATCAACTCAATGGCAACTGATTAAAAGTACCAAGCAGTGTACATACATCACAACACCCTATGAGGAAGGTACTATTCTCCTCCTCCTTTTGCAGATAAGGAAATTTACCTAAAGTCACATAGCAGAAATGAGAATCAAATCCAGTCTGCTTGGCTCCAAAGCCCTCAATCTTAATTTCTTCTAGACAAACTCATTTTATGCTCTGATTTTCACAACTGAAACATTCTTCATGTGAGGCTGAGAGGGCAGGAGAGGGACTGCAGGGAGCAACCTGTTGAGCAGGAAGCCAGGAGGGGCCTGAGCACTCTAATAAAGGATGGAAACAATTATCATCTCCTCCCTCTCCAAGCCCATTCTGGCTGCCATCCCTCCCGCTGCCTGGCATCTGTGAGGTAAGAAGCAGCTCCGTCAAGAAGATCCAGAAGTTTCCGTATGCAGCGTGTGGGCAATAGTTCCTGGGGATGAAGCTGAGATATTCACAGTGCACTTTCAGATACTATTTACAATCATATAGGGATAATATAAGTGTGTCAAGAAGTGCCTTCATGATGTTAAACATAAAAGAATTTCATACCTTAAATTATGTGTCGAAGTTAGAGACCAATGAATTGTTATCATTTATTGTTAAGTGACACATCTTTACATAAATATTTTATTGGTACTTTTCTTAGGAAACTGTCTCCTCTTTTTTTTTCTGAGTTCATACATTATATTGCAATTACTCATTTAGAATTTTTGCCTCCAAGTTGAAGTAAATATAAATTGTCCAAATATGAAAACGCACTGAGGTTGGAGACTAGCTGTTTTGGCTTTAAGGGTTCTTACATAGTCCTTGAAACTGAAATGATTATATATGTATGTGGTTGGAATTAAACCCAGAACAAATATTTTACAACTCCAAGGAACTTACATGCTGCAGTGTTTCAGCAGTTGGTAAGATTTCACTTTAAAATTTTAGTCATGCGTCTAGTTTATATGCAAAGAAATGTGGGAAGTTTTGCAAACCCAATCAAATCATGTATACACAGTGTGTTTCAGTTTACTTTCCTGTCGTTTTGAGTACAAGATGCCGTATGCCGTTTTGTGAGTACGGATTGAGGATAACATCTAATACCATGTAGAGCAGATGTTATAGCTGTCCTGCCCATATCTGCTCAGCTTTGAGTTGATGGGAGACACATGGGCCAAGCCAGAGGTGCCAAGGTATTAGCTGGATCAATAAGAAACATCCCTCACTGGGATAATTCTGAGGCATGTTCCACAGTGTCTCAGAGGGTCCCCAGCAGCATGGAACCCCAGTTTCCCACAGAAGGCATCTGCTCAATAAACCACTCTTAATAGGTTCCTCTCCTTCCTGTCTCACTTTCCCACTTCCCACAGTGTTTCCTGGGATCACCTCCTAAATAAACCACTTGCACCCATATCCTCGTCCTCTTTAGGGAGAACCCAGACTTAGGCACCATGAAAGGCATAGATATTGTTACATTGGGACTTTAGTGGACATAGTTACATGTTGGGGATATTATACTATACTTATATATAGCCTGTATACTATTAAATCATGCTACATTTGAATTCTTTACTGACCAAGATTTCTAATCTGTATTGGAAATAGTTAAAATTGTCTCATACTTGCTCAAATGGCTTAATATCCGGATTGCATAATTAAACAAGTAAAGGGGAAAGGAAATTATTTGCAACACTCTTCACATGCAACTTATGTCCAAGGAAGTCATGAAGAAAACTCTTTGTGTTGATAAACCGAAGGCCTGTTGTAGCAGAGTTCTGTGTTTATTGTTCTGTTTCTGACCATTTTATTCCAAACAAATGTGCTTGCTTGTCATTAAACCCCACCCTTCCCTCGTAGAGGGCCCCATTCTTTGAAACAGTAACTAATTCAGTTCCAAGGAGAATATGAAGAGGGAGGATGTGTAGAAAAGGACTGAAATGAAAAGTGGCCTAAGTGTGGCATATTTCCATTGTGGATTCCGTGCCAGTGGAGAGTTGATGGCAGAGCATCGTGGAGGATCTGAAGCATCAGTTGGCACCGTCTCCAGGGATTCCTGAGGTTCAAACACCACCCTGGGGAGCGGCAAATGCTCTTTCTCACCTTTCTCCTATAGCTTAGATTAGTTACAGCCAAGCACTGATGAGCTCTAAGTGCGCAGCATTGCGTGTTTTTGCCTGCTGAGCAGTTTAGAGATTTCAACATACTCTCAATCGTAACCTATGGGGTATTGTATGTGTTGAGCCAAATACTTTTAGTTGCAAATACTCTGTAACCCTACACAACCTCCTGTTCAGAAGTAATGTCTTGTCAAAGATTCATGAAGTCAAAAACCCAGAAATGATTTTTAAAACTAGCTAGAGAAACTTATGCTGTCCTAAGTCATAATTTTATAAGGTATGAATTTGCAAATGTACTTCGTGCTTGCTGTTTTCACTTACACGGTTTTTAAAAATCATGTATTTTTAGGTTAAATTAGGGAAAATCTGTTTTCGTGGCAATCTAGAAATGTTCACAGGAATGGAAAAACTAGGTGATGTGTTTTGTGAAAAGTCAGAGTATATTGGGCGTAAAAACCTTGAATACGATTTGTTTTTTGTGGCTTTAGAAAAGATAGTTCTGGGAATAGAGAATTCCATTTGGGAAACCTAGCACATATATAGTTCTCTCAAAAGCAGTGTTTAAATATTGACTTGGAGGGTTCATTTGAAAAAGCCTACAGAATTTTCGCATGTTAGGAGTAGCTTTATATTCTTACACATTGCAGTCAAAGTTTCTATTCAAAGCAAAAATAACTTTCTATAGACCTTGGCTATACTTTCACATTCTAAAATAATCCATTCCTTCAGGGTAGTTACTCTTGATCCTAATTTTGTGATACCTCAGATGATCTTTAATTTACTCTAAAGATTTGTATGAGTCAGAGAATCATTTGCTTTATCTTAAAACATGTACGTGTGAAATATAGATTTTTTTCATTTGACAAATATTTATTGAGTGTTTACTATTGTCAGGCATCAAACTAGCATCCCATTCCTCCTCCATACCTGTTGAAGATTGTTGTTGTTATTAGATGCCGTTGAGTCGGTCCCAACTCATAGCGACCCCATGCACAACAGAAGGAAACACTGCCCTGTCCTGTGCCAGCCTCACAATCGTTGCTATGTTTGAGCCCATTGTTGCAGCCACTGTGTCAATCCATCTCGCTGTGAGGATCTGAAACAGAGATTTTTAAGAGGAGCAAATGAGGAGAGGCCAAAAGGTTGCATTTAATTGCTTTCCCTCTTTACATTCATAGGAAAGTTGTTTCCATATACGTTTCTTATTTACACAATTTCAGTGATGCATATCCTCCACATTTCCATGCTGCCTTCATTATCCAAAAGAAGTTATCAGAGATTACTTTGAAATAGTGTCTCTCTTTAGTGCATTTCATATATGATTTTATTTATGAAAATCTAATTGGAATACCTTTTGTAAAGTAAAAAAAGTACATTTTTAAAAAATCCATTCTTTGTGTGTGTGTGTGTTGTCGTCTGTGTGCCAAATAGCTGCATGCCCTAGTCCTTCTATTTAAGCACTGAATTTGCATGTTATACAATAAACATGAAGGCATTTAGTTTGAAAAGGTGGTGTTCTAGTTTACCCATAGGAAAGCTGAAAAAACAAGAAAGAGGAATAGCATAAGTATCTTTTCTTTTCATAGCATCACCGTTAAACAAAGATGCTTAAATTCCAAAATGACTTAAATGGGGCCTGAGTGAGGGATTAACGTCTTCGATATAGTTTCCCTTCTTTTCCTCGCTTGAAGTCTTTTTTTTTCCTTCACAACAACATTTTCACTCCTGATAATATAAAATCCACTATTTGGAAGACTGGGAGTATTAGGGTACTTAAGAATCATTGGAAGAGCTTGTTAAAATGCAGATTCCTGGGCCCGGCTGCAGAGATTCTGTTTCAGTAGGTCTGTGGTAAAGTTGGGGCGCTGGTGGCACAGTGGTTAAGATCTCGCCTGCTAGCCGAAAGGTCGGAAGTTCGAATCCACCAGCCACTCCTTGGAAACCCTATGGGGCAGTTCTACTCTGTTCCTGTAGAGTTACTATGAGTCGGAATTGATTCAACGGCAACCGGTTTGGTTTTAGTTTGGTGGTAATGCTTGAGACTCTGCGCTTCCAACGATCTCCCAGGTGATGCCTCTGCTGCCGATCCAAGGACCATTGGCTAGCACAGGGGGCAAAGGAATGAAACGTGAAGTCAAAGGCGCCAAGACCTGGTGCTGTGAAAACACCTTCTGATTTCTTCTCTCCCTGCCAATTCACTTGTCCGTGTAATTCTGCAAAAGTCCCTTAACTGGAGTCTCCCCGTGACCTCAACTGAAAAGTAAAGGAGCTGCTCCAGATTTGGTGGTTTTCAAACCCTGCTTCAAGGCACTCTAGAAATACTACAGGGTGGCTCAAAGGCTAGAGGGGGTAGGTGCCAAGAGAGGTTAACCAAGCTCTGTTCAAAGCTCCTGAGTCCCTGCTTCCACAGTTGTATATTTCATCTCTTTCATACATATTCCACTTTCGAGCATGGTTTCTATTTTTTTTTTTTAAAAAAAAAAAGGTTTTATAACTTAAAAATTTTAAAAGGAATGAAAAATTCCAAGTCTGAAAATGACTCATCACTGTAAAAATTTACAGAACTGAAGACTTCCAATTTAGTATAGAGTTCCAGAAATTCTCTGGTTCTTCCACAACACCCCAAGTGTGCTGCATGAACAGCAGCGGATGCCTTCTTTCTACGTACAAATGTAAAACTTGATCCCATGCACCAGGAGATCTCTCGTCTGACATGTTTTTAGCTAAACAGACTGCTGAGTGTAGAGGGCACCATTGAACATTTCTCTTCAGAGTCACATCGGAGTCATTAAAAACCCTGTCCTAAAATAGATATTAATTACCTTCTGTTGCAGAAATTTTTAGAACATAATTCTTAATTTTATCTCCAGCCTTCGTGTCTTTTGACCATTTTGGAAGTTAAAAAAAATGCTATGGAATTCCACTTAAATGGGTCTGTTCCAACAATTGCCACACTGTTGGTTTGTCTATTATATGCACCATGCTAATCTTTGCATGGTGGTAGCATTTCATTATAATCAGCTTTCATTTTTAATAAGCCCATGTATATATCAAATTGTAGATTTCAATCTTTTTATGAATCGAAAGCCATTAATCTTCCCAGGGTTAAGTTATGTTAACCAGATTGCAATGTTCTTCTTTTTATTATGTTCGTTAAATCCACCTCATCTCATACTGCACTCATACATTTCTACTATCTGGAAATAAATTAGTTCCAGTTGTGTGACGGAAAATTTCACTCTAAAAATATAATCTACAGTGTAAAATTTTTTTGTCAGATCATCAACTAAAACTGTATGTTTTATTCTAACTAGAAATTTAAGCTATTTCCTTTATTTTTAACAGAGAGATAGGAAAATGGAGATTGATATCTTTCTATATTCATTTATTCATTCAGCAAGCATGTATTAGGAATGATCTCTGTGCTAGGCACAGTAGGAGTGTTAGAGATATGAAGATAAATAAGACCAGGTGCGTGTCTGCAAGCATTTCATAGTCTGTATTGTAGATAGGGGGATATTCTGTCAGTAGGTGATGTATGATCCACATTGGCTCTGACAAGAGGCCTGATGGCTGCAGCAGCTAACTGGTAGAGAAAAGGAGGCTGGAGGGACTGTCCTGGATATTGGTGTGGCAAGTCCCCAAGGAAAGGGACCAACTATCCCCCCAAGAAGCTTTCCCAATGGCCAAGGGGAAGTTGTAAACTTAGGTCTAATAACTAAGAGATGAATAACTAAAGGTTGATATCTGGCAAAAGAGAGGAAGGTGTCAGTCAGTACTTTGGTTATGGGGACCAGATAGGTTTTTTCCAGAAAGAATCAATTCCTGGATAGCAAGTAGGGTCCAGCTCCTTAGGGAGAGAAAATTGGCAAAGTGTAGGCAGGTGCCTAGGGTTCAAAGCCAAGCTCTAACTTCAGCCAAGCAATGCCTTAGGGTATAAAGCATCACTAGAGCAGCCCAGCCAAAGTGACTGAAGACCTTAGATGGTTGCTGATGGGAGAGGCTGCAGCCCAAAGCAGCTCAGTTCATGCCCACTGGATACCTGGATTAAATTGATGTTAACAGGTGGAAAGCACTTAACATGGCGTGTGGCACAACATAAGTAAGTGCTCAATAAATGTTTGCTGATAGTGCTGCAGCTGCTGTTTTTGTTGTTACAAGATTCAGGAAAATAGTCTAATGCAGGAGTTCATCTGCTGGTGGGGCTAGGTCTTCTAATACATGGCTGGTTGTTTTTCATTGATCCCAAATTAGACACAGCTATTACTTTAGGAACAGCAGCTGTGAAGAGTCCAAAGCAGGCAAAGAATGATAATATCTTGCTATTTCGGACTCTGCCACTTACTAGCTGGGTGGCCTCTCCATATCTCAGTTTACTCACATGTAAAATGAAGAGGATAATAGTACCAACCTCAGAGGGTTCCACTGAGAATTAAATGCATTTACATGAGATGCATTTAGGCCAGAGCCTAGCACATGGTGGGTGATACACTCACTGTGAGTAATACACTATGAGTGGTACACTCCGGGGCAGGTTTAAGGAATTTGTTGATGTAGAGCTAGGAAGAGCTGAGCTTTCAGGCTGCAGGACTTCAGCAACTGTGACTGGTAAAGTCCAGAGCAGCCAAGGGCTGACAAAGCCTTGTCAGAAATCATAAATGTCCATTTTCACAACTTGTATGGAATTTGCCATCTTTTCCCTTAGAATACTTTTTTTTTTAAAGACAAGGGAAAGAGTAATTACTGCCGATAGCTCACAGTTGTTGGGGGATTACTTATTATTTTCTTCACAGCATATTTTCAAAAATTGTGATGAGGAAAATATATCACTCCTGTGAAGAAACGACCTAAGGAAAAAGATTGGAGAAATCCAGTAGGAAGAAATATTGTTCTTCACCTGAAACAACTGTCAGAAGAAAGTCCCAAATGCAGAAGGAATTACAGTAATCATGAAGTGTAGAGCTCACATCGGTTACCAGAATGGCAGCAGAAAACTCTATCCCACACCTCTCCCATGCTTATCTGAGTGAGCTTCTGCTGAATTGCCTGGCTGGTTAGGATTGGTTCTGGCATCAGAGGGGACTGGGCTGCAAGCTGAGGGTTTCTGGGCCTGCTGTTGGGTGGGGTTGGTGAAGGTAGGTCTGACCATCACCTTTGACTTTGGTCTGGGATTTGATTTCATAGAATCACCATATTTTGCAAACCCCCATGAAGGCTCATCCCTTGGTCCATTCTATAGTGCAAGAACCCTGTAGCCCCCAGAAGGCTCAGCACTTTTTCCATGCTAAGAGCAAGCCACCCCTAGAATCATAGATTTCTGGTGATGAAGAGACACCAGGCCCTGACATTCCTTCTGGAAGCCCTTGTCTACTCACGCAGCAGGCGTATAAATTGCTGTTGCTTTGGGCTTAGAATTCAATTCCTACCATTTTAGATATTTCAGAGCCACTCTTGCCAACCCTGTCTTTTCTGGGACCTCAAAACCTGCTTGTCTAGAATTTTTGAATCTACTTGATTTTTACCACCTTAACCAGCTAACTTCTCTCGTTTTTCCTCTTCTTGTCTAGACTTTTGGGGGTTACGCAGAATTTCCAATGTCTTTTTAAACTTCACCTCTTTTCTGCTAAGTTTAGGTATCTGCATCATTCCTTTAGCCTGAGCAAATTCCTAGTCCTCGTCCTTGCCTTATTGTTCTTCCTTAAGGTCACCAAAAAAAAAAAAAAAAAAAAACCTTGTTGGTTCACTGTTTATATTTGCACCCAAGATAACATTTGAGAATGTGTTACTCAAAGAATTTGGTGACAACTTTCTTCATCACTCCCATATCTTATCAGTCATCAAATCTTTTTACCTCATAAAAATGCTTTTAGCTCTTTAAATACTTTCCTATCTACATTAGCTAAGATAGGTTAACTGCTTTATCAAACATTCCTCCAAATGTTTGACTGTAAAGTGGCTTAAACAGAATAGAAGTTGTTTTTCTGTCTTATATACACAACCCAAGGTGATTCCGTGGTAGTTGGAGTTGGGCGTGTGTGGGAAGGAAGGGGTGACAACCCACACAGTTATTCAAGAACCCAGGTCAACAAGGCTCTTCTACTTCATTACCTGGTCCAGGGTTGCCCTTCTGAAGACACACAACCAGCCAGAAAGGGAAAGAGCAGGAGGACTGCACATGAGAGAGGACACACTTTCCTTGCACTTGTTTTTCACTGATTAGAAATTAGTCCTTGGCCCCACAGAACAGCAGAGAGACTGGGGAATGAAGTCTAGCTGGGTACTTCAGAGAAGCAGAGAACATTTTCATGAGCACTTAGCAGGCACTGCCACATTATTAGTGCCCTGTCCTTCCATTCACACTGTCCCTGCATTGTTTCTTAACTAGGTTGCTGCATCGGCCTCTTCTCTTACTGAGAGCCTTGACCAACCAAACAACCAGTTGCCATCGAGTCTATTCCGACTAATGAAAACCCCTTGTGTGTCAAAGTAGAGTTGTGCTCCCTAGGATTTTCGATGACTGATTTTTCAGAAGTGGATCACCAGGCCTTTCTTCTGAGGCATCTCTAGGTAGACTTCAACTGCCAACTTTTCACTTAGCAGCCAAGCACATTAACCATTTGTTCCACCCAGGGACTCCTCTACTCCTCTAAACAACAAACAAACAAACACAAAACCAAACCAGTTGCCATAGAGTTGATTCCGACTCATGGTGACACCATGTATATCAGAGTAGAACTTTGTGCCACAGGGTTTTCAATGGCTAACTTGTTTCAGAAATAGATGACAAGGACTTTCTTACAACGTGCCTCTGGGTGGACTCGAACCTCTAATCTTTCAGTTAGCAGCCTCACATGTTAACCGTCTGCACCACCCAGGGACTCCCCTGGAGCCTTAGTCTCTTCTAAACTCTCTGCTACCCTTATGCCTGGAGTTTTTTTTTTTTTTTTAAAGATGAAGGGTCAAACTTCTCAGCTGAATGTGCAATGCCAAGGCCACCTCTGTAACCCCATCTCCCACCACACCATCACACAAAACCTTTATTCCAATCATAACAGAACTATTTCCTTTTCTAATTCACAAAAATAACAGCAAACACTGATATGGAATTGAACACACTTCTGAGCAGTATGTTAACTCATTTAGTTCTCACAATAACCTGATGAGGTTGGCAATATTAGTATCTCTGTTTCATAGACGAAGAAACCATCACAGAAAATTTAAGTCACTTGCTTGAGGTCCTACGGTTAGTAAGTGGTGCAGCTTGAGTAGGACCCAGAAGTATTATACTGTATTATACTGATTCTCCCAATGTTATTCTATGTGTCATCCCCTCTTCCTGGAATGTCTTTCCCTTTTCTTCATCCAACTCCTACTCAAGTTTCAAGCATCAGCTCAAGCATTCCTTCGTTCAGGAGGCCATCTTTAACCTCAGCCTGATGCAGTTGCTACTCATCTATGTCCCCATAGCATCCTGTGAATCTCTCTATCTCCCTCTGCTGTAGCAGTGGGTTTACCATCATTCTGTAAAATTCTTACATGGATGTTCAGCTTTGTATTTCAAATTCTTAGCACAATGACTAGAACAATATTGTCCAATAGAAACACTGCGAGCCACATATATAATCTTAAATTTTCTAGTTGCCACATTTTTTTAAAGTAAAAATAAACTGATGAAATTGATTTTAATAATATATTTTATTTAACCCAATATATCCAATATATTATTTCAATATGTAATCAACGAAAAAATTAATTTTCACTTTAAGTCTTTGCAATCTAATGCGTATTTCACAATTACAGCCTGTCTCAATTCAGATGCTAAATTTTCATTGAAAATATTTGAGCTACAGTTACATTTCATAAAACTTACAGTTTAAAAAAGTAGATTCGCATACCCACATTGTTCCAATCGTACTGAAATTTTTTTCAATAACTGAGCCAAGTATCAGTTTTTAAATTTATATTTAAATGAATTAAGTAAAATAAGAAATTCATTTTCTCAGTCTCATTAGCCACATTTTAAGTGTTCAGTAACCATGTGTAGCTAATGGCTACCGTAAAGGACAGTGCAAAGAGCCCTAGTGGTGCAGTGGTTAATCGCTCAGCTGCTAACCGAAAGGTTGGCGGTTCAAACCCGCCAGAGGCTTCCCAGGAGAAACATGTGATGGTCTGCTTCCATAAAGATGATCACCTAGGAAACCCTACGAGGCAGTTCTACTCTGTCCTATAGGGTCGATATGAGTTGGAATCGACTCGAGGGCAATGGGTTGGGTTTGGTTTGTTTTTTGTTTAAAGGACAGTGCAGCTCCAGAACATAGTAGGTGCTCAATCAATGCTTGTTAAATAAATTCATCAACGACAACTTCCAGGTGGAACCAAAGTAAATAATTCTTAGTGATTTTGTCAGAATTGATAGGGTCCTGCCCATTCCATTCCCCACCCTCAGAAGGCCAAGTTTTTTGTATCACGAAATGATAGCTCTCTTCTTTCTGTCCAGAAACAATTTTGGAAATTAAAGTCATTTTTCAATTGTTCAGACTCACTATTTTGGTAGTGTTCTGATTTACACCAACAACCCTTTTCTACTTATTTTTCTTGCTTTGTAATATGTAAAAATTGTGTGCAGGACATTTCATAGGTTGGCATCATACTGTCTAAGAAGGGTTTCTAAGTTTTATGGTATTATAAAAACTGCTCAGTTTCCATCTACTTTTCGGAATGGAAAATCCTCAGAGCAGTTTTCATCTAGAAGTGCTGCCTTTGGGTTATTTCACAATTCCTCAGCCTTGAGGCAGATATAGGTTGGTGGATGAGCATCAGTGTCTCTTGGCTAATCAAGAGCAGCTCCCTTTGCTATGCTCGGCGTTAAAGAAATGGAGAAAGTCACCTGGGTTTCGAGATTAGGTGAGAGACTCAGAGGCATACCTTTTGATAAGTCATAAATCATTTCCTGTTTATAAAAGCACACTTTAAGACACCCATAAAATCTCCAAATGAATGGTGTTTTACTTTCCTTTGAAATCTCAGGGGGAAAAAATACTTCTGACTTTCCAAGTCAAAAAAAAATAATAAAACCTGATTACCAGGTATGTTCACACTTATTTGCAAAACAAGTGAAAAAACATCTAGTGAGAGTGATAAGCATCTTTTAGACATCTTTTAGAGGACATATTGATTTAAGGGTTGGTATTTATAGGGTCGCTATGTGTCAGAATTGACTCGACAGCAACACGTTTGTTTGTTTGTTTGTTTTTTAATAACTAGTGCATATTGGGATGCAAGTAATTATTACTCAGTTTGAATTTGTCTTCTCTATTTGTATTCACTTATTCAAAAATGACAATTTGTGAATAGCAAATTCGTAAGTTTTCCATAGCAACTCAGTGTTTATTTTAGATATCTATTTTGGATACAGAATGGCTGCAGAAAGTAGTCACAAACTGATCTCTGTGGTCTGTCTCTGGGTGGCAATTGCCAAAAACTTGGAGCTATCAGGCCCCCTCCCAGTAGGTTCCTTGTACTTCCCCTTTTGAATCACTGATCCCATCATTGTCCAATGCCTGACTTCTCCACTAAAATGTAAAAACCACAAAGACAGGGACATGTCTGTCCTGTTCTCCACTGTATCCTCAACGCCTAGCACCATGACTAGGACATTTCTTGTTGTTGTTAGTTGCCATTGAGTTGGCCCATGACTCACAGTGAACCCATCCATGATGGAATTCATGCTGCCCTGTTCTGCACCATCCCCGCGATCAGTAGTGGGTCATACCATTGTGATCCATAGGGTTTTCATTGGCTGATTTTTGGAAGCAGATCACCAGGTCTTTCTTCTTTGTCTGTCTTAGTCTGGAAGCTCCACTGAAACCTACTCAAACATCATAGTACCATGTATGGTTCTATTGACAGACAGCTGGTGGCTGTGCATGAGGTGCACTGGCCGGAAATCAAACGTGGGTCTCCTGAACCACCAGTGAATCACCAATGCCCCAGGACTTTAGTGAACATTTAATAAATTCCAGTCTTCTGCTATTCACATTGGGACAAAAGTCTTCGTCATTATTCTGTCGTCATTTGTGTAGATGCAAAACTAATATGGCTTGCAATGACATTATAAATATTTCTGCTTTCCTACTCATAACTCCTCCTCTTCCTCCTGCATTGCTTAGCCTTCCTGATAATGGCCTTTACTACTCATTTTTTGGGGAGGGAGGAGGGCATTTGTCTCAACATTTTATGTATTAGTTTTATGATGTTGAAGACTATTTCCTGTGTTTTCTCATGGCATACCTAGAGTTATTTATGCTTGTGACCCAGGGCAGGAGACTAACCTTGAAAAAGAGTTAAAATTTGAAAGGTAATAAATCATAGGGTTGGGATTTATAGTTTATCTCTGTAAGGAATGTAGAAACCAGGTGTGACGGAAGGGACACCAGCTAGAAATAAAGAAATCTGGGTTCCGCTCCAGCACTGATGTTAACCTTGAGCAAGTTGCTTTGCTTTTCTGGACCTTAATTTTCTCATCTGAAAAATGAAAGGATTACTAGATCAGTGAAGGCAAGTAAGTGGATGGCTGCCACTTCTTCCTTGTGTGCCCATGGCAGTCATCACTAATCAACCAATGCTGTATCAGAATACTTCTCAAGACAATGCTCTATGCAACTACCACCCAGTAATGAGAGTCAGCACATAGATGAAAGCTCTTTGTCATCCCTAGGCTACATGATCTTTAAGATGCTCTCCAGATTTGAAATTAAAATAAACCCATTAAAAACCGATTGTGTGGAGTGAATTCCAGCTCATAGTGACCATATAGGAGAGAGTTGAACTGCCTCATAGTGTTTCCAAGGAGCGGCTAGTGGATTCGAACTGCTGACGTTTTGGTTAACAGCTGAGCTCTTAACCACTATGCCACTAGGGCTCCCAAATTGAAATAGGTCTATTAAATAGACTAAAATTCAAGATTATAAGAAAAATCATCCCTCACCATCAAGAGGCAGTCCGAAGAAAAAAATAAATAACGAGAACTAATAACCTTTCTCTTTTACTTCTATTCAGCCCACCATGAAGAGTTGTTCAGGTTGTGAAGCATACAACCCACTGTGTGAATGGTACTTCTTCAGCTTGTTCAGTGCACTACCTCCACAGTTGTTCATGGCCCCCTAGTTCCACCAATTCATTTCTAAACAGCTATATGCAGTTCTTTGACCTCTAATTTATTTAATTTAATATATAATTTCTAGAAGATCTATGATATATAACAAAATATCACCACAGGGGAAAATCTGATATTCTGTGCTTTTGTTATAATAAGACTTTATACAATTCTTTTTTCTTTATTTAAACAAACATACGTACAACGTATGTACTGAAACTCTCAGGATGTTAGTCTTTGTATATAAAACAATAGCAACAAAACAATTTAAACTACCAGTAATTAGAAGGAAGTGTGGTGAACTAGCTTTCAGATGCAGGCATATCCATCTAGTTCATGAAGATTTATTGCCAGACACTAGAGATCTATCAATGAACAACACAGATTTGATCTCTGTCTTCTTTGATCTGTAGTCTAATGAGGGAGGAAGGAAATTAAATAAGCAACTACTATATGGTAAAAGCAGTGCTATGGTCATGTTGTAGGAGCACATGAATGTAACCTAACCGTGGCTTTGTGGAATGAGAAGGGCCTCTCCAAGGGAGTCCCACCTTGGCTGAGACCTGAGAAGTAGTAGGAGTCAGCCAGGTCAAGTTGGGCATTTGGAGGAGGAGTATTCCCAGCAAAAGGAGTAAGTATGTATAAATGCCATTTTTGTTGTTGTTAGTTGCTGTTGAGTCAATTCCCACTCATGGCAACCCCATGCGTGCAGAGTAGAACTGCTCCATAGGGTTTTCAAGGCCTGTTGGAAGCAGATCTTCATGCCTGTCTTCTGAGGCACCTCTTGGTGGGTTCAAACTGCAACCTCTTGGCTAGTAGTATAGCTCTTAACCGTTTGCACCACCCAGGGACTTCTGCAGAAAGACCTGGAGGTGAAAATTTTCATGATAGTTCAAGGGACCAAAGGAAGTTCAGTAAACTAGAGACAAGAAGTCAGTTTCAGGATACTATCACAATCATCTAGGTGAGTGATGATGATGGTGTAAGCTGAAGTCGTGATGGTGGAGATGGAGAACAGTAGTAAGTAGACAGATTTGATAGTTATTTAGAAGGTAGAATCAATGCTATTATGGTTGACAGGCTATGGTAGGTGACCTAGAGGGAAGAGATAAGTCAGATATCTAATTGGGACAGCCAGGTGGATGGTGGCACCATTTACGCAAACACTTTACAGAAGAGATGGGATATGTTTGAAGCAGGTGGAGGGAGGGGGAGCAGGAGGGGTGATATTAAGTTTCGTCTTGCACATGTTGAGTTTCAGTTGCCCATAGAACATATCAATGCATATTTCCGGTAGGTAGCTGGGTACTGAGCTGTACCTATGGAAAAAGTTCTGGTCCAGAGATATTTAACTGGAATTTGTCAGCATATACACAATTAAAACCTTGCAAAGTTTGAAATGGCTCAGAGAAATTTTGTATAGAAAGAAGAAAGCAAAATCAAACCTGTTGCCCTTAAGTCAATTCCGACTTATAGTGACCCCATAGGACAGAATAGAACTGCCCCATAGGGTTTCCAAAGGGCAACTGGTGGATTTGAACTACTGACCTTTTGGTTAGCAGCCAAGCTCTTAACCACTGTGCCACTAGGGCTCCATAGAAAGAAGAGGAACCCTGGAAAGCAATAACAAAATGCCAGTGGTTCCTGTGGATGGATGGCTGATATTTAGGAAGTAAATCATCGTGTCTTTCTTCTGAGCACATTAACCGTTTACTCCACTTAAGAACTCCAGATAGATAGATAGGTAGGTAGGTAGGTAGATAGATAGATAGGTGGTTGAACTAAAATGAGAGGTGAAGTTTGTGATCGAGATGGAGAAGGGAAGAACTATTCCAATTTCCCTCTCTCTCACGCTCTCCAATTTAAACCTTAAAATTTTTTTTAATTAAGTGTACAACAACCGCCATGAAATTTTATGATAAAAAATACTGCAAAGTAAATTCAGATTTTGTTTTGTTGGCGTGTTCGTTATTATAAACTCTAGGCAACAAAGCTACCTTACATAAAATGAGGGATTGTAATGGAGAAGAATAGGTTTCAATTATCTCATTAATTTATGGCCATGTGGTTAGTCCAAACAGATAATGTAGGCCAACAAAAGTCTACCTTGAGATTTTAACTCCCTGGATAGATTTTCCGCCTAATCAAGAGAACTCAATAATTACTCAATCTCCTCTTAAAATGTTTAGTTTTCTGTGCAAACAATTTTATCCTTTAGCTGATTTTTCTACATGTTCAATTAAGATTCTCTCAGAAGGCTTGTTCGTCATATACTGGAATCTCTGACAAGTTAGAGTTGTCAGACTTTCAAATCGCTTTGTATTCAGAGTACCTTGTCATTTTTTAAAAAGATAAACCTTAGTCCATACTGGTACCATGTCTGTCATGTTCATCACTGTGTTTCCTAGACCTGGTACAGGGCCTGACACCTAGTGGGTACTCAATAAGTAGTTGTAGAGTGAATGAATGACTGAAGGGACAATGGCAAATTAGAAACGTACCATCACATCATGGAAAGTGAGGATAACTGCTATAACTTGGAAAATTGGAGGAAAAAACTGATTAAAACAATCATACGGTAAACTATGCTGCTATCAAGAGAGACTGGTGCTCCATTACATACCAACATATCAACTGCCTGACTGTTTATTAACCCCCTTTGATGGTCTGCAGTTACTTGACTTCATTCATAACTAATCAATTCATTAATTTATCCAATCGTTAACTCTTTATTGAAAATGAAAACAAATGCATGCCAACTACCAAGCTGGGAGCTGGAGATACAACAGTAAACAAGACAGACATGGTTCCTACCCTCAGAAGCTTCCAGACTAGAAGATGTCATGCCAGTATCTTCCTTTTGCTTTTCTTCAAAAAGAAAAGGCCGAATGTGTATCGTTTACCATATCTCTTAGAAGTTCTATCATTAGAGATATTAGATTGAACCCAGTACTTAACCGGTGCCTCACAAAAATAAAATCCAGAATTTTGTTGTTCTTGTTTCTATTTTTCTGTCCCTATTCTTCTTAGACGTGAATAGAAATGTATTGGAAGAAACTGGTTGGCATGGGAGCCCCACAAAATCATTTCTGTAAGATGTAAACTCGGTATTAAATGGCAGGTATGAAATACGTGCGTAATGGATTACGTTTCCATAAAGGAGAATTTAAAAGTAAACTTCAAGAAAGTGAATTCTTTCCAGTTTGCATTGCTGACACATGCAGAAACTTTGATCTTCATTTGCTGAGAGGACTATGGCAGATGATACACAAGACTTTGTAGCTATTTTCACTTACATTCCTTTTTTTAAAACGTATTTCTTTCAAAAAGCTATTTTAGGTAGGTAGATATGTGTGCATGTATGTGTATAAGAAGGCATATTCAAGTAAATGCACATGCATGTATAGGTATATCTATAGGCATATGTGGAAACCCTGGTGGTGTAGTGGTTAAGTGCTATGGCTGCTAACCAAAAAGGTCAGCAGTTCGAGTCTACCAGGTGCTCCTTGGAAACTCTGTGGGGCAGTTCTACTCTGTCCTATAGGGTTGCTATGAGTCAGAATCAACTTGACGGCAACGAGTTGTTTTTTTTTTCTTTTTAATAGACATATGTATATACACATTTGTGTGCGCTACATATATATCCATATATATAACAAAGCACATGGGGGCACAGTTATGAAAGCTTCCTAGACACAGCCAAACGACTTGCAGGATTGCTTTACTGGGTTAAAAGGCTTAGGACCATAGTCTCAGGGGACAACATAGTTCATAAAGGTAATGTTCTACATCCTAGTTTGGTGAGTAGCGTCTGGGGTCTTAAAAGTTGCGAGGGGCCATCTAAGATACAGCTATTGGTCTCTACTTATATGGAGAAAAAGAGAATGAAGGAAACCTAAGGCTCAAAGAGGAAACTAGTCCACAAGATTAATATCCCACAGGAACCAGGGCCTCTTCTAACCTGAGAATGGAAGAACTAGATGGTGCCCAGTTACCACTACCAACTGTTCTAACCGGGGGTGAAATATAGAAGATCCCAGATAGAATGGGAGAAAAATGTAGAACAAAATTCAAATTCCTAAAAAAAGGCCAGACCTACTGGACTGATAGAGACTAGAGGAACCCCCGAGACTATCACTCTAAGATACCCTTTGAACTCGAAACTGAAGCTATTTCTGGAGGTCATCTTGCAAATAATAGATCGGCTTATAGATAAATAATACCACCCGTGAGTAATGTACTCCCTTAAACAGTCAACTATATGAGACCAAATGGCTGACATTTATCCAAAAGTAAAGATGAGAAGGCAAGGAGGGGAAGGGAAACTAGATCAATGGAAACAGAACAAACAGAATGGAAGTAATGAGAACGCTGACACACTGTGAAAATTGTAACCAATGGCACAGAATAATTTGTATAAAAATTGTTAAATGGGAAGCTAATATGCTGTGTAAACTTTCACCTAAAACACAATAAAATATTATTTAAAAAAAAAGAAGAAGCTATTCTAAGTTCTTTCTCTTGACAGTGTCCCAATTCTTATCTCTGCTACACACAGACTCACGAAATGTTTTCTTTGAAGGGCATTTTGTTATTGGCCCTGTTTCCGTTTTCCTTCCCATAGCAAACAAAACTGAAGGTGTTTACTCCCCATGGTGAGAGGGCACCTGGGTGCACAAACAGTGGTGTGAACCTCTGGCTTTTCTCTGCTTGTCATTCCCTGAATGTAAGAAACTAGTGCAGTGATGAATTCACTGTGCTCAGTGAACCCCAGGCAGGAAGTAAATGTCATGTCACAGACCTTTTGTTACTTGGAGAGAATGAGTAGGAAGAAGGCTGTCTCAGCTGATACTGAGAAAACATAAGGACTCAATCAGGATATTTTGCCCGTTTTATTGATGATTATAGGTTCATTCATCTTAATTTGCCCAGGACGGTCCCAGTATATGTGTCTTGTTCTGGTGTAATTATTAACGTTGTTGTTGTGTGCTATCGGGTCGTTTCCTACTAACAGCAATCCTATAGGACAGAGTAGAACTGCCCCATAAGGTTTCCTAGGCTAAAATCTTTACAGGAGAAGATTGCCAGGTCTTTCTCCCATGGAGCCGCTAGTGGGTTAGAACTGTTGACCTTTCAGTTCGCAGCTGAGCACTTAACCACTGCGTCACCAGGGCTCCTTGTAATTATTAATAGCATACCCTTACTCTCCAAAAGTGTTCAGATTTGGACAACAAACTATAGAGTCACCCTGATTATATAATTACATATGAGGTGTCCCTGGGTGGTGCAAACAGTTAAGCGCTTGGCTACTAACTGAAAGGTTGACAGTTTGAATCCACCCAGAGGTGCCTCAGAAGAAAGTCCTGGCAATGTACTTTCAAAATATTACACACATTGAAAACGCTATGGATCACAGTTCTACTCTGACACACATGGGGTCACCATGAGTTGGAGTTGACTTGACAGCAAATGGGTTTGGTTAATTTTATGTGCCCAAGAGTAGAAAACTTTGACCACCAAGGATAGGTCAGTGCTCATCATATCTGTCTCTCTTGATATTAGACTGTGGTACTTTAGGAGATGAAATTGTACATGTGACATAGACAGAGTGGATAAAAGCAGCTAAATGGTTCAAAAATCCAGCTCCCTTTGTTGAGTGTGTGCTCAGCACTGTGCCAAGTGCTGACAGCAGAGAGGTAAGCTCTATTTTCCAGAGTTCACTGTGCATGTTCCAGCCAGGCTTGCAAGCACACTGTCTTTCCTTAGTATCCCCTCATCTCTTCCTTTAACTTTGTTCATGAAGCAAGTTTCTGAGTTTCCACTTCTGGGTTTTTTTTTTTTTTTTAGCATTAATGGCAGGATATCATGTTTTAATTAATAGAACATCATGTTACAAAACAAAGGAGATGAAGAAAATAATAGTGAAGTTTTTCTGAAGGTTGCTGGTTTAATGGCTGGGGATTTTCATAGGTTGTCACAATCAGAAGTGTCTTGTAAAATATTTTCTTTAGAAGTACAAACAAATAAACAAATAAAACTTCAGTCCATAAGTACATACCCCTTTGCCTTTCCCACTTCCCACCCTCCTTTGATGGGGCTTCTAATTGCTGTGACAAAGAGCCTTATTGAGAGAACCATAGAGTTTTATAGTTTGTGGGTTTTTAAACAATTAAAAGAAGATACTGCAAGTGGTAGAAAATAGGGAAGCTGACCCTGAGGGTATCTATAGCAGTCAAAATTCAGTGCAGAGAAGAGAAACTGCTCTAGATATTTTAATCAGAAAGGGATTTAATACAGGGAATTAGATGCCTACCAAACCTTTGGAAAGGTGAAGAATAAGGTTTTAGACTAGGTCTCGAAAATGGACTTCTAAAACCATATAGAACTGATCACTAGGGGAACTACCATCTCTGAAGCGCCACTGAAGCAAAGAATTCAAGAATATTCTCTGTAACTGTGAACTAGGAATCCAGAAGTTGAAATCAAGAGGCTACTACTTAGGTAGCTGCTGATACCAAATGTCTTTCTATGACCAGGAAGTTGGAGAATGGACATTGGAACACTGATGTGGAAAATCTCATGTTGCTGTGATTAAGTTTACCAACAGAAACAGCCAAAAGAGGCAGAGAGATAGCCTCTACCTCACTTCCATCTTCCAAATCTCTCACAAATACATCTACTTGGTGTAGGGTTGCCAGATCTAGCAAATAAAAATATTGCATGCAATATCTTTATACTAAAGAAAATTCATTGCTTATCTGAAATTCATACCTAACTGGCCACCTTGCATTTTATCGGACAACTCTAACTTATTGAAACCTAATTCATATCCTGTACCCTAGGAAGGAGCCCTGGTGGCTCAATGGCCAAGCACTAGGCTGCTAACTTAAAGGTCAGCAGTTCAAACCCACCAGCCACTCCACAGGAGTAAAGACCTGGCGATTTGCTCTCGTAAAGATTACAGTCTAGGAAACCCTATAGGGCAGTTCTACTCTGTCCTATAGAGTCACTATGAGTCGAAATGGACTCGACGACACCTACAACAGCAACAACAACAACAAACAGCTGCATAGGAGTCTAAGAAATGTAGTCTTGAATTGCAACATGTCTAACTAAAAAGAGGGTGGAATGGAAGTTGAACGAGCCACTCCGTACTCTTAAGCAAAGTACAACTTCCTATGAAGGCTGACTGAAGTCTTTCTGCCCTCAGACACTTTTGCTAACATCTGAATATTTTCACTTTGCATTCTTATATTCTTTGAAATGCTAGCAATCTGTGATTCACTCGGGTTGACTCAGCTACCTCTTTTTAAATGTAAAAATCTCCCAGAATGTGAAAATGGTCAGTTTTCACTCTGTGTATAAGCTTTTCAACAGATGGGAAAGGAGGATTATTAGGGCTTGAGGAACTTTGAGGGTAGAGAAGGTTGGACTGGACACCGGAAGTGAAAGACACCAGGAGATGAAAGGAGATAAGCAGGTGCCCATTCAGATCTCCTTTTCTTACAGTATTGCATAGGGCAGACCCAGGATACAAAGAGAAAATATTTCCTTTTCATATTTCTTCTCCCTTTTGTTCCCCAAAAGATGTATGCTTTCCAAATTCCAGAACCCAAAGTAATGCTATCCAAATGATAGAGATCACCCATGTTATGGGCCAAATAGGTGTATTTATGGGGGCCTGAGACATATATAACTATTGTTTCAATAGAAAAAATGAGTTTTGGGTTCTGAACCATTGGCTTGCAAATGATTTTTAGTTACAGAACTCCTTGTAAACGGGGGACTGCTTTTACTTATTTCATGAGTAAAGATGTCAACAGGAAGAATGCGAGATTTCCACCATGCACATCAACTATTTAGTGAAGAAATTTCAGCCTTGAGTATGAAAAGAACTATTGCTTCCAGAACAGCCAAGGCTGATGAAAAACAATCATGCATTCACAGCATTGCTCTTCAGAAATTTGGAAGCTCTTTTTTTGGTCTCCATTTTCCCAAGGATTTTAAAACAGTTGGGTAGTTCAAGTTTCAAGGCTACTGATTGTAACACAAAATCAGTAGTAATTGGAAGCAGTGGGATGTTGGGAGAATAATAAAGGTAGCTGCTCCCCAAGTAATCCTGTAGGACTTTTCATAGCTATGAAATCAGGCAGTGGAAGCTTGGTGAACTCAGGGAGTGTAAGCAAACGGTCCTACCAAGAGTGGTGATGTCTCTTCAATCCTTTTATATCTAGGGGTGGGAGTGGGAAGTAGGGGAATTATTTGGCAGCATATTGAATCCAATGGTTGAAGAGAGTTATTTGACTAAAACAGGATAGTGTTACAGTGAAATCAAACTTTCCATGAAGTGTTTGCTATTGAAGCAAATTGAAGGTAGCACTGCATCTTCAACAAATGGGGTGAACTTTGTAGATTAACTTGTGTGCTTTTTTAGGAATAAAGGAGATTTCTAAATTGCTTTTCTTTCAAATATACAGTGAGTTCATTTTCTCTTTGAAAGTGCACATCATTTTCCGTAGTGGCTTACTTCTGCCTATAAAAACATTGCTGTACTTAAAAGTACAATAGCAATTTGAGGAGAATTGCTCATCATCAATAAATTAAAGATCCTCAAATGACTATTACTAATCATTTAATTTTATACATTTAGTGATATTTTAAAACACATGAATTATTTTGTAATTCCCAACATCACAAGGATAAATTTAATTCCATAGATAAAGTGCTATTTCAGCTGAAATATTTCATTTAGGCAAAGAGAGAAGCACAGGAACAAAATTATGCAAAATAAATTATCAAACCAAAGGATAAATAGATAATTCTTTCGTGGAACTCTCAATTGTCTATATAACTCAGGTATTATATGGTATATTGCTTTTCTGTGAATATTGTCATGATATATTTAAAACAGAAGGAAATTAACATGTGGCGTTTAAAAAATACCAACTCCTCTTCTAAATGATTCAGAACCTATTAACTGTAATCTTAGGTCAAAAACCTGTCTATTGAAGGATTCCATTTACCCTGCTGTTGTTGTTAGGTGCTGTCAAGTCAATTTGGACCCATAACAACCCCATATGACAGAGCAGAACTGCCACATAGGGTTTTCTTGGCTGTAATCTTTCTGAAAGCTGATCGCCAGGTCTTTCTCCTGCAGAGCCACTGTATGGGTTCGAACCACCAGCCTTTTGGTTAGCAGCTGAGCACTTAACTGTTTGTACCACCAGTGCTCCTATTGATTTACCCTGCAGGTTAAAAAAAAATTATTTCTCTATCGTATAATTATCTATTAATATTTAAACCAGCAGCCAAGTGAGAAATCATTTCATGTTATTTGGTAAATAATATGATTGAGGATCTGGTTAGCCAAGATATTTTTGGGTTTTAGAAATTTGAAAGCTTAAAACCTTATATTTATTTTATAGTGAAGAATAATCTGAGTTACTTTTGAGGTTTCAAAAATACATTGCCCAAGGAACATTTTCTTGCCCTCTCAGGCACCAGGCAGTTTTCCAGGAGCAAGCATGCATCCATTCAGGGAGCTGTAACCTGTAGTTTCTACTTTTCTAGCAATTGCACTTAAAATCATGAGAATAGGCCTTAGGATTTACGGGAATCAGCTTCTCAGAGCTAGCAGATCCTCTCAGCTTTCACCTGTCAGTTTGTCAGTGTTCCCTTTCGTGCTCAAGGATTTTTTTGTAGCCTGTGAAGTCTAAGATAGGGAATGAAGGGAGAAGGGTGCAAAATTCTAACTCATATTCGTGAACTTATCTCTCCAATAGAGAGGCTATTTTATCTTCTTTTATTTATTCCCTAATCAAGCCATTAGCATGAAACAAGAACATGTAATCCCACCAGAGCAAAACTGGGGTCTTGCCATAGTCTAGCTGAATGAGGGCTCTCTGGCATGACGATGTATGGCCACTGCACAACAATGCCTTTACCACATCAAATCTGCCCTTTAATTACTTTTTAAATCTCATTTGAAGAGATTTTATCATTATGGCAATTGCTCTGTAAATGTGCCCATGATGAAACCCAATGAAAGTTTGCTGAGAAGTATTGAAGACAGAGGAAATGAATCAGCAGCTAAAACATTATCACCAGACAGGCTTTTCTTGGCTTTAAGCAAAACAGTCCGTGCAATAACAGATAATCTTCTTTGACTCAGAGGCGTATTTTCCCCAGATTCTTAGAGGGCACTTTTGCCTACAGCACTAGCACTTCTTCGATAAACTGAAAGAAGGGTTCTGCTATCCAGCTCAGCGGGCCTCTTTCTCCCTAAACTCAGAGCTGTCATTTGAATTTATCTTTGCCAAATTGAATGATACAATATTTGCCTTGTGTTTCTGACTCCATGCATGCGTGCAGAGCAGGGCACACGAGTTCTTTAAATGAAAGATTGTTTTCTTTTCATGAAATAGAGAACACCTCTGCTTTCTTTTCAGGGTCATTTAAAAATATCTGTACTGCTGGGTTATGGAAGGCGCATGAGGAGAATTCTTAGGTAAAGGATAAAGTCAAAATGTTCTTTTCTCTACAACAGGGATCATCTCATATCTTCATGTAGCACAACCGATTTGAAGTTTCCTTTTAAGCACATTCTTAATCATCTCTTTCTTCCACCTTGAACTACACCAATGAGCTACCAGATAGAGAGCCTGGAGCCATTGCGACACTTTCCCTGAGGTGCAAACTTCTCTATCCTTCCACAGGTCCCTGTCTAAATACACCCTTTTTCTCCATGGTTACCTAAACCAAAAACCAAACCCATTGCCATCGAGTCGATTCTGACTCATAGCAACCCTGTAGGATAGAGTAGAACTGCCCCATTGGGTTTCCAAGGAGTGACTGGTGGATTTGAACTGCCTACCTTTTGGTTAGCAGCCGAGCTCTTAACCACTGTGCCACCAGGGCTCCTACCCATCCCTTTTTTATTTGTTATTTCCCAAGCAGATGGCAGGTCAAAATGGGAAGGAGTCAGGTTACTTGAACATGGGTAGAATGACAGAAATTTCCTTGTAACACCCAAAGACTATCCTTTGATATGCCCCCTGTCCCAAATCTGGTCATTTTGCGCCCAAGATCACTGTGAATAATTCCAAGACACTTAAATAAGCAAAATCACATTTTAGTGACATTTTCCAATATGTTCTTCTTCCTGAAAGTTTTTCCATTGAAATCATGCTTTAAAGATAGCGTGCCTTCGTTAATTTACTGTGTTTCTGGGAGCTGGAGGTGGCAGTAGCTGCCAGCAAGCCACTATTCTCCATTTCCTCTTAGTGGATGTTGGAAACTCATGAAACTGTAGACCATATTTGTGTTTATGTATATTGGTACAGGTTTATGAGCGGGTCCATCATTTTCACCAACGCTTTCTTGTCATGGAATAAAGAACGCCTCTGCTTTCTTTCCAGGTTCATTTAAAAATATCTATACCATAGGGTTATGGAAGACACATAAGGAGCATTCTTGGGTAAAGGGTAAAGTCAAAATGTTCTTTTCTCTACAACAGTGAACGTCTTGTATCTTTATGTAGCTCAAGTGATTTTTTTTGTTTCCTTGTAACCCAAAAGATTAAGAGCTATTATGCTAGACCAGTAGTTCTCCAAGTGTGGTCCCTGGACCAGCAGCATCAGCATCACCTGGGAATTTGTTAGAAAGACAGATTCATGAGCTTCACTCCAGGCCTATGGAATCATAAACTCTCGGGTTGGGGCCCAGCAGCCTGCATTTTAACAAGCCCTCTAGGTGATTCTTAAGCTTACTCAAGTTTGAGAACTACTATGTTAGACAAAACGCAGGTGCATGATGCAAGCCCATGTTCACAAGTGTATGTAGATGACACAGAGAAAACAGACCTCTGGGAGAGTAAGGAAGAGATCATAGACTCCCTGACTCCATGCTGAGCACCTCTTTGATTCCCCTTCTCCAGGTTACCATGCCTATGTGTGGAGGACATGGCTTTTACTCAGCGGACACAAAAGAACATCCCCCTCTCTTTTCCACACCCTATCACTAAGTCTTTAAAATCCTGTTTTACAATGTTCATATCTCTTGGGAATTTCATCACTTTAATCATGGGTCAGTGGTATCATTTTCCATCTTCTCCCCAGACTAGAAACTTACCTTATCTCCCTATATATCGTCATTTGTGTGATGACATCTGCAAATTTTGGGGGACAAAGCTAGTTGTTCTGTGTTCCCATGGGGTTACGTTCCACTTTAACATGATCACATGGTATTTGGATTGTGTATTTGCAGAAGACTCTTCCAGGAGACTGTGGACCCCTTGAAGTAAGGAACTTATATCTTGAGGTTTAGGAATATTTTGTTTTATTGTGTTTTAGGTGAAAGTTTACAGCTCAAGTTAGATTCTCATACAAAAATTTATACACACATTGTTATGCCACCCTAGTTGCTAGCCTTGTAATGTGACCACACATTCCTCCTTTCTACCCTGGATTTCCCATGTCCATTTAACCAGCTCCTATCCCTTTCTGCCATCTCAGCTCTCCTCCAGACAGGAGCTGCCCATTTAGTCTCGTGTATCTACTTGAACTAAGAAGCACTTTCTTCACCAGTATCATTTTATGTCTTATAGTCCAGTCTAATCTTTGTCTAAAGAGTTGGCTACGGGAATAGGTTTAGTTCTGGGTTGACAGAGAGTCCAGGGGCCATATCTTCTGTGGTTCCTCCAGTTGAGGTTTAGGAATATTTTAAGTCAGAGTTTAAGGGAGATTCTCATCTTCTGCCAGTTCACAAAAGGAATAAATCAGAAAATTGAAGAGTCAAAGAAACAGAAATCTGACAGAACCAGGCAGAAGAGGTTTTCAGTAAGTCCCTTTGTTTTCTACTCAAGACAACATTAATAATTAGGTATTACTCACATTGATTTCTTAGTCCCCTGTTGGTGAGTTGTTGTTGTTTCTGTTAAAGTCTAAACCAGATCATATATTCAAGCAGAAATAAGATATCTCAACAGCCCCTCTACCTCGGTCTGAGATAAACCAAAAACGTTTGTCCATAATAAAGTACAATGAACACGACCTGCCACTACTATTCTTTCTTGGGATGACCCAGGTTTCTCGTTTATACTCAAGATGAAAGAATGATGACATCCAACTACATGTTCTCCTTTCTTGCTTGCAGCACTGTGAGACAGCTTTCCACTGTTCTCTAACGGATGTTACAATGTAGCTCCCATATAAAAATTCTTATGATGTAAGATAATCTATAAATACAACCCCTTCTCCATTAAACTTTCTTATCAAAACTTACAAATGTTATTTCAGGGTCAGGGAAGGGTGTAAGCCTTCCCTAGCCTTGTTCTCCGGGAGATAGTTTTCCAAATCTGCGTGTTCTTGGGTGAAAGAGTATTGTCACATGGCCAAAGGCCAAGAATGTCCTGGGCCTGCTTTAGCAGGATGATCTAAATACAGTGGTGCCTAACAAACCTGTGAATTGTTTTGGAAATTGCCTTGCTATTTGAAATGAAAAATTACAGAAATATCTTAGAATTATAATTATCACAATAATCAATTGTCTCAGGGTAGGGCTGTTTTGTGATTGTGCCAGGTATTTGGAGGGTTTTTTGGGGGTAGGGAATGGAATAAAGTTGTTATGCATTTACAGCCTTCATAATTAAAACAGGACAGAGGAAATTAGCTACATGGCTGTTATGATTTCTAGTATATTATGAAAAATAATTATGGCTCTTTGCCATATATTCTTGCCTTCTTCTTACATATTGCTGTTGGGTTAAGATGAGACTTGACATCAACTAATTGCTTATTACTATTATACAATCTTGAACCACAGTGATTCTCTAGAGGAAAAAAAATAGCTCTGTGACAAAGATATTCAAGAGATAAGAGATTTTCTAACTTTTAACTCTGTGCATAATACTGACGAACTGTACATATAAATGTAACCATATGTGTTTTGGTCCATGCGAAGACAATTGCCTGTTTTAGGAATAAGAATGTATTCTGTTTATTTAGAGCCACTAAAAATCATTAAAGGGATTAGTTCTGACTTGACTGAGGAGGAATAAATAAATTCATACCTAACCGGAAACTTATTCAGTTGCCTGGCCATTGCTTTCAGAGCATCACAGTGAATTTCTCAAACCAGTATTTCACAAGTACCTTAATGAGTTAATTATTTTGCTGTGTTACACTTAGCTCGAATTAGAAGTTGCTTTCATTGTATTTGGGGAGCGGGGTGAAGGGAGGAATGGGGGAGAGTAAAAAGAATATAAATTCAGGCAGATCTGTACTTTAATCCTACTTCTTTCACATACCACCTGTGGGATGTAAACAACTCTGTCTAAATCACAGTTTCCTCACTTTGGGAATAAGGAGGCCTACTTCACAGAGTTGGTGTAAGGGATTTAGAAAGGGTGTATTAGCTTCCTGCCCTATTTCGTCTCCCTACCCCACTCATACTCCACACCACGGCCCTAGTAATAAATACGTTTCAGTGTCAGAAAGGCCCACGTATGGGCTTTCTCAGATAAGGATAGTTATCTTTAAACAGACTGATTCCTGCACATAAAACATAGTACAAAACCAAAAGTACTTCAACATTGTAGACTTTTCATACGTGGTTATCCGTATGATTTAAATGTGCAGTCTAGAGTTTGATTGTGAAAGCCTTTCAAGATCACCATTGTTGATGATCTTCTAAAAGATGTCCCATACAGGAAATGATCACCCAAGTATGAGCACTGAAGCAGTATAGCAATATATGAAACAATATTACAAAACAGTACATGTCATTTATATGGATTTAAGGTATATTAAAAAAAGAAAACCCAGTCTGCTTTAGGGCTTGTTTTTACCTTCCAATACCAGCATTAGGAAGGCATACCGTTGTGTTTTTTTTTTTTTTAAGTTTCATCTGCTGAGCCAAAAGGATACCAACATTAGCTCACCTCTGATTTATAACATTTTAACTTTTTAAGAACATCTGATGCAGTGTTGCTCTACCCATCCTTTTTCAGGAGATCGTGTCCTTTAGAACTCACTCCCATATACTTGAAACCAAACCAAACCAGATGCCGTCGAGTCAATTGCGACTCAGCGACCTTATAGCGACCCATTTACTTTAGGAATACCTAATTGGATATATTTTAGGTGGAATTCACCTGTGCTTATATGCAGCTTTGGTTTCAATGTTCTTACCCTGTCATTCTAATTTATTTGGCAATAAGATGTGTGTGTGTGTATGTGTTTGAAACACAGCATACGTAATGTTTTTCTTACTCCTGGGGAAATGAAACTTAAAATAGCATTTCTATCTTTAAAATGATTTTGTGAATATTTATCATTTCCCTGAATTCTACCTTCCAAAGGTAGGGCAAGAGAACGATGAAATTGAGTCACACATGCAGCTATTTTTGTAATTTATGAGCACTCGATGATCGTAGTTTCCACCTCCTTACTTCCTCCCTGTGTCTGGAGCCGCCATCTTAATCTGTTCATCACTGACTGGGGCTGCCTGTCAACTAGAGTTCCTGCCTCTATTCTTTCCCTGTTCCCATTTACCCTGAAAACTGACCTCTAAATAATCATTCTCAGATAATTTTTTTAAATATTTTATGCCTTCACACAGGAAGCTACAGTGGGATCTTATCCTTACAGAGTCAGATATAGTCTCCAGATTGCATTCAAAACTCAGTTAGCTACTCTGTACGTTTTGAACCTCATCTTTTGACCCTCCTCGGCACTTTCCTCTTAGCTCCTACCCACAGCTCTGTCTCCCATCTCTGTGAATTCAGTATTCATTTTCCTTGGAATGCCCTCTGGTCTTCTCTGCTAGCAGACTTGGAGTCATGGGGGAAGGTGAGAGGGTGAGCAGAGGAAAACAACTTTAATAAAGGCCTATTTCCATGTCTCCTCTGAAAGTGTTCTTGTGAAGGTCACCTTTTGGTCCTTGTTACCAAATCCAATGGACAATGTTCTTTCTATTCAAACGTTGCTGACCTCTCATCAGTGTTTGACACAGTTGGTCACTCCCTCCTTTTTGAAATCCTCTCTCTTCTCTTAGCTACCATGACACCATAATTTCTTAGTTTTCCTCCTACCTCTCTGGCTGTTCCTTTTCTGTTTCCTTGGCCAGGTTGTCCACTCTTACCCAACCTCTGAATGTTGGTGGTTCTCAGGACTTGGCCTAGGGCCCTTTTCCTTCTTCCTTTTCTCTCTCCCTAAGTAAGCTTACCTATTGCCATCGTCTTAGATAGCATCAGTAAACTGAATAATCCCAAATTCATATAAACAGCCCAGAACTCCCCTCTGAGTTTCACACTTGTATATCCAGCTGTCTAATTTAAGTCTCCAATTGAATGTCTCACAGCCATTTCAAACCTAACATGTTGAAAATAGAATGCAAAACTAAATCTTCTCCCAGTTTTCACCATCTCAGTAAATGGTACTACCATTCATCCGTTGTTCAAGTTAGAAACCTGGGAGTCTTCCTTGCAATATTCCCCTCCTTTGAGTCCATTGTCCAAATCTTTAGTATGTGCAAGAAATTTAACACCCAAGTTATATCTCAAGTCAGTGCACTTCTCTCCATCTACAGTCACCTTAGTCCAGGCCACCATTATTTCTAGCTTGGGTTACCAGCCCTGGCCTCTAACTGGTCTTTCTGTTTCCTCTTGCCTTCTTTAATTCCCACTTAGTAATAGAGTGATTTTTAAAGCCTGAGTCAGATCATTCCCCTACCTTGCTTTCAAAGCTTCAATTGTTTCCCACTGCACTTGAAATAAAATGCAAACTCCTTATTACAGGACTTCAAGGCCCCACATTATCTGGGGCGTCGCTTACCTCATCTTCAGCCACATTTCCTCCTTGCTTAGTAAATTCTAGCCAAGATCTTTCCCACAATAGAGCTGATACAAAGGCCCTCCTGTTTACTTGGGAGAATTCTGTGCCCTTGGCTCTCCTATAGCTGGTTTCTTCTGATCCTTCAAATCTCAGCTGACATTAAACCTTCTCACAAAGGCCTTTCTTGACCACCATAACAAGAGCACCTCCACCACTACCATTCACATACACACACACACACACACACACACACACCCGACTATTCTCATCGTAGCCCCCCATTTGTTGCCTTCGATCATTTTCTTAATTTATTACACATGTGTTTGTTTACCTGTTTACTGTATTTCTCCTCCACCATCCTATTATGCTTTGAAGTCAAAAAGGACGGAAGCCTTTTTTTTTTTACAACTGTAGACATGGCTCCTAACATAATAAATATTAGTGGAAGGAAGGAATGAAGGGAGGGAGGGGGGAGAAAGGGAAACGGAGAAAGGAAGGAAGGAATGAATTAGCTAAAGGGCTGGAACTACACTTTTACTATATTATAAGTGTTCCCACAGCTTCTAGCAAAATACTGGACATATAATAGGCACTTAATTTGTGTTCATGTTTTGAATAAATACACAGAGAATTTTTACAAGGTTGACAAAATAAAAAGAAACTAAGAAAAACAAAATGCAGTAAAGACACCACTCATCTTGCTTCCAACCTAATGCTTCTTAAATGAACTCTTCAATTTTAAAAAGTAATTTTAAGAATAGAGTAAACCAGAGGGTCAGACAAGGAGAGAAAGCATCATGTGTTTCTGGAGTTTGGAATTGCTTAAGGCGGTCTGACAAATGGGATTTTGCTCAGTTTCCTCCAGGGGTAATCCACCCTAGGCCAGACATTTTTAAAGATTAGATTTTGAAATAAAGCTTTGCACCTGGGAGTATACTGAGGCAGGAGAGCGTATCCCTTCTCTCCACTGTTCTAGTGCTTAAGTGCAAGAATTTTCAAATGAGATATGAAAGCAAAGACAACAAACCCTGCAGGATAATAGTCTCTGAGGACCTTAATAACAGCCATTTTTAAAGCAAAGCCTGTGGACTCCTAAATCCATAGCTACTCATTTAAGATGCATTGCAATGCAGTGGACCTGAAAACACACTCCTTATCTACCTAGAGCAACCAGGCTCCAAGCCAAACAGCAGTCCTCAAATTAACTCTTGTTTCTCTTGGGATGACAACTCTGCTGCTTTTAAAAGTATTCCAATGGCCACATACAGGATAGAAAAAACAGTCACATCCACTGTGAATCTGTACCCAACTGCATTTTCTGAACTAGTTAGGAACCTCTGGTGGTTAGATTAGAATTCTTATAAGGCCAAGACTCTGAGTCCAATTCCTTTTTATGGGTGCTTCTCAAAAAATCCTTGAAGAAGGATAATTTTGTTTTGTTAGTTTTAATTTCCAATCCATAACAGATTTATACTTTTGTAAAATATGGTAAAAAAAAAATGAGTTATTGAAAAAGAAAATTCCAAAAACCAGACCTACACATGTAAGCCCATACCTCCTATTATTAGATTGCTATAAAAGTTTCTGGAATCCTGGTGGCGCAGTGGTTAAGCATTCGGCTGCTAACCAAAAGGTTGGCAGTTTGAATCCACCAGCTGTTCCTTGGAAACCCTATGGGGCAGTTCTACTCTGTCCTATACGATTGCTATGAGTCGGAATGGACTCCATGGCAACTGGTTTTTGGCTTTTGGTTTAAAAGTTTCTAAAGATTTACTCTCAATTTCTGGTCTCATAATGGAGTGTGTGTGTGTGTGTACTCTAAATCCTCAACTATTTAGAGCTCACGTTCAACGAGTCATTTTAGATAACCAAGTTTTCTCAATAGCTAAGGGAATTTTACCTTCGTATGTTTGTTTTCATTTTGTTTGACTTCTTTGAAGCAGCAACACCTGTTTGTTTAGAGTAACAGTGTTGGATAAAAGTCATATAAAGGGTTTCACATACACTACTTCCTTGTTAAGCAGAATTTACTGAACATAAATTTGCTTTTTCTGATCAACATCATTAGCATTAATTATTTTGCTTTGTTGTAAAGCTACGGGATGCCTTCAAGGGCTGTTACCACATGTAAGGCTGTTAGTTTCCACAGTGTGTGGCCCTGGTCAACTATGCATGCCTGAGGCTCCTTTTCCACCTTTCTGTTCTTGGCCAGGTGTCATTTCTTGCTACTGTCAGCTTAGCCCATAAGGATAACTTCTCTCCTACTTCGGATCTTTCGTTTCTGCCCTTTTGAGTTCTTGGAAATCACATCATTACTTTTTCTTTTTTTTCCTATCAAGCTTATTTGAATTAGCTAAAACTTACAAGTAAATATAAACAAATGACCGTATCATTATTCACATATTAACCACTTTCAGAAAGGATTAGAAATGGTGTTTCTATGATGAAATTTGTTGGGAGAGTTGGTTGCTTATTTTTATTCTTTCTACATGGCTTTATTGCTTACTTTTAATTCTCAGCTATATTCAAAATAGAAAGGCTATCAATTGCTGAGTTTTGGGTTTTTTCTAGTGACAAGTAATTCTATATACATAAGAAAGAAAATATGTGGATACTGTTATCCTTGATGTTTTGGAATAGTATCACAACCGCTTGTTTGGATTAAACAAAGAAGGGTACAACAGTAATTCCTGGTATCTCCCTTCTTTCTTTTTCTTCTAATAGAAGTTTTATAACTTTTCTTATTCTTCCCCAGTTGATTTATTATTTATGAACACTAGATTATTCTGGATCATTCTACTTATTGAATGAGATAGTATATATTTAATATTCGATAATCCTGGCTTTGTACTTTACTTTTCTTTATAAATTTTATTCTCAGTGTCTTCCTAAAAGAAGGCCTTTATCCTACTTTGTATAAGGAACTGGACTACATTTTGTTTATTTTTCCCTAACACACATTGTCCATTCCAATCAAGCTGTGCAATTCATTATCCCTGCTCATAAACCAAACTCATTCCTACCTTTATGCCACTGACCTGGAATACCCTCTTCCCTTCACCTCTTTCAATCCTATCCACACTTCAAAGCTCAAACCAGGGCCTATGACTTTGTGAAGTCTATTTCTATCACTTCATTTCTACATTGATTCTCTTGCAATGCTAAGACTTACATTAACTATTATTTATTAAAGGCTTACTGTGTGCTGGACATTGTTCAAAGTTTTTTACAAAAGTTATTGCATATAATATTCAAAACAACCCAGCAGGTAGGTATTATTATTTAATATTCAGTGAAGCCAAAGAGATTAAAGAGATTTCAAAGTCATATGACTACTAAGAGAAAGAGAAGGGGGAGGCTCAAACCTATGTCTATTTAACTTCCCTGGGGAGTAAGAAGGGAGGCTTTTAACAGGAGCAGGCTACACTCTCAGAGAAGGAGGAAGTGTGGGATTTGAAAAAGCCCTGCAGGAAAGAAGATACCCCCTACTTTTAAAACCTCTGCACTATGCCATCTTGCTTTTCTCATATCTGAACTTTCTTGGCACCCAGCTAAAATGTGCTCCATAATTGTACCGAACTTTAGGCTATATTTTTCCCTTTTTTTAGGGGGGAGGATATATATTATTTTCCATTTGCACCCATTTTCTCAATTATTTTCTGTTCTCTCTTGTGTATTGGCTGTATCTCTCTCCACTGCTTCAAATCTGTTTGACAGTCTCCATACTGATGAGACCATAAAATTACTCTTTGTGTGCTGAAAACAATGCTATTCGGCATTGCCTAATGGTAGTGCTACATTTGCTAAAATTTAGGCAGAATTATTATTAATAGGAAAAAATGGCCCCAGCAAACTAAAATTCAAAGGTAGTGTAGCCTAGTGTTTAAGCGCAGTCCCTGGAGCTCAACTTCCTGAGTTTGAAATCTGAGTGCACTGGTTATTAGCTATGTGACCTTGGATATTTTACTTAACCTCTCTGTAATTTCATTCTCTTATCTGTAAAATGAATATAATAATAATGCCTACCCTAGAGGGTTGTTGAGAGGATTAAATAGGTTCATGTAGATACAGTACTTTGGACAACACCTCATGTATAAGTCTTATATATGTTGTTGCTGTTGCTGCTACTGCCATTGTTTTTGTTGTTATGTAACAAATACCTTTTTATTTCCTATATATTAGTCACTGTTCTTCCTAAATAATACAACCACAAAAAGAAGAGAATAATTTGATAGAACATACAGTGAATGCAGTTACTAAGGCTTAAGAGCGAACTTTTCTGGTTATGTCAAAGGTGAAATGAAAGTACTTAAAACTATGAAAATTACACTTTGATTCAGATTGGTTATCCTGTGTAAACCCCACCTGGTTTTCAATACCAACCTCCTGCTTTTCTGTGGGCACTGAGTCTAAGGTTTATTCCGAAGACAAATGCCATCAAGGCACCAGTACTGTCGAATCAATTCTAACTGATGGCGACCGCATGTGTACCGTCATGGTAGTTCTATGGAAACGTGAATGCGTTCCTTCCTACCTGTCCTATGGATGTCTACTCCCCACCTAGGTCTCACGCTGCCTATTTTTACTGAGAAATCTTCACTACGTATGGCAACCTCCTAAAGAGAGCCCTGTGTTACTCATTGATACTCACCTCCATTTCAGGGCAACCTACCTGAGTTCTGTAGCTTGACTAATTTCCTACCAGCCTGCCATCCCTAAGGAACACAGTCACACAATGTTTATGCTGATGAGTTCTTGTTCACGCCATTACTTTGGCATCACTTACAGCTTGCATGGCTCTTGTAGAAAAAGGGGTGAATTACTATTGGAAGAATTTCTGGTCTGGCAGCAGGAATATTTTGTAGTAAGGAGATGTTTTTCAGTGCAAACAGTGTTTGCTTGCAGGTGGTCCTGGATGCCCAATTGTAAAACAAGAAGTGAAAAGGGTAGTCAGAATTTCAGTTTATGCAGATGTTTGAGCAAGAATAAGATATTCATTAGGTCCCACCAAAACAAATCAATCCATGGGGGTAAATTTTTTTATCAAAACCAGAAGTGCTGTCTTTCAATATGCTTTTCCCTCAACGGTTTGTTTTCCCTCTTGTTAGTAGTATCCTTGTTCAGCTCCAATAGCCACTGTATCTCACACCCAATGTGTATAGCAAATGGGGAGGTGGAGATAGCTCAAGGTCTTCTACAGTCAAGAGACCTGCATCTATTTCTCAGCTCTAACACTTATTAGATACGAGACTTTATGCAAGTCAGTTAAATATCTTTGAGCCTCAGTGTTATCATCTGTAAAACAGAGAAAATATGATGTACTTCATGGGGCCAGGGGGAGGAATAACTAAAGTGGTACATAGGTAAGTGTTTTGTAAACTGCAAAGCCCATTACTGTACATGTATCATTTGTTCTAAACCACCATCATGACCTAGAGAAGTACTACTGGGTTAAGAGTTACCTTCCTGCCAATACTAAGACATTACTTCAGCTACTTGTGAATTTCTAAGGGGAATGGTTTTTATCCCAGTGTCTATGAGGTTTGGCAGGAAATTCTCATGAATATTTATTTAGTTGGTAATGTGAATGAATTAAATAAAAAATGCACACTAGATTTTAGAAAAATTAAAGATAAAAGTGTGTCTTGCATTTCTCATATTTCTCATGGTGCTAAGACTAGACACGATCAGTTCTCAATAAATACTTGTTTATCGATTTTATATTCACTTCTTTTTTGATGATACAACAAAGTTGTTTATATGCAGTGTAATATACATAGCAAGGATGAAAAATTAACAAATTAATGAATCAACATCCTATTTAGCTTTGAAAGACCTCTCATTGGTTCAGCAAAGAAAATGTTGATGTCTTCATGATATACATAAGGAACTATTGATTGTGTCTGGGTCTCTGCTATATATGTATATAAAAATTCAAGTGTATCATTAGTTACATGCATATTGTTTCATAAGCCTTATTATCTTGAACAACTAAAAGTTTGGCTTTAATCCCCTAAGAGTATACTCTGGGGAGAAGTTATAAGTAGTATACAAATCAAATGCAAAAAAAGAAAATTAAATAAAGTAAAAGAAAATTAAGGGAATTATCTGGATAACTTGGTTCTGAATTGTTCTTTAGTCCTGTATGTATTATTCAGATAAGTTACTTCACTTTTCTCTTTTGCTGAAGAAGCGGATGTTTTTCCACGTAGTTCCGCAAGTGTCAAATGGATATAAAATTGACCAAACTCTGATATGCGAGAAGCCCAATTAATACTAGATTTCCAGCACGTATAATAGTTTCAAAACCAGGCTATATCGTTTCTGAGCAAGCCTGTTTTTGACGAGATAGAGAGAGATGCTACTCAATCTGTTTTAGTATTTCCATTCTTTCAGCTTTGAATGTGGTTCTATCCATATTTCCTCTCCTGTCTTCCAGTCAAAGAGAATGGGACAGAATTCTCTTTTGAGTCCATCAGTGATACTTTGGCTGCTGAAAATAATGACAGGAAACATTTATTGTCCATCTACCTCACTTTTGCAACATTCAAAACTCTGCAGCTAGGAGGCTGTGACTGAAAACACAAGTCAATTCTTCAGAATTTCTAACATGCTATTGCTGCCACTTCCCCCCAACTTTAGAAGAGTAATTTAATTCAATTTTAGAAAGAGAGAGAAGAAAAAAAAAACTTTTCTAGTTACACAGATCAATCCAATTGTTCTGAGCTTCAGAATGAATTTTTAAACTTGTTGAACAGAAGCATACAAATCTGTTAGAGCAAGTCAGATAATGTACAAAGCCTCCATTCATTGTGTAGGCAGAAAGGAATGCTGGTACCCGGCAGCTCTCTAAGGAATGTTCCTTTGGCTTTGACTGTGCTGCTGGGAACAAGGAGGGAAACACATATATAAAATGAATTTATAATGTCTCTGGCTTATAATGGCAAAATGATAAGAAAAGTTGGCTGTTTAATATAAACTGTCAGTTGCATATTCCAGGCCTCCTCTTTCTGAGGTCCCTCCCACATCCACTGGCCTGGCTACGGTTTAGTGAGGAGTACAAAGTGGCTGTTTATTATTATTGACTGGTGAGGCCTGTGCCCTGAAATTCATTCTGTCAACAGAATGTAAGCAAAGTTGGCATTTTTAAGCAGGGCACTTTCAGTCGCTGGCTTTTCTCAAGATTGCTATGCAACAGGATCAGTGCTGTAGTCCCCGGTTCAAGCTGAAAATGTTACACAGGAAGACATACCATGTAAAGGTCAGATTCTTCTAGTATGATAATTTTCTTGATCTGTGTATATACAAATGAGGTTGAATGCATAACTCTTATCAAGGTCCTATGGACTTTCCACTTGCCAAGCCTAAAAATATGATGATATTTTCAAATGGGAAATCTTACTAATAAATGTATGATGATGTAATATCAAGGTGAACCTGATGTGTATCGTCCAGAAGTTTCTTTCCTATGATAAAATCCCATTACTGTGCTGGTGCTGAACACCAAGCACCCCCTTGTTTGTTAGTCTCTCCATGCTTTTATAGTTAGAGGCAACTCTACAGACGTGCATAGAAAATATGTGCCTAGGAAATGTGATTAGACCCATAGTGCAATAAAATGATTGGCATAGAGATATGCTTTATAGTGGAATATTTTAGTTGCATAAAATATTTTACCCATGGAATATAAACTATAATTTCTGAAATTTATAGTTAGAAATACATTACTTTCCAGTCCATAATGACAAGGAATAAGTTTATTATACCTAATTAGATGTTCATGTTCATTTGGGATGTATCTTCTTGTTAGTCGGCCTAATTGAAATATCTTTTGAACTAATCCTTTTATTTGAGCAGTTCTCCAAATTCGCCTTCAAACCTGGTCATTTTCGTTCGATAATTATGCATATGGTCTGTGTCCTTGCTGTCCTCTAGGACCTCCAAGGAGAAATTGAAGCTCACACGGATATCTATCACAACCTGGATGAAAATGGCCAAAAAATCCTGCGAACCCTGGAAGGTTCAGATGATGCGGTCCTGTTACAAAGACGTTTGGATAACATGAACTTCAAGTGGAGTGAGCTGCGGAAAAAGTCTCTCAACATTAGGTAGGAAAAGATCAGGAGCAAAAAAGCCAGAAATGAATTAAAATGGCAAAATTTTCCTAGCACAAGTAGCTAATGTCTCATATGTTTATGCAAATCACCCAATTTCAGAATGATTCATTTTATTTTGAATAAATGAATCATTCATTTGCTTGGTATGGAGATGATACTTGAGGGTTCAGATTAGATTAAAATGGTGATGTTTTATAACCCCAGGAGAGATGCATATTGAGACATTAGAGTGAATTTAAATGAGGAGCACAGTACACTAATTTCATCAAGTTCTCTCTTGGCTTATCACAGGGTTATACAGAAAGTGATAAAATTAACGTATGTTTATTATGGAATTCTTTCTTTGGCATTCCTCTAAATAAATAACAGAGGACATCCTTGAAATACTAATAACACATTATAATTAACAGTTTAGAGAAGACCTCCATAGCTCATGTAGCTAAGGAGAGAGAATAGACATTTCTTGTCTTCTGCTTCCTCTCAGATTTTGTTAAAAGGCATCCTCTGTAGACTAAGCCTTTAGCTGCTCTATACACGTCTGCTTTGTACTTTGCCCCTTTCTATGCATCGGCTTTCTTTCGAGAACTTGATGTGTGTGTGCATCTCAGCCTCGTGAGGAAGACTGGGTGAAGCTCTTGCTATATTCATTTTGTAATAGTTCAGTGAGGGCACAAAAGAGCAGAGATACTAATTGAAATGTTCAGTGTTGCCTAAATGACCTAGGAAATATCAGGAGTACAAGTCCGGCTTCATACTTTCTAATCAGTGGAAAAATCACTTCTCTTTATAAAAACGTGTTGTGCTTTCATCTGTATCTAGAGGAGAGGTGGTAGTGGACAAATGGACTTAATCATGGTTATAAGGGAATGAACTAAATGTTGGGAGTAGTTACTTCTAGGTAGTAAGATTACAGAAGGAAGGTTTTTTTTTTTTTTCTTCTTTATATTTTTTCTAAATTGCCCACAATTGCAACATAGAACATGTTTACTTCTATAATGAGGAACAAATATAACTGAGCCTGTATTAATTCAAAAAACATCATTATAAAAGTCTGCACTTAATATGAAATAATAATAATGATAGTAGCTAACACTTGGTACATCTACATACCATGCCATGTTACACCCATTGCCATTGAGTCGATTCCAACTCCTAGAGACCCAACAGGACACAGTAGAACTGCCCCATAGGGTTTCGAAGGAACAGCTGGTGGATTTGAACTGCCGACCTTTGGATTAGCAGCAGAGCTCTTAACCACTACACAACCAGGGCTCCATGCCATGTTATAAGCACTTTATATTCATTAACTCATTTAATATTCTCATTAATTCTAGAGGTAGAGTCTATTATTATCTTCTTTTTATATTTAAAGAAACTGAGGCACAGAGAGGTTAAATAACTTGCCGAAGATCACATAGTAAGATCTGAACCCAGGGAGTCTGGCTCCAGAGTCTGAGCTTCAAACCAACATTTTCTACCACAGCATATAAAAGAAAGAAGAAAAGGGCAAAACTGACCTAACTTTTACAAATAAGCATGTAATGAGTCAAAAGATGAAATAGAGAAGCATGTTCCTAGGAGTAGAAAAGGATTTTTTTATTTATAATTTTTTTTCCAGGTTTGCCCCTCAGCTTCCAAGACACTCATTTTTATCTCCCTATTTTATCCACGAATTTTGTATCAGTGTGTTGGTGATGAGTCGGGGGCAGCACTGGACAATGGCATTCTCAAAGATAGGGAGGCTCCATTAGCTGTCTACAGCTTAAACTCTAAGAGGGGTCAGTGTGTGTAATGACAAAGGTCACTTTCTTACCATCTGTCATTAAAAAGGAATGAAACATGTGAGATGGAAAAGATATTGGTAGGTAAAGTAAAGGAAAGAAAGCTTTTCTTTTATGCTGGAAAGAGAAAGAAAGGTACTAGAGCCGTTCAGGACATCACTCAGTGCCTTTTCTCTCCTTCATGTGAACTTGATGAAATAAAAGGAGAATTGAAAGCGGCAAACAGCATGTCAGCCAAAACATGGACTCTTCATTCTCAGCAGTTTCCCTTATGCCAGCTACTGCAGTTTAATTCTTGCTTTCATTAATCAAATAGAAAACAGTTACCTTAGCTTATCTAAGGTGCTGCAAATTCTAGAATGTAAATATTCAGATCAATGGTTTTGGCCTTTAAATAAGCCTCTCTAATAATACAGGATGTGTTATAAGCACTCAGTTGTAAAAAGCAAAGAAGTAATTCTTCACATCAAAGCAATTTCGTTTATTTCCTGACACTTGGTTGAAATGAGGGCATCAGTCAATCCATAGTGAATGGCAGGTTCAGCTGAGAGAAGCACAGTAGAGGTAGCAATTTGGGATGATGAAGAAATGGGATAGATGAACTCTGGAAGAACCATTAATGGTGCTTATAAGCTTGCATTGTAAATCTTGTCAGTTCCTCCATTAGAGTTATTTTTAGTGAAAAGCTACCACAATTAAAAAATAGCCCCAAGGAAACCCTGAAAAAAGCAGCCCTGTGTTTGCCCAAGCTATAATATGTTATTCTAAAAATTTACAGTTCGTTCATTGTTTTATGATGGATTTTGAAGCCACTTTTGTATTTCAAAAAAATAAAAACATTAGTGCTTAATTTCAATGAGGTGTCCATGTTTAATGCAAAAAAAAATTATGTTTGAGCTCAAATGATTCTGAATTTTTCCTCTGTGTTCCATTGGGCCACAAGAGGTAGCCAGCCTTGTGCTTCTATATCCGAGCCTGTATCATGTCCTTTTCTCTCAATGTATTTTCCTTCTGCCCTATGCAATTACGATTCTTATTCAACTCTTTATCATGTAATGCCATATTGAGAGATTTGTCTTTGTTCTTTTACATATTTAAACCATCTATTTCACATTTACAAGAATACTTTTCCTTGGACGCTGTTTCTATCACATTCCTGTTTTGTTCAAGAACTTCAAACTTGTTGGTATCCGTATATCCACTCATTCATTCATTTGTTGATTCAACACGTAACTACTGGGCAGCTACTATATATTGGCACTTTTTTAGGCACTGGGGGTACAGCAGTGAAAAAAACTAGATTAAAAAAAAAAGTCCCTGCTCTCGTGGAGTTTATTTTAGTCACTAAAATCTAGCGGAAACTCCATTCTCTACCGACTATGCCTAATGAGTCCCTGCTAAACTCCTTCCCTTTTCTGTCCTTCCCTTCTCTGTCTTTCCTCAGCTCTTTCTCACCAAGCAGCATTCTAGTTATTGCCATCATGAATACTCAGAGCCAAGTAGATTCTGCTTTCTAACCCCACTCCTTCTCCAAGGATTTCCTCACTCTTCTATATGAGCATGTACATTTGGTGGTCCTCACACCCTGAACATTGTCTCTCCTCTCATTCTCTAAAATTTAACTCAAATCCCATAATGACTATTTCCTTCTCTGACTGTTCTTTCACCAGCTATTCCCTTCACTATTCTAATTTACACTTGAAGGCAAGTTCCTCTAAGTACTCACGAGTTGTTTCATAGGGCTGTGCTTGCTGCCTCCAGAGAAATTAGACAAACACAAAAACTCCAAACTCTACATGAGTCAGTGAGGAAGAGGAGAAGGAGCCCTGGCCCAGCGGTTGGGAGACCTAGTTTCTCCTCTGGCTCTGTTACTGACAATCTAGCATATAATCTTTAGCATGTCGTTTAACTGCTTCAGACTTCAATTGTCTCCCTCACTGAAATTAGGAGGTTTGAACTGAGAAACAGATGGTCTCTACAAGTTCCCATACAATTCTAAAATTCTATTATTTTAATTCTGCAATCACTCTTTATGAAACTGGGAAGATTATTGAACTTTTCTTCCTTGGTTTTCTTATATTTAAATTGAACTGATTAATTTAAAATAGATGGTGTAAAAAAAGTTAGAATGTCTTTGAAAGAAAAGAATACTGTAATTGAAATTGTATACTGCTATCTCATAATTTAGTTGAAAGAAGTATATACCATCTGTTCCACATGCATTATCACATCCCAATTTGTCCAAGAGATATCAGAAGAAGTAGACAGTGATAGTTAAATGCCAGCAAACAAAACAAAAGATTAACGAGTTTAACTGGGAGAAACATAGTGATTTTTTTTTTTACTTACATGTATACACAAACACACAGTTGTGAATGGCAATATTCCACATCAGGATGGTGAACAATCAAAGAAAATGTTTCTCATTCTAAAATACTCCAGATCCACAAACCTTGCATTTTTATTTTTAAAATCTTAATAATTTGAGATATGGTGAAGGGAAATTTTTTTACATAAGAACTATAAAGATTTCAATTTAATCTGCCACCATAGCATCAACTTGCCGGATTATTTTATGTATTGTTGCCAATGAGAATCACATAATTTGTTGTCAACATAATTTCAACAAAATTTACATTTTGTAAGGTTTTTGAACTTTAGGAGAAATCTTGTAAATGTTATGTAAAACATTCACATTTATGAAATTTTGAATATTAATTTGAGAAGCGAGAACACTAACATCATACAGTCCACAGCAGTAATAAATCTCTTAGGGAATACTTGGTATTAGAAGTTAGAATAGTTAGAGGTTTTTTGTTTTTTGTTTTTCATAATGGAAAACAAAGAAAGAGCAAGAAGGAAACAGAGTCTTTCTACCTTTGAGAGAAGAACGCATTGGATGTTGAGTATCTCTGACCTTCTTTGTCTTAGTCTTGGAATGTTAATTATTTTTGGAAGTTGGAGTTCATGACCCGTCTAAAAATTTTCTTTTTACTTCTCTTTGGGCTTAATTCTCTCTCTTTATTTAAAACCCCCTCGCTCTCACTTTATTTCTGTGACTCCTTATTATTTCTGCATGTATACCTTTTCTTTCTGTGTGCTGAAGTGCTATTTTATTACACATGGGTACCCAAGATATACAAGGCTATATCATTAGCTTTAGAAAGGAAATCAAAGTGAAAAATGAATTCAATATAACACATTTTGCTTTAAGAACACAAGCCTTTCAGAGTAAAGTTTTATTAAGGACTGCAAAGTAGGCATCAACCAAATCACACTTGAAATATCTGTGTCTGGAGAAATAACAATCACTTTAGCACCCCTATAATTCTTAGAGTCCTGACACTGAAGAGTTCCTTAAAGACCAAGCAAAATATCCCAACACACCTGAAGATTTTGCATTTTACTTAAACCTGAGAAAGTGTAGAAATTATTTGTTTATTAAAGATCAGCACTTGCTTTGTTGAAATCTAGCAGCCCCTAAGCCCTTGTCTTCACTAATAAAGAGTAATAGACAACGGATAGTGATGGAATGCCTTCACTTTTTCTGAATGTAATGTTTATATTGCTCATTATGTAAAGAAAATCCTGACAATTTAGAAAAGTATAAAGACGAAGGAATAATTATCTGTAAATATACTTCTAAGTGATAACCTAGTTGTTGTTTCAGAAATTTTTCATGCATAGTCAAGCATGTGCACACATACACATACACACACAAATGTTTTTTAAAAAATAGATTGTATACATTTTTATAACCAGCTTTCTCACTTAGCAACTGACATGGTGATCTTTCCATATCCATAAATATCTGCCTATGTCATCATATTGAACATCTGCATAGCATTTCATTGTATGAATTCACTATTATATATGTAACCAGTTCCCTAGAATTGAATATTTAAGTTGTTTCTACTTTGCCTCAATCAAAACTGATACTATAAATAACGTTCTTTATACGCTTTTCCAGTTACTTTCTTAGTATAAATTCCTTGAATTTGAACTTGTGGGTCATAGCATTTGCACATTTTAAAGACTTTTATGTATCATCAAATTATCCTTCGGAAAGATTAGAACAATTTAATTTCCAACTAGGGGCTCTTTTGTGATTCTCTTTGAGGCCAGAAGGAGAATTGTATTTGAAATGTCAGGCTGAGTTACCAAATGGCCAAAGGAAATGTTTCTCCCTACCTGGTTGCTTTGCTTTACATTTCAATCTTTGCAGCATTAGATACGATATTGTATTTATATTACAGGCAGCATTAATTTTATGAATTCTTAGTAATTGCTGATAATATGTGAGTAACGTGGCATAATTCCTAATTTACCTGAGGATAATGCTTTGACTAACACTCTGTGTTTCTGTTTTCTGCAGGATGATTTATTTTATTAATTTAGCTTCTCATCCCCAAGTGAAATGTGGATTTTATAACACAGATCATTCATTTGTATATTCTTAAATGGCTTCTAAGGATTAACATGTTCTAAACACAGTTGATGGTAAAGCACTCAGTCTCCTGCCTAAATTATTCATGTTTGGGGGAGGCTTTCAGGCAAACGTCTGATTTTACTCTTCCACATGAGTCGTTGTCTCAGTACATTTTACACAAAGGAAACAAAGCGGAAAATGTTGGAACTTGGTGAAAACAAATCCCAGGTGCACGCGGATAAAGAAGGGTAGGAGAAAAGGAAAAGAGTAGGGGAAAAGGAAAAGTATATGGGAAGAGGAGCAGAAAGTAACAGATGCCAGACGGAAGGAGTCAACGGAAGAGGCGGCCTAGGGTGTGGAAATGAAAAAGTCAAAATGTGGGGAGAGACCTTTCCATTTCTCAAAGCAGAAAGAATTCCAGTACTAGCATGAGTCATATGAAAACCGAATGACTTATATTAGTCACTGGGTCGAATTTTTTCTACCAAAAACATTAAACATCATTGACTGCAACCATATGGGAAACCAAGCCATTCCAGTGTATCTTTCATGCCGAAAGTCTCAGAATTCTGCATGTGGAAATAAACATATGGCTAAACACTGACTCTACTCAAAAATTGCCATCAAAATACTCGCATTTTATGGCTCTCAAAATCAGGTAGCCAGAATTTTATTGAGAACTGCTGTGTAGTTCACAATAGGTTTATACAATATGGCACTAACCGACCAATATGGCTTTAATGAAATTGTGAGGATCCTTCATTATACTTTCAAATATTAACAGTTTATTCCTGTTATTTTTCAGGTCCCATTTGGAAGCCAGTTCTGACCAGTGGAAGCGTCTACACCTTTCTCTTCAGGAACTTCTTGTGTGGTTACAGCTGAAAGATGATGAGTTAAGCCGGCAGGCACCAATTGGAGGCGATTTTCCAGCGGTGCAGAAGCAGAATGATGTACACAGGGTACGATGTTCTTAAGCCTAGTGCCTTGCACATAGTAAACATTCAGTCACTGTCAGTGACTATTTTAAAAACACTTTTGAGTGAAATTAAATTGAATAGAAACCTGTTTTACTCCTTATAGTCCAAGGGTGAATTATAAATAACCCAAGCCATTATATTAAAAATGCCAAAGCATCTGCATTATTATTATCCTTTAAGACATTGTTCATCTGTTTTGGCTTTTGTTTTTTAGCCTTTTATTATGGAAAATACAAAACATATACAAAAGTAGACAGAATATTACAATACACTTTCATGTACCATCAATACTTCACCAATTATCTATTCATAGACCATCGTATTTCTTCTATAACTCTACCCCTTCCTCCATTATTTTCAAGCTAATTCCAGGCATATATCATTTCATTAGTAAATATTTCAGAAAGTATCTCTAAAACGTAAGGAGTTGTTCTTTAAAAATAGCTACAGTACTGCTATCATATATTAAAAATATCAATATTTTCATAATGTCGAATATCCAGTCAGTATTCAAATGTCCATTTCTCTCGTACGTATCTTAAATTTTTAACAGGTTTTTGTAGTTGTTGTTCAAATCAGAATTGAAATAAGGTCCATACATTGCATTTGGTTAATTTCTCTCTTAAATCTTTTCTTTAAAATTTTTATTTTGAACTAATTATAGATTCACAGAAAGTTACAAAATGAGTACAGAAGTCTTGTATATTTTGCATACAGTTTCTCCAGTGGTTACATCTTATTTTGTAACTATAGTTCAATATCAACGCCTGAAAATGGACATTGGTATAATGTCTATGCATAGTTCTATGCCATTTTGTCCCATGTGTAGACTTGTGCAACCACCACTACAATCAAGATACAAAAGTATTCTATCACCACAAAGAGCTCCCTTGTACTACCCCTTTATAGCCACACTGATCTCCCTCCCATATATCCCATCCCTGACAACCACTAATCTGGTCTCCATTTCTATGATTTTTGTCATTTTGAAATGTTATACAAATGTTATGTAAATGGAATCATACCCAGTAAAATCTCTCTAATTTAAATTGAACTGATTAGAGAGTTTAATTGCATCTGCAAAATCCCTTCACAGCAGCACCTAGATTAGTGTTTGATTGAATAACTGAAAGACAGTATGTGTATACTACAAAATGACTGTTTCTTCTCTTCTGTCCTACAACTCTTGTAAGAGACTGTCTCTTGTAACCTATAGGTTCTCCCTCATTTATTTTTTTTCCTTGCCATTTATTTTTTTTTTAACAAACCGGCTCATTTTTTTATTTTTTCTGTAGAGTTTCCAACAATTTGAGTTTTGCAGATTCCATTCCAGTGAGATTGTTAAACATGTTCCTCTGTCCTCTGTATTTCTTAGAAATAGGTAGATCTAGATCAGCACTGTCCAGTAAATATTTAATGCATACTGCATATGTGATGCTAAAATTTCTAGAAGCCACATTAAAAAAAGTGAAAATAAACAGATGAAATTAATTAAAATAATGTTTTATTTGACCCAATGTATCCAAAATATTATCATTTCAATATTCTTGTCAATATAAAAATTTATACTTACAGCACATCTTAATTCAGACTAGCCACACATCAAGTTCTCAGTAGCCAGATATGGCTAGCCGCTACCATACTTAACAGTGAAGTTCTAGAGGCTTGATCATATTTGGTTTTGTCTTTTTTGTCAAGACCGTTTCATAAGTCATAGTGCGTTCTTCCATCATCAGGAGGTACATAATGTCTTATTTTCTCCTTTTTGGTATGATTTTATAAGCTGATGATGATCAAAGGATAGCAATAGCAATATGATAATTGTCTATTTCTATTATTGCTTCTTTACTTATTAGCTGGAGTACTTCTATGGAAAAAAGAAAAAGAAAGCTCACTCATTCACTCTTTAGGCACCTGGTGGTACTGTTTGTATATGATAGGCAGGATAAATGTTTCTTCTTCACCAATTTTCAGAAAAATGAGTTGTTCACTATCATCCTTCAAGAGTGAGCAATTGTTTCTTTTTTTGTTTTTGGTTGCATTTCTCTCTTCTCTAGGAAGCTCTGAGTGGGGAAGGTAGAAATTTGGTTTGGCTCCCCTCCAAGACCCTAGTACTTAGCAAAGTGTCTAGCATACTCCTAAGTATTTTTGAAATAAGAGTAAAAGGTACATGAACAGAAAAGCATAGCAAACCAAATAAATTACTACCAAACAGCAAAAGCTTGATAAAATGTTGCCACTTTTGTATGTTCAACACTTAAAGGAAAGTTCTCTATGGAGATACAATCCAAAATGGGATCTTGAAGAAAGGTCAAAGGTTCGTATGATTCCAGAGAAGAGGATAACAGAACTTTACAAAAGGGAAGATAACATGAGGGAAGACCTAGGGGTCTTAGTAAAAATTTCCAGGGAAACTACCATTTCTCTTCATATAATTCAAAGTATTAGCTTTTGTGGTAGGGTGGCACTAAATAGTGATAATTTTTTTAATGTTTTAATTATGAATGAACAGTGAAAACACTCCGGTTTGTATGTAGAAATGCATCCATTGTAAAGAATGGGCATTTTATCTTTTTTTTTAACCTATGACCTTTTTTTTTATTATTTTGTACTTTAGATGAAGGTTTACAGAACAAACTAGCTTCTCATTAAACAGTACACATATTGTTTTATGACATTGGTTGCCAACCCCATGACATGTCAACATTCTCCCCTTCTCGCCCTTGGGTTCCCCATTCCCAGCTTCCCTGTCTCCTCCTGCCTTCTCATTCTTGCCCCTGGGCTGGTGTGCCCTTTTAGTCTCCTTTTGTTTTATGGGCCTATCTAATCTTTGGCTGAAGGGTGAACCTCAGAAGTGACTTCATTACTGAGTTAAAAAGGGTGTCCCGGGGCCATACTCTCAGGATTTCTTCAGTCTCTGTCAGGCCAGTAAGTCTGGTCTTTTTTGTGAATTAGAATTTTGTTCCACGTTTTTCTCCAGCTCTGTCCAAGATCCTCTGTTGTGATCCCTGGCAGACCAGCCAGTGGTGGTAGCTGGGCACCATCTAGTTGTACTGGACTCAGTCTGGTGGAGGCTGTGGTTCATGTGGTCCATTAGTCCTTTGGACTAATCTTTCCCTCGTGTCTTTACTTTTCTTCATTCTCCCTTGCTCCCGAAGGGGTGAGAAGGAATGGGCATTTTTAATAGAATGCATTATATGACATAGTGAAATGAGACAGAATTTCTACAAAAGATATACTATTATTCTAGTTCCAGAAACCACAAAAGATAAATCATTAGAGAAGTGAACCAGGAGTCAGGAGACTGAGATGCTATCCTTAGTGCCCTTATGAGTTAGATTGCGATTGTTACTTTTTTCTTCAACTATATGATGAGGAAATTGGACCTAAAAATTGCCATAGTCCCTTCTAACCAGCATTTTGATATAAATGTTACCTCACTATCTATGATTATTGGCTTCCTTTGCTTGCTAATAGTGGTGAAATACTTGTACTTGCTCAGCCCTGTCATTCTATAATCTCATAACCAGTAACATGCTTTTGGAAGATGGCTATATTAGAGTTATAGGTAACATGCGCCAGGGTGAAGTTAACTAATCCCCACATGGTTAGTGTGCTTGCTCAGATATCCCCCCACTACCTTTCATTGACTTCTCAGGACTTCCAGCCCATTGATAACTCTGTGTTCTATGCATCAGTTCCACCACTCCTCCATCTTTCCCTCCTTCCAAGTTCAATTTAAATTCAATCATAAAACATTTTAATAACTCTTTTCTAAGACCCTAAAATCCCTTGTTTCTTTGTCTTTTGTTGCTGCAGTCTACAAATCCCCAAAGCTTGGAGAATCTAACTAAACCCTTTCTCTTCACCTATATCCAGACAACAACAGGGCAGACTGGCACAATACCTTTTCATGATGACCAATATCAACCCTTCTATTGCCAACCCATCACTATCTCAGTTTACCTCTCAAATATTATTTGACTCTGTCTACTGCTATAGTCACCACAGTTACAAGAGACAATTTCTCCTAGTTTTTTCTGCATCTACACTTGTCATACTCCAATTCAATCTCTACATTTCAGTCAGAGTAATCTATGTAAAAACATAAACTGGATTATGCCACTCCTGATCTTAACACTCCTTAGTGGCTTCTCAGTCACCTCAGATAAAGACAGAAATCCACAGCAAGGGCCACAAGGCCCTCTCTGGCTAGTCTGACCCCAACCTTTTCTTTTCTTACTTCTCTTCTTGGTCTCTGGACACCAGCCATACTGCTTTCCTTTGTTGCTGTTGTTTCCAGTTCTCCATGTTCCTCTCAGTCAGGGCTTTGAATATACTGGTCTCTCTGTCTGAAAGCCACACATATACCATACCATACCAGATGATGTTGAGTGGAGTCCAACTCATGGCAACCCCATGCTTGTCACAGTAGAACTGTACTTTGTAAGGTTTTCAATGGCCGAAGTAGATAGCCAGCGCTTTCTTCCAAGGCATCTCTGGGTGGACTCGAACCTCAAACTTTTGGTTAGGAGCTGAGTGTGTTAACCGTTTGTACCACCCATGAACTCATACTCACACATGCCCCCTCATAATTTCCTGCTTAACATCTAACAATCCTTTACATCTTGGCTCAAACATCAAGCAAGCTTTTCCCTGATACTCATAGTTGATCTGATCTGTTATACACTCTCATAATACCATCTGTTTTTCTTTCTATAAATTCCTTCTATAACTTAGCATTCTTTGTCATTATGCATGCATGCATGCATGTATGTATATCATGTGGTATGTACATCATGCATGTATGTATGCCATGTATTTATGTATGTACATCCCGTACATATGTGTGTACATGCATCATCTATGTGTGTGTGTATTAGATTAATGTCAGTCCCCCTCACTAAACCATATGCTCCAATCTTCTTTATTTTTTTGGGGGGGAGTGTTTGCCATGTTTATACTCAACACCTCATAAAGTGCCCAGTACACTAGATAGGTAAAGGAGCAAAGGAATGAAGGAAGGAAAGAAAGGGGGAGCAAGGAGGGAAAAAAAGCAACCAATGATTTAACCTTAACCTTTTTCATTTTCTCCAGTATACTGAGACCAAGGCAAGGAATAGAAAGAGATGCTACTTTCTCACTTGCAAGACTTTTCTGTTTATTCCCAACTGGGCATCCTTTTGTAAAGTGTGTAGAGATACTCTGATGCTCACTGTTTTTACTTATTGGCTGGCCCAGTGCCTTCACATGCTTTTCTTTGTACCTTTAAGAAAAATCCTTGATACAAAGCACTCTCCTTCCTCAAAGGACATCATCACTCCTGAAGGTCTGTGAGAGAACCAATTAGCAGACTGTTTTACTCAGAGTTTGTCACATTTATGCAGTAGCCTTTTTCTAGTTGTAACGGAAGGGCTGTCTAGTTATTCTCTTGTTGCCTGTGGACAAAAAGAACAAAGGAAAATCCTTGAAACAGTGTCTCTCTATCGGATCTTCTCGAAGAGAGAAAGGAAACATGATCAGTACAAAACTCTATCAAGATCAAGTCTCTGATAGATTTTGTATTTGTAGACATTTGTTTTACTTTGCCATGATTCCAGGATCATAAATTGTCTTTCTCTTTATGAGTTTCTTGATTTAAACACTGTTTACATAGAATGTCTGGTATCCAGATGGGTCACTTGTGATCATAAGCTTGTTCCCCATATATTTGTATGTCACTTTCTTTTTAATCACCTGCTTACTATCTATTATAAATTATTAATACCCCTGTTTTTTGTTTTTTATGGAACTACAAAGTGAACACTGATCAAATATTGTTTATTTTCACTTTTCTATAAATCAGGATGTTTGTAAAACAGATCATTTGTATTTCCTTTGTACATCATTGCAGAGTAATGCTAAAATTTTGTATCAAGATATTATATGTCTTGTACTCTTTTCTTAAGAGAAACATATATAGTCAGTCTCAATTACTGTGATGGAGGGGTATATGGTTTTTCTGTAGGTAAAATTCCAAGATAGTTCACACAGGTAATTGGGGACTGCAGTCTCACCCCCAAACCAGCTGGACAGCGTAACAACTGCAACTGGAATGGCTCTCAAGACTAATTAATAAAATAATGCTCCATGTGTGATGAAGTGTTATAAATAATTAAAGCTCCAATGTGCCTTAGCAAATATAAACTGACCAGTTTTTATATCTGTTGAATACATTATCCTGGCTTTTATGGTTCCTCATTACTTGCCTCACTAGACTGACTCATTTTCAATTAGTGTGTATGATTCTGGTCCAGATATATTTTTAAAACTGACTTCCTTTGTTTTACTTGAGCAGCCACTGAAGTGATATTTATTACTTGTCTACTTCTGTGATTAACCTAGAGAGAGTTTTAAAGGAACAAATCATAATGGAGAATTTCTAAGTAGATATGCAATAAACCATGAGCTTATTTCATTCCCTTCATCCTACCCGAAATCCAAGTGGAGATTAGGTCTTAAATATAAGAACACTGTAGGTAATGACTTTTTGTTTGCATTTTTACTAATGAAATTATTTGTCATTAAGTTTTCATCTTTCAATTTAAAGATCTCTCTAATCCCTCCCCTAGAGACCATTAAAGACACCTTCAAAACTTCCTGAGAATTTCTGGTTAAGATTTAGATGGAAGTAATCAATATATATATTATTAAAACAGTGGACAGAAAGCCATTTGATTGCTTGGGTGCTGTTGACAAATGAAAAGGCTTGAATAAAGTAGTTTACTTGTTCATTTGTCAGGTCATATATTATGCATGTTCGATTTCCTCAGAAGTCACCACAAAGGGAGGGAGAGACTCAGAAATTCAATAAAATTATCCTGGAATCGCGTTGTAGATTATACATTCATTTAGGCTAATTCTGTTATCAATGCTGTCCTGCTTATTTTGGGTATATTTTAGTATGTGTGTTAGCTTGATGAGTTGCCTTTGTTTTGTTTTGTTTTTCCCCCACTGAAATAGAAAATGGCTTTGGGTGCTATTTGTGAATGTTAAGATTCAAGTCATCTCTGCGTTAAGAAAAATACATTGTTTCACCTCTGAAAAACAACCAACAAAAGAGGTAGTGATAGAGTGATCCACTCCAAGATTCTTGGAGTTTCTAAACAAGTTTGGTTCCTTGTAAAGTTCATTGCTAGTGGTGCCTGCTGGAAGATGTCTGCTTGGCTATGTTGGAGAAAATAGATATTTTTGATATATTCTTCACCACTAATAGAGTAAACTCCTTTCTGCATAAGTTTGATATTCTTTGCAGTCATTTTTTGGGATGCTGAATAGAAAAGACTTAAAATTATTTTTAGAACTACATTTCTAGGCATTTGAGGAAGTCTTCTGAAAACTAGCTACATCATCAAAACTTGAGAGCACAGCCATCTAGGAATTGCTGCTTTTCTTTAATGACTATAATAAGATAAAATATGAATAATTTACAAATTGACTTCCCTACCAAAGTCCTCTTTCTAACTTTGTCAAAATATTTTGATATCTTGACATATATGCTTAAAAATAATATGTGATAAGTGCTTTACCTTTAAAAAGCAGTTTTACATGCACAATTCATTTAATTACAAATGAACCCCTGATCTTTTTCTGTGCCTTCCTTTTCCCAAAAAAAAATTATTTTAGGAGAAATCATACCATAAGTCAGAATCCTACAATTTGTTGATTCTTTCAGTAACTGTTTATTTGAGCGCCTACTCTGTGTCAGTGGCTGAGGATATGTTGGGGAACAAAACTAGGCTGTGCCCGCACAGAACTTCCAATTGTTTTTTTTATTAAACATTTTTTTATTGTACTTTAGATGAAGGTTTACCGAGCAAATTAGTTTCTCATTAAAAAATTAATACACGTATTGTTTTGTGACATTGGTTGCCAACCCCACAACATGTCAACACTCTCCCCTTCTCGGCCTTGGGTTCCCCATTACCAGCTTTCCTGTCCCTTCCTGCCTTCTCATCCTTGCCCCTGGACTGGTGTGCCCATTTAGCTTCATTTTGTTTAATGGCTAAAGGGTGAACCTCAGGAGTGACTTCATTACTGAGCTATAAGTGTGTCCAGGGACCATACTCTCGGGGTTTCTCCAGTCTCTGTCAGACCAGTAAG